>NW_009260174.1:86111-106074 GCF_000687185.1 Egretta garzetta | reverse complement strand
CCTGCCACTAGATGGTACTGTGGGCTAGACCCTCGTCAGAGGCTGGCACGGCAAAGTGAGGGGGGTTTGGAAGGTGAGGACAATTTATAGCATATATAACATTGCATCAACAGTATGTTCCGAAGGAAATTTTCTTATCAGCAGTGCTGAATAAGCAGCTATGTCTTAAAAAAATGCTTATAGTTAGTTGTGATGTAGTTCTTTTTAGAAATAAGTGATTCACCAAGTGAATTTCTTGGTACTTAGAGACGCCTTAGTTGTGGAAGTGGATGAGGCACTGACTGACCACTCTGGCCTGTTTGCAGCTATTTCTGTACATCTTCAGAGTCTGCACAGGAGGAAGGAACAGTAAGGAGAAGTAAACCCTTGCAGCATGGAAGGCCAACAGCTTCTTCGGCTGCATTAGTCAGAGTGTGGCCAGCAGGTCAAGGGAGGTGATCCTTCTCAGCTCGGTATTGGTGAGACACATCCAGAGTTCTGGGTCCAGTGCTGGGCATACTGGAGCGAGTCCAAAGAAAGGCCACGAAGGTGATTAAGGGACTGGAGCATACAACATACAAGAAGAGGCTGCAACAACTGGGACTGTTCAGCCTCGAGAAAATAAGGTTCAGGGGGCTGATATCAGTGTGTATAAATATCTGATGGGGGGGACTAAAGAAGACGGAGACAGATTCTTCTCAGTGGTGCCCAGTGAAAGAAAAAGAAGCAATGGGCACAAGCTGAAATGCATGAAATTTCATTTAAATATAGTAAGTTTTTTCTTTACTCTTAAGGGTGATCAAACAGTGGCACAGGTTGCCCAGAGAGGTTGTGGAATCTCAGCCTTGAAGATATTCAAAGCCCAGCTGGACACAGTCCGTAGCAACCTTCTCTAGATGACCATCTTTTGAGAAATGGGGAAGGTCTAGAGGAGCTCCAGAGGTGCTTTCCAACCTCAGCTCTGTGAATGTATTATCCTGTGAAACCTGGAAACAAAGAGGAGCCATTTAAGCTACTGTGACGTGAGAACAGGAAACCCATCTTAGGAGAAGACAAGTGTCCAGTAAATAGTGAGCCTTCCAGTTCATTGTAGGTAGGTCTCTGAAGTGATGTTTCTATCCTTTTGGTTCCAGTAGCACCTGTACTTGGTGCTGGCGAGGCCACACCTCAAATACTGTGTTCAGTTTTGGGCCCCTCACTACAAGAAAGATGTTGCGTTGCTGGAACACGTCCAGAGGAGAACAACCAAGCTGGTGAGGGGTCTGGAACACAAGTCATATGAGGAACGGCTGAGGGAACTGGGGTTATTTAGTCTGGAGAAGAGGAGGCTGAGGGGAGACCTGATCGCCCTCTACAACTACCTGAAAGGAGGCTGTAGGGAGGTGGGGGTCGGCCTCTTCTCCCTGGTAACAGATGATAGGACGAGGGGGAATGGTTTGAAGCTGCAGCAGGGCAGGGTTAGGCTAAAGGTTGGACTCGATGATCTCAAAGGTCTTTTCCAACCAAAGTGATTCTATAATTCTATGAAATGAGTGAAAATCCCAATATCATTTACTGACACTGCCCTGTCCACTCCATCTTGTTTTTAGTCATTTGGCTTTGAAATATTTTCCTTATGATTTTTGTAAGATAATTGTGTATTAAAAATGAGAAGAAAACTTAGTAAAGTGGAATTTAAAATAATGTTTGGACTCCAGTACTTTTCCAACATAATAAAGGTGCAGCAAACACCTCACTGATACTGTGAAGACAGTGCTTTAGTTACATATACAGTTTGTCTAACTCTGATAGTTAGCATCTATAAAAATAACTTCTGAAAATCATGCGAAGATTGTATGTGAGAGAAAATGCCAGAAAACTGGAAGTCAAGAGCCAGCCTATATTTACTCTAATTTCAGCATTTTCAAGTATACTCAAGAAAAAAGATGTTTGTAGTTGAGGATTTTTCAGCATGAACTTTCTTCATTGGAAGGAACTGTCAGGCATTGGTAAAACACAAAATGTCCCTGTAAGAGCATACTGGATATTCATCTATCCAGAAACAGGTTTTGTTTGTCACTTTGAACACACTGTAATGTGTTGGGACACCCAGTCTACGTCCCCTGAAGGAGGAGTTTCACTCATGGTTGCATCAATGCTGAGAATTCTGCTGATGACTTAAAGAGGGGATGGGATGCTAAGAGATGTGAAGGAGTAAAATGCATATCTACCACAAAGAGAACAGTGATTTGTTACTGTTTCAATGGAGTTTAAATGAAAATGAACACTGGACAATTGTGTTCCAGTATCATCTACATGAAACCGCCTTTTATCCTTTTCTAACCCTTTGCTTCCAGTTTTTCTTTCTCCTCTTTTTAGAGGATCAAGAAACTTTTCCCTCAAGCCCTTTCTCTGGGAATAACTTCACTGGACTTCCTGAAGCACTGTCCTCACAGGCTCTCCATGGGAAGGAGAGATTACACTTTTCCTTTTGGCATCTGAGGTTGAATGCTATATTTTTTTTCTTTATTGTTGAAAATGACATTTGCACTAAATAAAAATCCTCTTGCACAGATATTTCCTCTTGTAGTTGGAGTTCCATGAAGAATCAGCAGCAGGAACAAGTGAGCCCCTAAGTAAATGTGATCATTGTTTTTGTGCCCTTCCTAATAAAAGGGAAACAAACTCATCAGGACTGTCTAGGGAAGGAACTTCACTTTTGGTAGTCACATCTTAAAGCCGTGATTAAAATTTTAAAATAAAACCAGGAAACAATGCCATGATTGCCTCTCAACGCATTACAAGGGTATTAGTAAGTAGATAATGTCCTGTTTTGACTTCTTCATTAGACCTTTTGGAGTTGTAACTTCAGTGGCTGCACACAGTGGGGGATAACAGTCCCCACTCCCTTTCACATCATATGGGCAGTACCTACATTACCCACAAAGCTACATCATATGGCAACCCACTGTCCAGGTTTCTTGCTCTTTTCTGTAGAAATCGGGATGCAAGAAAGTGCCTGATGCACAACCTGTCTCTCTCACTGCAAAGCAATGTTGACAAGGTAACTTGGGCACACTCCTACCTCCCCTGGTTTAGGCATAGCCATAGATTCCATGGATGGTTTTGGCTAAAATTGTGGAGAAAGAGAACAGTATTCAGACTCCAAAAATTGTGGTTGAGAGTGGCACAAGCCAGTAGTTTGCAGAGGTGAGAAAGGAATGCTTAGCTCAGGAATGACTGGACAGAGTCCTCCAATACAAGAATGACATTGGAAAACTTGACACAGTTCAGTGGAGGTCACCAAGATGCTCAGGGGGCTGGAGCACGTGTCTTATGGGAAGAGGCTTATGGAACTGGACTTTCAGCCTGGAATGGCAAATTAGTTATATGTTCATTGTTCCAAGCAAAGTGTATCAATTACAGTAAGAAAATAATGTCACTCTGCTCTTTCTACTTTGTGTTCCACACAGAAATGACCTGCAAGTCCTTCAGTTTTACTGCTGCTTCATAAGCTATCAACAAGTTCAGGGGTAAGTCAATGGAAAATGAAACAGTTCACAGAATAAATGGATGAATGAAATGTAAAACCAGAATAGGGCAGGCCAAAAACAATTTAGAGGAACCTCACTTAAGGCATAAAAACAAAAATAAATGTTCTGAACGCATAAGAAGCAGAACGCCTGCCAAGCAGAGTACTGGGTTATTAGATGACTGAAGTGTAAAAGGAGTACTCAGGGAAGGTAAGGCCACAACACAAACCTAAATTCTTTACATCAGTATTCATTTCAGAAAAGCTGGGGGAGGTTTCCCACACTGATCTCTCCCCCACTCCCCTTTAATAAAGGATGAGCCCTAGGGATCATCTTAAATGGACCTGTCAAAATAAGTTTTAGAAGAAACCGAGAAAATGACTAGTAAGTAGCAAGTTGTCAGAGCCAGATGGTCCTCATCCAAGAGTCCTAAAGGAACTCAAGCATAATGTTGCCTCACTATTCAATAGTCTTACCCATCATTTAAGTGGACTGTGGTTCTAGGGGAATGAAGAGTTCACTTTTTTTTAATAGTCCTCCATAAAACCTTTTTTCTACGTTTGCAAAATTTACTGAAATTCTAAACCAATAAAATCTGATACTCAAGTATTTTAAAATCAAGAAATGTTAGCATGGATTTTGAGACATGGATTTTAGAGCAACCATTTTCTAACTGTTAAAAAAGCTTCAAAATTACTGGTGGAATCAGGAAAATAATTTGATATAGTGTATAGGGACTTGCAAAATGTTGGAGAAGCTGGGGAAAAAGGAACTAAGCTATACAAAAAAAAGGGGGAGAGAGATGGAGGGAGAGAATGAGTAGTGTTGTACCACTTCACAACTGAGGATCTCAGTTTCCTACTTGATCTTTACCAGAGCAGGAATCCCAGGCCAGGATATTTGCTGTCACTTTTCAGTACAATGACATACTTCTTCAAGGAGAACTCTGCATGAATATTACTGCTTTGCTACATACAGGCATGCTGTCCCCAAGGGTAGGTTATCTCTTAACCTGTGTACCCTCTGTGCCTCTCTCCCAGACGCTGAATAATTGATCATCCTGAAAGGTGGCAAAGAGGCAAACAATCAGTTTTTACTTTTAGATACTGCTGCTTTGTCAAATTATTGGTGTAAAGACATATTAACTGCAAGAAGGGACATCCATGTCTTCCTTCTTTCCTTCCTTCCTTCCTTAGTTCCTTCCACTAACTCATCTGATATCTGTTTGGCCATTAAGGCAAGTTAAAATGAGGGAAAACCTAAGTGAAATAAGTGTTAGGAGAGAAGGAAGAGTCTCGTATCGTGGCAGTTCTGATCCATCCAGTTCATACAAAAGAATAGACTGTATCACACCTGCTTCTAGGGATCGCCTGGAGCAGCAACAACAAAATCATAGGAATTAATATGAATAAAAGTACCCTGACTGCACTTCCCGATGGACTCCTGAAGCAACAAGGAACAGACCTGAAGGTTTCAAGCTGATCATTTCCTAGCACAAAGCTGCTTCCAGGAGTGAGCTGATGAGATATGAAATTTGTATTGCCACAGGCAAGTCAAAATTACCGTCATGTGTCTGTGATGCCAGTGTAATTAATCCCTGTAAAGCTCATTTTTAAATAGCTTAAACTAGATGTTTGAAATATATTTTATTCTACTATTCATTGAATTCATTCTCTTTCATTGGATGGAAATGAAAAGGTCCAAACTGGTGAAACCGGAAACCAGTCTAAACTGAAGTACAAGAAAGCTGATTCAGGCATCAAAAAAGCAAGTGAAACATGGCAATTAACAAACCAATAAAAAGCTGATGGTAAAACAGAATAAAATTAAATAAAAAAAAAAAGCTAAAAATGAAATGTAAAAAAATTAAAAATAGTTGAAAAATCCCAAATAATGAATCTGCCATGCTTTTTGAGGGATGGTAGAGAGTGCTTCATTACTTGAATCTGATGAACTTGCAGTCTGAAGACCCAGTCAGCCACTGGCATCATGCTGGATGCCCTGAAGAGTGTAGTTTAATCCACAGTAAAAAAAATATCAACTTGATGAAGAATTGTATGCCTTCCAATACCGAAAATACTTGTGCAGTGGAATAATGGAAAGATGAGTCAAATTTAGGAAGCACCCAATCAGGTCTTGAATGGAAGGTGAAAATTGCTGGTTTAGATCAGGGCTATGTGTGAAATGATCCAGTATTGCCTCCACTGTCGGCCAGTGGCCACTATCAAATATTACAAAAATATTGTAGTGTCCACAGCAATAGGCAAAAGCAGTACAGAAAAGCTGTTTAAGTTCCCTCTTTCCTACAGACTAAGGGTTGTCTTTCTTCCAAAAGACAGATTTCATTTCCTTTCCAGGGGACCCTATGTTAACTAGTATATCCCTGAATGTTCCTGTAATGCAAATATATATATCTATATGGATGCACAAACCTTCTCTGAATTATCTTGAGCAAAGACTTGCTTGTGAGAAACTGGATTTTTCTTTCTAGATTGTTTACTTTATACACATTTATAATATTCCCTCTTAATAATTTCCTCCTGAATGAAACTATCACAGTCTTTCAGAGTCTTTTGGAAGAATAAAAGGTGTTATTTTCCATCTAATAATTTTCGACTCATTTTGTTAAGTTATTCTGAATTCTGAACTATTTTTTCCCTTTTTTTTTGCAACTGGGTCGTCACAATGCTTCAGGTACCACCATATCACCCTTTTATTTTATTTGATGTCCACATACTCAAGTAAATTGCTCCTCACAAGGTTCCCATCCTGTTGAACAGCTCTATCCCAGTGCTCCTTCACTGACAAGATAAGCCAAATATCAACACTAGAGGTTGCCCATCACCTTTCATTAGATCAGGGGAGTTAGCTAAGTTAAATCTGGCCAGGGCCATCAAAGCCAACAAGAAAAGCTTCTATAGGTATGTCAGTGATAAAAGGAAGACTAGGGAAGATGTGGACCCTCTTCAGAAAGAAATGGGAGACCTGGTTACCCGGGATATGGAGAAGGCTGAGGTGCTCAAAAAATTTTTGCCTCAGTCTTCACTGGAAAGTGCTCAAGCCACACAGCCCAAGTTGCAGAAGGCAAAGGCAGTGACTGGGAGAATGAAGAAGCACCCACTGTAGAAGATCAGGTCTGAGACCATCTAAGGAACCTGAAGGTGCACAGGTCCATGGGACCTGAAGAAATGCATCTGCGGGTCCTGAGGGAACTGACGGATGAAGTTGCTAAGCCACTATCCACCACTGGAAAGTCATGGCATTTCAGTGAAGTTCCCACCAGCTGGAAAAGGGGAAACACAACCCCCATTTTTAAAAAGAGAAAAAAAGGAAGATCCAGGAACTAAAGGCAAGTCAATCTCACCCCTGTGAGGGCAAGACCATTGAATAAATCCTCCCAGAAACTATACTAAGGCACATGGAAAATAAGGAGGTGATTGGTGACAGCAAACATAGCTTCACTAAGGGAAAGTCATGCATGCTCTGGAGTCCTCAGCACAGGAAAGACATGGACCTGTTGGAGCAAGTCCAGAGAAGCGTCACGAAGATAATCAGAGGCATGGAACACCTCTTGTATGAATAAAGGCTGAGAGAACTGGGGTTGTTCAGCCTGGAGAAGACTCCAAGGGAGACCTTATAGCAGCCTTCCAGTACCTGAAGGGGGCCACCAAGAAAGCTGGAGAGGGACTTTTTACAAGGGCATGTAGCGACAGGACAAGGAGTAGTGGCTTTAAACTGAAAGAGGTCAGATTTAGATTGGACATAAGATACTTTTTATGATGAGGGTGGTAAACCACTGGACCAGGTTGACCAGAGAAGCTGTGGATAATCCCTCCCTGGAAGTTAAAGGCCAGGTTGGATGGGGCTTTGAGCAACCCGGTCTAGTGGAAGGTGTCCCTGTCCATGGCAGGCAGTTGGAACTACATGACCTTTAAGGTACCTTCCAACCCAATACTTTTTTATTTTTACAATTGAGTTTCCATTTGTCTTTAAAATACCTTTTCATTTTAAATTTATTTTTAAATATATCACATTTCATTCCCACCTACAGATGGAACTGCTTCAGAGGTAGCTCTTTTGCAGAGAAATTCATATTTTCTCTGCAAGACTACTCAGGATAAAAGAAATCTTAAATTCTTAATTATTTTACAATAGCACCACACAGTCCTCTCTGTACCTCTCAAGAAATTTGGCTTTCCTTCAAATCTGGAGGCCTGGGCTTTGCTCTTTGCTCTTTACAGAGGCCTCCCAGTTTCTGGTGGTGTAGCAGGGTCCCTGCCCTCTTTCTGCTTTCTCTGCCCCACTCTCCAGAAGGTGCCTTCAACTACAAAGGCCTGGTTGTTTTCAAGGCAGAAGTTCCCCTCCATTCCCCAGTGGTTCCAGCTGCCCAGGGCAGGCAGACTTTTCCCACTGCTGCCAGGGTCCAATCTATTAACAGAACAGAAATGGATTAACGGAGAATAAGGACAAGTGAGAGAGATACTTCCTACCATAACTGCAAAAACGTTTTATCTGTTTTCTTAGCATATTATGCATTACCTGTTTTTATCATTATGGAAGGCATTTCCAAAGCATAGGAAAAGCATTGTGGTAGTTTTCTTGGCAGGCCAAGAAGGGAGAGGGACATCTGTTGAAGGACCATCTTTGCTGTCAGCTCAAACTCAAAACATCTGCTGCTGGTTGTTGCTGGAGACAGAAGAGAGCTTAGGGGTGGATCTCTGGCCTGACGCATTGTGTGGGTTGGTTAATCCATGTGAAATTTTACAGTGGATCTCATATCACAGAAATTATTCATTAGCTATATTTCATTATGACCACCTTGAAGGCCTGTCTAGGGGAGCATCATTTACATGAATCATCAGAAGGGGTGGATCTAGTAAAGTGCCATGGAAAACTTGGAAAGTTTACATGCACACTCCCAGCAACTGTAAATCGATGTCTCTCTGTTGTCTTCAGGGGAAACTGCATTGGTTCACACCAGCAGATGAAATGCCTCTCTGAATTAATTTGACCTTAAACAACTCTGTGAAGTGGAGGCCATGGCTGTGGTGAACAGCAGAACTTACTAGGTGGCGGATTTTTTTGTAGTACTGATTAAGAAATTTGTGCTGGTTTCTTTTTCCATTGGAAAATGATGATTCATTAGAACCAAAATGCTTCTGAGAAGGCAAGGACATTGAAACCACTCCTGAAATTATACGTCAAGAGAATGAATTTGTCTTGTAAACAAAGACTTGATTTAACCCAAGATACATGAGTACATTTTTTGTGGACTTCAGGGACCCATTTCTGTCATTAGAGAATTTGGTTTCCAGAGTCTGGACCCTCTGAATATACATATCATAGTCTTTCCTCCAAAATGTGACTGCAATTTCATATCCCTTATGGATAAACTGTCTCCCTGCTTATGACTCCAAAGCATGTGGCACTTGGAACTCCTTGCTCTGACTATACCAACATGAGCAGTACAGTACAGCGAAACAGGCTTATGATGGGAGACAGGTTGTATTCACTGTATTTGTTAGGGCATGTGTTGTGATTTTTCATACTACTTTGTTCCTGCAGATTACTACAATATTTTGGGTTTGTTCTGGGTGCTGGAACAGAAATATAAAAGATATATGTTTTCATACAAACAAGACAAAAGACTATTAAAAATTTTAAATTCATTTAGCAAAATGGCTGTGTCCTACAGTACAAAGTACAGAAAACAATCCTGAAACCACAGGCACTAACATTTCCCTTCAGAATTCAGAATATGGGATGTGATATTTTGATAATTATGAACAAGGTTTCAGAAGTGCTCCAGGCTCTAATCCTTTAGAGTTATGAACCTTATGAAAAATCCTGTCTTGTGCTTTTAAGGATTTCGTGAGGATTCGGTGCTCAGCAAACCCCAAATCTCCCATGTTTTTGCTGCAGTATTGACACGGGCCTTTACCTGGGAGTAATACCAGGGTATTTTTCTCTACATAAAAATAATCTCATGTGTATTTGAGTGTTTTCCAGCCAAGTTAGGTGGTCCAAACTGGGACCAGATATGGCTTTCATTTGGCCTAGCAAGTCACCCTCAGCTGTCAAGATGTGACCTAAAATCCCAGTGTAGCTGTCAGTCCTGAGAGCCTTGTCCCAGTTCCCCTGGCCTCCTGGGAGTGGTAGCAGGGCTGCTTGCTTTGGCACCAGCTATCATAAAACACTCCCTATGACTGGGCTTCACTCACATTTATTTTTCAGCCCTATTTTTTTTTTAAAGGGAAGGTGTAACAGTTTTTTCATCCTATGCTAAAATTAATAAGTAAGGTAGGTGGAATGAACCATCTCTTGAGCTTATAAATATTTTCCTCCATAAAGTCTTCTGTAAAAGACCTTTTTCCTATCTGAAAAGAGATGCCTCTTTCTCACGCAGTGCTTTAGATAAAGTTTAAATAGCCAGCTATGATGTCTTGACACCTTACTTTCAGGGCAATCATTTATATAAAACACATCACATCCATGGTGATCAATGTCACTTACTAGATCAATCGAGACACTTTTGAGGGGACTGCTGCTCCAAGAAAGTGAGTGTTTATGAAAACTGGCCTCTTAAAAGTGCATTGAGCAAAGCAACTGAAGTACTGGGAACTGTAGAAAAAGTAGTATTCTAATGTGGTTTTCTTTTTTAAAATGGATAATTGGAGTATAAAATCACAGGACTTGGAGGACACTTTAAGTAGATAAATACCCAGATGATTTAAAACTCTTTAAAAAGGGATGAAGTTCCAAGTAGATGGTATAACTTAAAACAAGGGAGGTAGGAAAGGACAATCACCAGCTAAGAAAGCTGTTACCAGAGCTCAGGCTCCCCAAGCGCGGGAGGGTGCACCCTGAAATACACTCATTCACTTTGAAATGCAACTTCAAATGACTGAAGACTGGTGTACTGGACGTGTAGGATTATGTTCCAAAGTAGCGAACTAGAGCCTTTGTTAGCCCAAAGTGCATGGGATTTTCCCTCTTTTTCCTTTTTTCACTGTCTTTTCTGTACCATTTAATGGTTCACACACGTTTCAGTAGACAGGCTGACTGTTAAAAGCAAACGGATCATGCATATCAAGCTTTGGTAGTAGGAGACAGACCTTTTAATGTCTTTTTAATCCCAACACAGATGAAATGAAATGGCTTTGGAATGTATTTTAATTAATTCGTCACATCTAACTCAAAAGTTGGGAGATCTCCACTGCAATAAAAGAGAGATTTCAGCCACACTTCATTGGCTTCTCCTGGTTCTGTTGGGCACAGAGGAGCATTCTGCCAGAAATAGTTGTAAATGGCACCATCCCTATAAAGGACAGTGAAAACTGCCTCTTCAAAACCCTTCAGTTGTGACCAATTCTTCCTAAAGACTTCTTGGGGGTTTCTGCAGAAAGAACAGCTGATGGGATGTATAGAGGCTGTAAGCACTCACACTTAAACATTGTCAATACAGAACCACGCTACCAGCAAACCCAGACCATAGATTTTGACTGGAGTCCTGCATGGCTTAGAAATAGTAAAGGGTACAGGAAAGGGTGGAGGCAGTAAGTGCTACCATTACTCATCATCATGAAAAGAAGTGAAAGGAGGCTGAGAGGTTTCTCTAAACTGTGTGTACTGAGGAATGCAAAACATGGCAGATAAAACCCAGTGCACACTATTCCCCCCTTGTCCCTTCCTTTGCAGGAGTATCATACCGTGAAGATGACTTGCCTTAAACAAATTGCTCTATTGTGATGTTTTATGTTGTATCGAGTTAGATTTTATGCTCTGTTTAACTGAACAAAAATAATAGAGGATTCCTGTACACAAATAATAATTGAAAGAAGTGGCATTCCTACAAACAGAATATCCCTGACACCAACAGACAGAGCGGTCTCAGGATAGAGCAGTGAGACAATATATTACAATTATTAAATAATTGTAATATACAATAATTATTAAATAACACATACTGCTGGGTTAATGCTCCATAGTGATTTTATTGGAGAAAACAGATACTAGCCAGGGAGACTGTACAGAAGACTACAGCAGATCAGGCCATATAGTTCTTCATCAGGCAAATGCTTCACTGCAGTCATCAGGAGAAGCTGAGGTCAAGTATGAAGAGGTACAAGCTCATGGGGTCAGAGACAGGGTACCACCTTGCCTGCATGGTTGTAAACTGGATTGACTCCTATAGTCAACACAGTTATGCTACAAAAATGAGATCTGATGTTGGTTCTGAAAAGTTTCTGTACAATGCATTGAGCTCTACTCCAGCTAATACGAATTGGGAAAATGCTGCAGTTAAGCCAGGCTGTAAGAACAGGGCCAATATTTAGGATAACAAAACCGCAAACCACAAAATGAAAACATAAACCCCAGCGAGGCACCTTAGAGCCATATTTGCACCTTCCAACATTGACTATTTCTGTATTATATGCCTGTCCTCGTTCTGACACCCTTGCTTTGCTTTTTTTGCAGAGCAGAAATTGCATAACCTGTTATGTTTGCCCACGATTAGGATAATGGTTCCCCGTCTTGGTGGCTGTTCAGGCACTGCTTTAGTAAACAGCATTATTACAAGAAGAGCAGGATGCACTGTTTCTCTTCTCTTATAGGTTTGGGAATACATAATTTGCTGTATATTTGTTTGCCTTGCTCAGGATGTATCTATTCATCTTTGCATGTTGTGATCTAAATTCTGATCTTCCGAGCAATCGTTAAGTCTTCACCCATGTATGGATGATTCAATTACATTCAAGTTGCCCTTTAAAAAGCAGAAAGTTAACTTCTTTTCTGCAGAAATGGAGGAACTTGATACCTGGGACAAAAATATTCATGAGCGCAACTCCATATGGATGTGCTTGGTGGAGAAATATTTTTATCTTGTTAAGGAAAATGCATTAATGCAAATGTGAATACAAGAAGTTATAAACATTAAAGGTAATTCCATCTCAAAGCTACTTACAGAGACAGAAAATATTACACAGTCATTATAATGCTGTAAATTATGTCTGATTTGAACTTCATTTTAAACTCCATAGTGAAAGAGAAATCAGAATTTCCAGTTAAATACAAAAGCTTAAATGAGAATTCAGCACACAGGAGACAGCAGGCTGACAATATACAATCTCACTGAAGCTTGAGTGTGCATAGACTAGCACAGTTAATCAAAAACTCCACTCATCTGCCAACTCTTTATGCATTCATCAAAGCTCAGCAGAGAGTTATCAGCACAGAAGATTCATACATCAAGGCTTCAGCTCCGGCTTCCTTGACATCCCAAGCAGATTAGTCTGTGACAGATTTCTGTAGCCTAGCAAGCATCCCAAAGTGAAGCTACAATGGAAATGACAAGCAAATCCTTGGCATCTGATGTCATGTCCACTTGTTCCGTCAAAGCCAACAAGGCTCCACTAAGGTTATTGAAGTCATGCAGGTTTAGGAGCTGTGTTTTGATTTAGACAATGTGACAGGACAAGTCCTCAGTGGCTTGATGCAGGAGGTGATACCTACTGATCCTCTCAGAGACCACATGAATAAATAAATCCTGTTCAGACTCCTTTCAAAACAGCCATGTGTCTCCCATGCAAACAGACCAAAGGAGGGCTGGCTCACAAATAACTGTTCAAAAATGCTCTTTCTGTCCTACAAGGTATCCTGAAGGGAATCACAGTGAACTTCTCAGTGCCATGGGGAAGTAAGAGCAGAGCAATCATCCCACATGTTTGTATGCCTCATGTAGCTGATGCTGGTCATGTTCTGGGTGGATGCAGATGTTTTGATCTGGGTTTGTAGCCAGCCATTAAGGGGTATGTTGCCTGGGACAGTCCCACAGTCTACCTACATAGGAGGTCAAGCAGTCTTTTTCAGCATAGGACTAGGGTCTGGAGTAGAAGAAAGGACGATCCCACCTAGGATTCTCAGGACTAGGCTCTGGGCAAGAGCAAGGGTGCCTGTCTGGCTCAGTGTATGAAAAGCCCATAAGTTTTGCTTCCCTAGGTAAGACTCTAACATCTCCATCTGCAAAGTCACCATCATGACCCATTTCTCTGCACCATGGGCACAGAGCCACCATCTTTGGGGTTGCTTAACATGTAGAAGAGGAGGCTCTGGGGAGACCTATTGCAACCTTTCAATATATAAAGAGGGCTTATAAGGAAGATGGAAAGAGACTTTTTACCAGGGCCTAACATGGACAGAAAGAAGATCTTTTTTATGATGAGGGTGGTGAAACACTGCGCAGGTTGTCCAGAGATGTTGTGGATGCCCCCTTCCTGGAAGTATTCAAAGCCAGGTTGGATGGGGCTTTGAGCAACCTGATCTAGTGAAAGATGTCCTTGCCCATGGCAGGGGGATCGGACTAGATGATTTTTAAAGGTCCCTTCCAACCCAAACCATTCTATGATTTTATGATCTCTCCACTGGGAATTCACAAAAGGTTCCAAGATAGTAAATTTTCACAATTTTCTTTTTAAATAGTTAGATTTTTTTTTTTTTTGAGTGGAGAAGAAAGATAATATTTGTGTATCTGATGGTGGATATATCAAAGTGCTAAAGAGTGTTTAATCTCCTTCCCTTTCTGGTCTCTGACTAATCACGACTCAAGTGTTTGGTCATGCATCCTGACATGTCTCGAACTTGCTTCAGAGATCCTTTTCTCTCCATACATGCATAGACCATCTGAGTTTTTAACTCTACAACCAAAAAGGCACATAACAGCTTTCCCTGAATAAACAGCAAGAGCAAAGTACGACTGTGACTTCCAGAGGTTCATGGGACTTCTTTTTTGGCGCCTATAGACTGTAAGTCCTTGTTGCTCTAGGGGTCTTGCTGGGCTTTGTATTTTCACTTTTGGGACCATGTAATTCCACTTAACTAGTTTTCCAAGCAAATAAACATTTTTCTTCAGCATTTGAAACACCATGTTTAAGAAAAGGGAATTTTAATAAGCAAGTGATGTGCTCATACTCTTGGCCTTATCTAATCTTATCTCTCACTGCCAGATATTATAGCCAGGTCAGCTTAGACAGGCTTTGCTCATCAGTTACAAAACCAGAGCCAGATTGCATCCATTCAAGCAGTGATGATCCTTCTTTGTGGCTGTGTTTGAATTTTCTTGTTGTATTGCTTTGGACTGGGATAGAGTTAATTTTCTTCACAGTACCTTGTATAGTGCTAAGTTTTGGATATATGATGAAAACAGTGTTGATAACACACAGATGTTTTAGCTATGGCTGAGTAGTGCTTGCACAGCATCAGGGAGTTTTCTGCTTCTCATGTTGCTCCAGCGAGGAGGCTGGGGGTGCACAAGAGGATTCGAGGGGACACAGGACAGGACGGCTGATCCCAACTGACCAAAGGAATATCCTACACCCTCAGCAACAAAAACTGGGGGAAGAAGGAGGAAGGGAGGGATGTTTGGAGTGATGGTGTTTGTCTTCCCAAGTAACTCGTATGCATGATGGAGCCCTGCTTTCCTGGCAATGGCTGAACACCTGCCTGCCCATGGGAAAGCAGTGAATGAATTCCTTGCTTTGCTTTGCTTGCACTCATGGCTTTTGCTTTCCCTGTTAAACTGTCTTGATCTCAACCCATGAGCTTTCTTACTTTTACCCTTCCAATTCTCTCCCTTATCCCACTGGGAAGGAATGAGAGAGTGGCTGCCTCGGGCTTAGCTGCTTATGGGGGTTAAACTGCAACACTTGTTCATAATGGTCTGTATGCCGTTCAAAGGATGAGGCAGCAGCCATACTCATTTTGGTATTGCCTTGTAAGGCTCATTAAGTGTAAGCTGTCAGACAACTATCAGAAAAGGATGATAGATCAAGGTACTGTAAGAATCTATAAACCAATCGTTTTCCTGTGCATCTGACTGACCAAGCATGTCCACATGCAGAAAGGAGAGGATTCTATGCCCTGCTGCTTCCTGCAACACAGCAAGGAAGAAGTCTGGATTACGTGAGTTGCATCAGTCACATCGATCACTCACCTCACTTAAAAGAACAGTACAAGTAATTGTACTCTGTAATTGATATACAGCTTGTACTAAAACCAGAGTACACAAAGAAATACTTTAGTACAGGGAGTTCTGCATTTGCCTTTGGTAAAAATAAAATGATCGATACCTAATCAATGAACTTAGCAATACTTTTGTATATAAACTCAGATTTACTGTAAATGTTAAAATTATAAAGAGACACGGTTCCCTTTTAGGAAGCAGCCAGGACAGATAATCTGAAAAATCCAGGTTGCCAGGGAATGTTCTTTAATAGACAGACTTAAAAAATATCAATTCCAAATAGACATAAATATCCTATAACAACTCTTGCCAGAAGAGCCATAAACCCTCTAGACTCTCAACAGAATTTTCTTCCCTACCAATACTCTGCAATGGGCTGAATAGTTTTTATGGGTGTTTTCCTCTCAGAGGTAGCTGCGCTTCAAGGGTCTCAGACTGGTGAAGCCCATTCAAAATGGAATTTAAATGAAGATGTAATTAATGTAGAGAAAATGGTTTCCTGATAGTGATGAGGATAGATATATTAAAAAAAGATTTATTCTGGAACCATCTCTATTTGCAAGAAGAAGTCTAATTGCTGCACATATTATTAACAGGCTCACTAATTCAGTTAAAAATGGAAATGTAACAAGATCTAGGATTACTTCAGTCCCCTTTAGGAATGCAAAGTGCTTTAAGAACACATTTTGCTTCCCCAGCCCACAGGAACCTGATCATAAGAAGAATGGCAGCTGTTAAAACTAGCAATAAATTACAGAAGCCGGGAATCTGGGTCAACTGGGCTGATAATCCGGTCACCAGAAACTGGCTTTTAATGGATGAAAACTCACATAAATTTTCTCTTCCTCTATGTTTTATTTCATACACACATGCACATACAGACACACACATACACATTTCACTTGTGAGGGAATTGCTTTAATGAATTTCCTTCATCCACCTGAAGGCTGCAAACATCCTAGCATGCTTGACCTGCAGGTAGTCCTGCTTAGGACCAGAGACTATTTAGGATTATTACAGATGTCCCTATGAGCAAGTGTGGACCCCAGCAGCCACTGCACAAAATGGGGTACGTGGCCAGCACTGATCCCCAAGCCTTTCCAAGCCCAGGAGCAGGGAGCTGCCATCAGCTGGACCCAGGTGACGTCTGGCTAAAGAAAAATGAGACCTTCTGAGTTAGGCAGTTCTTGCCCTGAAGACATAACCGTATTATCAAATCTCCATGGGCAAGCGGCTCAGTTCATGCTAACCTAGTGCACATCTCTCCCAAGGCACGTTAACTCACAGGTGTAGGTGCTAGCAGGATCTGGCTCCTTCACCAAAAGCAAAGCAAAAGGCACCCAGAATGAGCTGGGAGGAGACCATCAACCCTGGCAGACATAAAGGGGAGTCTCATGTACCTCTGGCAGGCTCAGATAAACCAAACAGGAGGTGTCAGTGGCACCCCCTGTGCCTGCTTTGCCTTGGCAGCTCACAAGGGAGAGGTTAGATGCAGCTGGGCCGTGGAAACCTCCTGTAGAGTTGGTGTCCCACCTTTGGGCAGGAATTTATGTTTCAAGGAAAGACCAAGCACTCCAGTATCATGCTTCATCATCTGCTCTGGGCTCTTCAGGCAGACGTCGGTGAGGTAAATTCTTGCCTTGCACCCCAGAGGAGATCAGCTGGTGCCCTCAAGCAAGGAATTTCATTACTCATATCTTGCCTTCACATGCCTGCTTGCAAGTGCTTAAGTGGGAAGATTTTCCAGCCTGTCTAAAAAGCTAGCCACAGGTTTTGCCACTGTGAGCTCCTATGAACAGACAAGGCATCCCCCTCCCTCCCTCTGCTTCGTGTAGCTCGTACCCGGGCTGCCCTCTCAGCCAGGAGAGGGTCACACTGCATGGCCAGCATTTGCTTTAAGGGCAGGTCTCTGAAAAAAGAGTGATATATTTTTTATAACCGTAAAATACTTCAGCGCTGAATAATTCTGTCATTGGGAACATTAAAATATGATCAGAGATATTTTATGCAGCTGTTATTAAATAGTCATTAAACATTTCTGGAAATTATACTCCTAGGGGATTTGACATTGAAGAATAGACTCTCAGGGCCCAGTCTGAGCCATGACTTATAAAAATATAAACCTACCAAGTGCACTAAACTTGTCTTCATCATCAATTATTTCCGAATTCAACTATTTTCTACATACTGCGCAGACTTTTGTCCAGGGCATCTGTTTCTGTCCACATCTCATCCCAGAAGCATTGTGTCCTACAGATATGTTGTTGCACGTGGCTTTGCAGTGTACTGGAGGAGGCTGCAAAAAGATCACAAGAGGTCCATTTGTCTGAGGATCTTAAGGCTCATTTTTGGACTTAAGGTTGAAGTGGCATTTATCTCACAGAATTTTAGATCTCTACAAGGCAGGGCCCCAGGCTAGAGCTAGGAGGCAGCATTTGGGAGCTAGGGGTGGTGGAGAGACACAAACCGATTTGGGGCACAGCTCATCTGACGTGTCAAACATGTAATTCATGATGGTTTGACCTGTGCTTTGGTGATGACTGTTCCTTGGCCGATGATGAAGGTAACTATCTCTGGCAATTGGTTTAGATGTCTAGACTTTGCGTCTACCAGGCTGTCTCCTTCAGAGACCCAGACTCCCCTTCTTCTGCCCCCAAACCCAATCACAAATTCCCAGCAGCAGCTTAAAATTTCTTCCCTGAATGTCAGTAGTTTAGCTTGGAGGTTGATAAAGATGATAGGGGGTTTTGTGCCTCTTTCAAATTTATTCTCTCATGTCACAGCTGAGGGGAGCACGCAGTAGATCGTTTTATTTTTACCTAATTTTTATATGGCTTCAGGGGAAATGTAGTGCTTCCTGCTGTCCCTTTGAACTCTGCAGGGATTTTGTCTGCAGGGAAAATCCCTTCTTATTTACAGACTAGTCCAGATTCCCGGGGGCACTCAAACTCTCATTCCTACTGCCAAACATGTGGCTCAGTCATAACCAGGCTGTTCGCCTGACTCCACTGGAAGTTTTGGTCCTCTGCTTTCATGCAGATTGCTCTGCTAAGGGAGAACAATTCTCCTTCTTAATGAATATGCAAAACCCCCAA
This sequence comes from Egretta garzetta, assembly GCF_000687185.1. Taxonomy (NCBI): domain Eukaryota; kingdom Metazoa; phylum Chordata; class Aves; order Pelecaniformes; family Ardeidae; genus Egretta; species Egretta garzetta. Next base: position 87,469 of record NW_009260174.1, on the reverse strand, counting down.
CTTCCACACTCATAAGTCTCTCAGCTGGTTAGTTAAAAGCCTCCACTGGTGGTATACAACAGCAAGAATAACAGCTTGATTAATCCCCATCTACTGGTCTAAACTAAAAACTGTGCCATTTTGTCACATTGCAGTGACAGAGTCATCATAAAACAATCCAGCTTGAAATGTCTCTTGCAGATTCAGAAGGTTATAATGGTATCCCCACTGACCCAAAATATCTTGAGGCATGCTAATTTTCCCTTTGCTGAAATGAGCAGGAGACTGATTTTGAGATTTGATTGTTATGGAAATATATTCTGCTCAGGACGATTACATTTGACTTCTCCCCCTCCTCAAATTCACTTGATAAAGCCCTGCTTTTCTGTTGGGAGGATCTCAAAGCATGAGTAATGGTAGCCTTATCACTCCTTTTTGGGCTCTGCTTAATGACATTGGTGATTCTTAGTTACCCCAGCCTGTGGAGACACCCATGCTAAGAGCAGGCCTTGAACTCCAGGGTGGGATATTGGCCTGGGCACAAGTTATCTGCAGAAAACTTCAGAGGTCTCCTCCCAACCTGTGCATGTTCTTGGCTCTTTGTACTCATCATAGTGCCTTAGGGAAGAGATCTGGGTTGCTGTAAAACCGTTGTGCCTGGGACTGAATAAGGAAATGAAGTAACTTCACCAGTGGCATATACATAAGTTTTAACACGGTTTGGAGGGGGTTTGTGAAAAAAAAAAAAACCAACACATCAGTGACTGCTTAGTCAGATCTATCTATCTGAAGACAAGTCTTTTAGGCCATTGGCTCCAGGGGTGCAACTGGATTCTGACAACTGTACAGGAGCCACGGCTGTACCCGGGCTCCAGGTTCATGCTCTGCTTTCCTATTGATTTCAGCAAGGCAGAAGTATGAGGACATGCACAGATATTCAGAGTATCTGCTTTAGTTATTTTTCCCGTTTATTGTTTTGGGTAATATGTTTACTGTCTTAGTGATAAACACGCTACTGCAAAATGTGAATCAGCCTGCCTTTTCTGTGGTTTTGCAGATTCCATTTTAAGGCTGAGTTCCAATTCTCTTTCGAAAGAAAAGACAACATTTCAAATCCCTTGTGTTTCTAAACAGTTTACCTAATTGTGTCTCTAAAACTGTGGGTTATGGAGTGTATAGTATGTAAACATAAATATGTTATACGTATTTGAACCTGAGCTGCAGTTCAGTGTATGCCTCCATGTGAAAGACACTCACAACTGCGTTTCCCACCCTGAAGCTGTGTATCGCACTGTGCTTATCTCTCTTCCCCCTACAACATTTTGCTTTCAAACATCTTCCCTGCCTGACGAACCTAGTGGCTTTCTATGATGGAGTGA
>NW_009260174.1:70618-85559 GCF_000687185.1 Egretta garzetta | reverse complement strand
GGTGAAACACTGGAACAGGTTGCCCAGAGAGGTGGTGGAGGCCCCATCCCTGGAAGCATTCAAGGCCAGATTGGACGGGGCTCTGAGCAACCTGATCTAGGTAGCGGTGTCCCTGCTTACTGCAGGGGGGTTGGACTAGATGACCTCTAGGGGTCCCTTCCAACCCAAAACATTCTATGATTCTATGATTCTATGAAAGTAAGAACCCACAGCACTCCCACTTAAGAAAAAAGGAAAATGTGGCCTAAGCATTCATACCGCACCAATTACACATCTGTGGCATGCAAAATAAAAAAAAAAAAAAAAAACCACTTTTGAATGAGAAAAAGACACTGCATGGAGGTAAGGACGAAATAGCATAAAATGAAACTTGCAGTAACAGAACATGCCACAGTAAGATTTTTTTCAGAAAACAGTCTCATGACTGATATTTCTTACAGGCAATAGGAGGGAAGGATAAACAAGAGCAGATAACATCTATATGAACAAACACCATTGCACAGGGCTGTGAGTAAGGTCAGACAGAATAATTGGTTGGTTTCTGACTGCAAGGGCAAGGGGCCTCTGGGACATCTTTTCTCTCCAACAGGAGCATCCTTCAGCATTTCAGGACAGTGTGTGGTTGCGTAAGGATTGGGATTACATGATGTAGCCCCCAGGGACTGTTGCCAGCTAGTCAGTGACCCAGAAGGTTACCCCAGGTCCTGCGCTACCATATATACCATATACCACCCTTCCTTCGCTGATCCTCTGCCATCTACTGTCCTTCTCCACCCTGTGGCCTGGATACTGTGCTGCATCTTCTCAAAGTATGTTATTTTCAGACAGCTTTCTCACTTCCATTCACTAGAGAAAATGACAGAGAAAAGGAAATTTTTGTTAACATTTCCCCATCCCATTCACTTCTGCATACCCACGTATCTCCTGTTCATTTCTCTTCACCAGACCACTGAGGCTGATGGGGATGATGGGAGAACAAGCCAGAGTATGTCTGGGCTGGCTCATTAGTTGAGGAGTTTTAAAATTCTCTGTGCCTAGTGGGGCATGATTTTTCCAACTAGCCTTCCCCAGGACTTCCTATGTTAGGACAATATGGGAACATAGTGCTAAATATGCGCGTATGAAGTGCTGCAACCTCCAAAGACCAGGAAGCTTAGTGCCACCAGATGCTCAGGAGCTGAGCAACCATTTCCCTCACTCATCCAAGGACACTGTCCCTTCCCAGCAGTGGGCTGTTGTAATCACAGTGTAATAATTCATGTTTATTCCTCCCTGTTTTGATACAGATACAGAGTAGATAGCTGGAATGGCAAATACATAACTGATGACTTCTTGTGTAGCTTGAATTTTTTTTTAAATACATGGTCCTGGAAGTCTGCAGTTTTTTACTCAAAAACTGGAAATGTCTACACTCTAGTGTGGTGTTTCCTATCTAAAATACCTTCACAATGAAAGACTAAAGATTGCATCTTTTTGGATCTGGACATACATTACTACACTGATAGTAACCCAGAAAAATACATTTAATTTTCACTTTCAAACACTACAGAGCTGTTTGAATTTTCCATGAACACAACTCCCCACCTACATTTCTGCATTCCATGATAATTTGTTGCTGGTTTGGCCTCATTCAGTGTCTCCTGGGGAAAGTGCAAGGTAGTGAGGGTTAAAAGCACTGTTGTTGTTATTCCCATCAGAGACAAGGTGAACTTGCTGCCTCCTCTCCTGGTGTGGGGACAGGCTGCCAGTGACATCCTGGTGGGTTTATTCTGTTTGATGGTGAACCACAAATTCACAACTTCAGCCTTTTTTTTTTTTTTTCCTGCTCTGTTCTTCTCTTTCAACATCCCCTCCCCAGTGTCAATAAATTTTAAGTGCAATGAAGGAACAAAACACACTGGTGTGTGAGGGTACAGATAGACAGGCTGTTTATTTAGAGCAGCTGTGAAATACCAGCCAGGTGCCTGCAGCTGTATACCGGGTTACCCTGTGGTTGCAGCACTAGCTCCAATGTGCGAGCTCTTCTAACACTGAGGAAGGGGTGTTTTCTGCTCTGAGAGCTCACGGCCTTAGGGATAGAGAGAGGAGGAGGCAGCAACTCCCAGAAGTTTATAGTTTAGTCTCTCTTCCTTTGTAGGAGGTGGTGGTGATGGCTTTGAAGCCAGCTCTGGACTCAGTTATAGCTCTGGCCTGCTGTGCTCCCCTTCCTCTGCCCTTTTCTCTCCTCGTTGCTCTATTTAGATCACAAGAGTTTGTGGCTCTGCGGCGGCACAGCTGAATGGGACTGATCACTCTGCAGGATCTGGGCATTTCTGCAGGATGAACAATAACTTGTGCAAAATTGAACTCTCTTGGAGCAGCCTGTCCAGAAAGGGCAGAGAGCTGAAGGAAGGGCTTTGGTGTGGGCCAGGGCATGACAGGCTGCAGGAGGTGTTCCTGTGAAGCACGGGAAGGGTCCTGGCTGTGGCTGTACGAGGGGCTGCTGCAGGGACGAGCAGCGCAGAGAGCAGGGGGCTGGGTAGGTACTGGCCTGAAGGAGGTAACGTATGCACGTGGCTGCAGGTCCAGAACAGACCTGTCCTACAAAGCCACCCCTTGCTGCCCTGATGGATGGCGATCCCTGTTAGCCGATGCATAGGGATTATTCTTTGCAGGACTCAAAGAGCCCAATTCATTATAGCAAGGCCTATTTTTTTTTCCTTTTTCCACTCCAGTGGAGCATAAATGACCCGAATAAATCCTACTCCTTTGGCACATGTAATGCACGGAATGTGTTCCCGGTGCTGTATCAGGATTTATCTCTTGGTGCATGTTGTGAACACACATTTCTTTCCAGTCAGTAGAATTGTTATAGCTATAGAGCTTGATTATTGAAAGGGGAGCTGGTTGGTGGAAGGAAGATATATAAATGTGATATACACAGTGCGCGTCAGCCACACCAGCTGGAAAAATCCATTTATTTCCACTGACTGAATAACTCACTCTTGATTCCAGTTTATACAGGTAGGAACATGATTACTCAGTGCCTGTCTCCAATAACTCAGCTTGTGTTGAGCTTTGTTTAGCTTTTGTGGCCAGAGCCAGCTCCTCTCTGGAGGCTTATACCAGCAATCCCACTGGTGTTCGGGGGTGAGAATCAATACAGACCTGCCCTGCTCCAGCTTTGACACACATCCCAGGATGGGTGGCAGGACCTTGTGTGTGCCAGGTGCAATGAACCTGTTTGTAAAGGTAGAAGGAACTGGACATAGGCATAAATGGACTTGTTTTGTAGTTCCAGCCATACAAAACCATCAGATGTGTGGTGGGATGGAGGTTGTTCCACAGGAAGAGAGAAATGCCCTTTAAGGTGTTGGAAATGGCCACTCAGTTTTGCAAATGTCCATCACAGGGTCCCTTGTTTGAACAGGAGCTATGAAGAGAAAGGTCTGGGAATCGCTAAGAAACCCAAACCCCCAAGGTTTCAGTGCCCCCAATGTTCTTGGAGGAAGAGCCCTGCTGTTTGGCTGTGGATTTCTGTGGGGGTTCAACTCAGTGCAGTGGCTGCCCCAACCAGTGGTGGGCCACCAAAATGGCTGTAGGGCACCAGGGTGGATTCTCATCATAGAACAAGGGTGATAGCTGAAGTCTTGTGAACCCCGTCACTGCCTGCTGCTGTCCCTCTATCTGGATGGTCTGTGACATGTCTGAAATTATTTCCACTTCATTTCTTCCTTTTCCCACTCTAACTTTCCTCCCTGGCTAAAAAGTGACCTCCAGCTGCCTTTCTCAGCCAAGGCAGAGATGCCTCCCAAATTATAATAACTCCAATCACGGTGATTTCCAGACAGCCAGTACTCTGTCAGGCCCCAGGGAGTGGCCAGGGTAGAGCATCTATGTTTTACTAATAGAAAAGCTTGCACACAGCAAGTGAAAATCCTCATGAGAATTTTCAGCCCAGTGAGCACCAGGCCAGGTGTCTCATTACTGTGTATAATGAAATAGTGTCCCAAAGAAGGGGAAAAGATAAACAAATGTAATTCAAAACTCCCCTGATTACGGGAAGTGTCCACCAACAGGGCACCCAATTAGTCTATGCAGCTTTATATTTTACCCATCTGTTTTTACTAATCTGGCCTCAAGTGTGCAGTTTAGTGCTGTAAACCTTGGGTCAAGACTGTTTTATTAAACTGTGGCTTGCGGCATTTGCCTCCAGCCAGGAGAACGGTTTTGAAAGCCTTCCAAATCACAGCACTGGTAGTTATATTTTCCGTGAACAAACACACTTCTGGCCTGGTCTGTGCCTCAGTTTCAGGGATATATATGCATACATATGCATGATCTCTTGGAAAGAGGGAGTCTGCTCTGCAGTCTTCCTGCACTAGATTCTGCATCTGGCTGGGTCCCCCTACTTGGCTCTGCCCTCCATGCTGGTGGTGATGACCTGGGAGACCAGAGCCACCAGCTCCTCATGCCACCTGTGGTCTGATCCAGGCACCACCACTTACCATCCTGTGCACATTTTGACTGCAGACACAGGAGTTTCCTGAGAGCACTTCTTGGTGTTTCCTCATCTTCAGTGGCCTCCCTGTTGTCACATGGCCAAGTGGCTTCTGCTCCCGAGCTAATGGCTAGCCCTGGTGTCTCTGTGAGTGCTCACTTGTGAGTCTCCTCTCGGCTTTTCCCCTTCCACTTCTACTAAGTGAATGTGAATAACTTCTCAGTTCCCCCTTTTCCTTCATTATCCAAGGTTATAGGCTGAGATCAGGGCACCAAGATAGGCAGTGATCTGCACAGCAGGGTAGAAAGATGGTTGGAAGCTAAGCCAAGGGTCAGGAAACCAAAATGTCAATGAAGAATGACAAAAATAAGAATCACACCAAGATGCTGAGGAAAAGACTGCAGTCGAGACAACACAAGGAATAAGGTCTACAATATGCTCAAGAGCACCACACTGTGAAACATTGACCTTTACATGCTCATCAAGCCCTACTGGAGGAGCTGGTCATCAGCTGCCTCTTAGTGTCTCCAGCAGCCATACAAGCTGCAGCACCCTGCTATTGAATTCTCATCTGGCAAGGCTTTGTGAGTTAATTTACCATTTTGCTAAGTGCTGCACACAAAGCTGGAAGGCAACGATGATCTGTGTGTACAATCAAAGTGTAATGTGCAATAGTGTTGCATACAGATAAGGAGCATGATGAAGTTGTAAAAGAACATTGATCATAATGAACACTGCATAGGCATGGCCAATATATTTATTTTCTGTAGTCATTCATCTATGGAGAGCGTGTGGGAAGTCGATGCCACAGAGTGTTCATGACTGCTTAAGGCGACTTCTTCATAATTTTGAGGATGTGTTTGGAGAAAGCTTGAAGGTGACTGTTACAAAATCTAACAGCCGAGAGACAGAGGCTGTTAACTTGGGCTGTCAGATGCAGAAACCAACTTCATGATATGAAGGACGTTTTCTTACACGTTTCTTTTCTTACTGAGCTTCTGTCCCATAGTAATAGTAATTGTTTGCTGTTGAAGTATCTAAGATAGACACTCCCACAGGCTTTTTAATTTGGCCGGCTGGGAAGAAAATACTGCATTGCTTTAGACAAACATGAGTTCCTTGCTTTGTAATGGAAAACTCATCTAGCAGGAGCTCTGCAGTTTCTGCTTTGAGACAGCTTGCTTTCAGATACAGTGGGGATATCAGCTTTGACAGGTTTCTCACAGTTAGCTGTATTTCAGAGTTGCAGCTGAAATCAATGTCCACTGCTGGAGCCTTTCTGAGGTAAAAGAGCTCTTTGGAAGACAGAAAACAATTGCCTAAGTGAAAATTCTGCTGCAGAGTCACATTTGTACAAGCTCTCAGTAAGCTTTGTAGGACTCGCATGTCTTCTCTCCTCCTCTTAAGTAATTTAAATTTTTATGATCTATTTGGTGAAACATAGTGTCACATAAAAGATTTAAAATGAAATGTATCCTTTCTATCAGGGAGCATATTAGAAGGTGTTTGCATATATCTTTTTACAGTGCTGGGAAAGAAATTGGACACAAATGCTGAAACCTACTTGGTGGCTTACTGGGTAGATGCTCCATTTGTGATTTCCTTCAGAAAGTAGCTCAGAGAAACAATTTCTGCTTCCTGGACTATAGCTTTGCACCGGGAAGGGGCATCAGTCCTTGACTGTGCCACTTGTCGGTCCCAGCTCTGTGCCAGGGACCAGCAGCAGCTACTGCAACAGCTGGCAGGAAAGTGGAATAACCTCTAAAAGGGTGTTTGTGAAAGGCACTCTGCAATATTTGCTTGTTTCCAGCCTGGACACAGATGTTATGGACATAATTGTGCATGCTGAAATACTTCCCAGCACTCACAATAATCAGGGCAATAGGAAATATTTCTGCATGGAGCAAAGAGGATTATGCCTTATGGCATATATATGCATAACACATGTTCATAAATAACCTCTAAAAGGGTGTTTGTGAAAGGCACTCTGCAATATTTGCTTGTTTCCAGCCTGGACACAGATGTTATGGACATAATTGTGCATGCTGAAATACTTCCCAGCACTCACAATAATCAGGGCAATAGGAAATATTTCTGCATGGAGCAAAGAGGATTATGCCTTATGGCATATATATGCATAACACATGTTCATATGCTTTTATTAGCTGTCACCCATGCTTAAGGCCAAATGAGGCATGCTATTTTGCTAATGGACACCTGTCTTGGGAGGGAATTGTTCATTCACTGTTCATGGATGTGAATAAACATCTTAGACCAGCATCTAGGAATTTAAGGAACAAGTTGTGATAGTGCACCCAGACAGATGTCAGCTTGGATTATTCAGCTATAGTTGTCTCAGAGACTGCTGCAGCCCTGGTGTACTATACACACAAGAGAATTTCAATCTGATAACCTTTGTGATCAGTATCTACTGGAGAAGTGATATAATGTGCATTATCTCTTCTGTCAGTTCATAATTATTAAATTATTTGTGCTGTACTGAACTCTTGATTATAAGTTAAGAAAGATCTGGTTTTCTTCAATCAATAGTTTCTACAATATTTTACAATAATAACTCACTTATTGGATAATAAATGTTTAAAGACTCTGGCAGTGTTGTCCTGGAGGGAAGAAAGGCATCCACAGTAAGACAGATGTCTTTAACAAGCACCCCAGCCATTTAACTACAAAGGCAGCCTTTTGACAAGTTGAACATGCTGCCGTAATAAAAGTTCACCAGCCATGTCGAGTTTATGGCAATATTTTTTTGGCAGGATATGCAAATCCGCAGAATCTGAGAGCGACCACGGTCTGCACAGTATGGCACAGCATCCCTGCTGCTCAGGGCATTGACATCTTGATCACACATCTGTGGACTGAATTTAAAACACCTCTGAACGCCCAAGAAGTACCCCTGCAGGGAGCGAAGAGGGCTAAACCCAGGATACTTCCAAGCACAGGTTACATGACGAGAAAGGTTTCCAACAAAAGTTGTTAAGACATGTTGCCAATTGTGGAAACGTAACTATTACAGCGAGAGATAAATAGCAATACAAGAACAGGGGTTATGAAACAGACTGATTTTTGCCAACTTGGGAGAGAAGTGTAACAGTCAGGACTTGGCTGGGGCTATGAATCTGTCCATGCCATGGGCCCAGTTGTGTGAAAACATATCGTTGTGGTAGAAAGATGAGCTAAAAAAGATACAGTTAGCACCGTGACGATATTAATGCTCAGTAGATCTCTCTGGGGTGTATACCTTCTAACAGGCTTCCAGTCTGCACCTGAAAGCTGCCTGTGCTTATGATTTGTGTTAAGCAAGTCCTGCAATGAAAAGTTACCTCCATGCATGCCACTATGTGCTTCTGTAACACTTGCAAATTTAGTGGCTGTTTAGCAAAGTGTGAATGGATTGTACAGATCTTTTAGCTTTTTGTTACTGAGGTATTGCGTTCTGTTTGAGAAGGAGAGATTCAATTTGTGATTACACAAATGTACTCTCCTACTGCCAATTTTACTAAAAACTATTTTTTAGTAAAAAAAGAATAGTCTGATTGGACCTGTCTGGGATATTACAGTGTTTGTTTTAAGAGAAGATAGCGTTAAAATGGATGGTTCATTCTCATGAAATAGAATTCCTCTCAAAAGGGACAGCCAGAAATGAACATGTAAAACCGGGATTTTTCACAATGATAAACCCAGGTTTGAATTCCCTGAAGGATCTTCTTTTCCTTTTTTAGGACTCCTGAGACTGACCAGGAGGAAGATCCCAGGTGTCCCATGACATTATCATGCTCTGCAATCAGAAATCAAAATGCAATTCAAAGGTGCCTTTAAGGCAAGGAACAAAGGATCCACTTAAAAAAGTGTTCCCATACAGTCACATTTCAGGAAGGGATGATCAGATCAGATTTCTTTGGAACACACATGAATCTCACTAAATTCAGGATGAGGTAAACCACAGTTTTTTCTGAATTTCAAGTTTTTGACTGATGCCTATAAACTAATGGGATGGGGTCTTCAAATGCACATAGCTAGATAATTTAACTGGAGTTTACGGACAAGGAACTGATTCAAAACAGAAAGGATATTTTATTCAGAAAGGTTTGTATGCTAAGGTATGTTCTCCCAGACAAATAAGATGTGACTGAGAATTTGCTTTTAATTAACGAAAGTAAAACTAGTGAACAGGGAAATTAAATTCCTCCAGAAGTAATTTTGCAGATTTGTTTAGCCTTAGGTTAAATCTTCAGTTGAGGAAAGCGGAGGAGGAGAGGATCTATTACTGTCCATGCTCTGCTACAATTTTGGTGGAATCCATATTTACCATTTTGTAACAGATGATCTATGTTCAGTTCGCCATGGGCTGGGGCATGAGTCAGTGTACTTCATGTGAGAGCTGGTCTGAGCAGCAAGACAGGAACTAGAAAGCCTTCAGACCATTCATGAAACAGTGATATGCAGATCATCATCAGCCCTGTTATAGTTCATCTTCAGGAAGATATTCCAGAATTTCAAAGTGAATTATTTCATTCAATGCAAAATTTGTATTGGTGATGCAGCCATTGGCTGTGTTTACACTGTTGGTTTGGACTGCTCTTCAATTCACTCCAGGACCCTGTTCTCCTAATTAGCCATGGCCGGCATGCTGTATTACCCAAATAAATTCTTTGAAAGTGGAAGAAATAGGTAGGTAAAAACTATGGGTGGTTCGGTAGCTGGATGGGTCCAGAGACTGCTCCACCCAGTAGTATGGATCAGGCTGCACCACATCCTGGCTCCTTGGCTCAGAGTGGTCCCTGAAGACTGTTCCAGAAAGCCTTTCCACATGCCTTCATGCTCTGTTGGCATTTCACCCACGTGTTATGTTATAGGGGTGACAAACACCGCAGGTTGCCACAGAGTCAGTCCTCTCATCGTTTCATAATGCAATATGAACTCCAAAAGCATTTTAAATTACAAACTGTCTGTGACTCAGAGGGCCTCAAAAGGGATGAAATGTGCCCTCGGTTATTGCTGAGGAGGGGCTCATGGTAGCTGGGACTGACATGGCCACTTTGGGACACAGGCAGGTGGCTTCATGCTGAGACGTTCAAGCATAGTTGCAAGCTGTGCTGCTTGACATGTAAAAAGGACTGTGGGAAAGTGCCCTGATCAGGTAAAACACATGGTGACATGCTTTTCATAGTGTCACAGGCATGCGACATGCATTGTGTGTGACGTGTTGAGCATCTCTCAGATGCACTGCAGGATGGTGCACTCAGTCTGCCTTTGATGGCAGTGTAGACGCAATCCACACCATGCCATTTGGCCCCAAAAGCAGGGATTATCCTGGAGGCAAATCATAGGGACAGTACATGAGGAGCCATCTGGATTCCTGTCCATCCTTACGTTGTCATTTAAATGTGGCTTTGAACCTCTTCTTAAGCCTGGGCTATCCACACTGCTTTCCTGTGCCCCAGGGCAGGGTTAGGAGAGGTCTAGGGCTCCTGCCTGGAGAAGCTTAAGGTTTAGCACTGTCCAGTGCATCGGGGCATCAGATCTGCACCAAGCAAGCCACAGTGAAGCCTTCCTCAGCTTTTCCTAAACATCACATGGATGAGCTTTAAGCCTGACCTGCACAATGTAAAATAGAGCAAATGAACAGAGCATGTATGGACTCAGCATGTGTAAGGTCAGACTTCAGCCCAAGGATAGTCTAGTGATGTTTTCTATGGCATGGTAAAGAAAGGCTTCCCAGGAGTCATCAGGAGCAAGAATTCATCTTACACAGCCACAGATAGAGACTTCTCACTATTGGATGGGGCTGTTCCATGCGTTGTGCAGGTTAGCCAAGCATGCACACAGCATCTGAGAGCAAGACGCTGGCGTGAATATGTACTTCATATCTCACCTGTGTTCCCAATGGCCACTCAGCAGAGGTTTCCAAAAAGCTGACAGCTTGGGCTGTTGGTCATCAAATGTAGAAGGAATGTGGCAGAATACTGCTAAAAAAGATAAAGTACTAAGAAAAAGCAGTGGAGCAGCAAGGTGTGCCCATGGTGAGCCAACAGACCCTTCCCACCTGTATGGCAAGGTCATACCTCCATGTGCTACCACTTAGGGCAGCCCTTGGCCAATGCATCCACCACCTTAGCCTGTAGATTACTCTGTGACAATATTCAAGCCCTGTTTTTTTCTGTAATTATAGAATCACAGATCATACGGGTCTGTATGTCTACAGTCTGTAGTCCTACCTCCTGCTTGATGTTAAACGGAGAAGCTGTGGATTTTTTCCTCTGATTTCCTTTCTGCTAGCTTTGGACTATAATTGTATGATTTTTTTTCTTCTTAAAAGGATTACCTTTTACTCAAATGCTTAATTATCTCATAAACAATCAGAATCCAGGTCTGATATTGACATTGTTCTTTCAGAACTGACATATATTAAGGAAAAAATAGAACAATGAGGGAATTTCATCATACAAGAAAATATGTAAACTGTCAAATGCCACTGCTAAAATTTGAAGTTCGGTAAATAAAAAGCACAATCATCTAAATACATTGGGAGCCATCATTTTTGAGTGGGTAATTGTTATTTCCTTTATAATTCAATATTGACATTTACCTTAAAAGAAGCAATATGCCTTACTGCTTTTTAGTAAAGGCTCAAATGTATTGAAAGCATCAATCTAGGAAAAGCTTTGTGTAGGAGGCGAACACCACTCCCCTTTGCTCCAAGGGGTTAAAAGCCTTGGAGAAGCATGTCGTGGCCTCCATTTTGTATAGAGATGCCATTTATGTTTTAAAAAGCCTTTGTGAGGAAAGCGAACTTTTTTCTCCAGGGAGGAGGCCAGTCAGAGGAAATATATAGAAAGCAAGGAAAAAATAAAGGAAAGGGAGAGGGAACACAACTCAGTTACTTTTCTTCAAGGATCACATTCCTCAGGACATTGTTCTTAGAAATATAATATTGTCCATGTGAGGGTGTTTGCTGTGAGTGTTTTCTGGGGTGGGTACCCCACCACTCCCCTCTCCACTGCCTTTTCCTCCTGTGCAAGCCTGGCAGCCCTGTCTCCAGCCCAGCCACTGACCCCTGTGAGCCACAGCCTCAGTCCTCTCCGGGTGGCTCTGCCATGTCTAGCCCTTGGTGCCACCCACCCACCCTTTCGGGAAACAGCCCAGCCTTGTCCTTATTGTCCTATGCAGTCCCAAGCCAAAGTCAGAGATCCCTTGGCAGGTCCCAAAATTTATTTGGTCAAGTTCTTCCCATATTGTTAGCTGCAGTCTTCCTCTTGCCCAGCCCTCAAAGCATCTGCTTCATTGCAGCCTGTAACCACATGTAAATCAGTCAATCAGATGCATTATTTAGCTCTGAGTGATCCAGAAGGAGCCATTACCAGACTGAACCCATTACACTGTACGACTTTTAAGGAATTACTTAAATAACAGTCTTCTACTGAAGAGATGGTTTAGCTTTTCTGATTCACCTCATCATGCAAGATCGACTGATGCAGATACATCATTTGAAGGTTAATTGCCAGTGAAATCCTATATTAATACTGGTTTTCGACCAAAACATTGTTTTGAGACTTAGAATAATTTACCAATGAGGAAGACAGTCAGAACACGTATTTCAAGATTTAGTCTATGTCATGTAGCGTTTTAAACAAGAGTTTTTTCCTAAAAGTTTCTTGCTAGCAACACTTTGAAAATCTAACTGAGACCTTCATCTGCCTTTATCCCAGGCAGACCCTGTGGTACACTTCTCCCTTTATTTCAAAAAGGTGCGTGCTTGAGGATATTTCCTTTTACAGACATTTTCAAGGACTGAATCTTTCTTTGATACAGTAAGCAAAATGTTGGAGGCCTCAGCAGGTGTAAAATAATGAGGCAGTGCATGCAAATGAGCCTTTGATGTGCGGTATAGAATTGTTCTCACTGTGTTGGAAGAAAAAAGCATCTAGATGCTTAAATTTGTGAAGTGAAGCATCCTTCTACGCCAACAGATTGCACAAAACTTATTAATATCAGAAAACAGTGCTGTGCTAAAGAAGTCAGATAATATTTTCTTGCAAGCCCAGCAGTCGTACAGGTGACTTATGCTGTTTGTTTTCATGAAGATCTCACCAAGATAAAATACCTGTGCTTTGAATTTTTTCTGCTGAAAAGATGTTTTCAAATGTAAATTATTTGTATTAGCCTGTTCACATTCCCATGTACATTCATCTTGTTTGCTCAAAATTATAAACATAGAAAATTATGGACTCCAAAATACAATTGATTTCACTTTGGCTTCAGTTATTGTTGAAACCATGACTATGATTTCTGGTGCACTTGGTGGGCTGCAGGGGAGCTGAAATTTCAGTATATCTGGAGGCTATGCCTGAAGTGGGCTGATGATTACCAGTGCCATTGCCAGTCCCAGTGCCAATTGCTGGCAGCGCTTGAGGGGGCTGCCCCATTTAGCTGAGAAAATACCTGAAAATTTTGGAAGGCCTGAAAGATGGTGGTGAGACTGGGAGCCAGGTGACCCTGGCAGCTTCAGCGCTTCTCAGCTGCTATCACATCATTGCCTTGGAGCACCTAATCTCAACAAATTCCCAAATTTTGATATTTTTTCAGATCTTCTTTTTCTAAGCAATCCTGAAAAGTCTGTCTCTATTAAAAGACATTGAGGACCACCAGTGGAAATTCAGGACACGTATTTATTTTGATGTCTAACTAACTGCAGTGTGTAAGTCAGCTTTAGTTTGTGAGCTGTGGCCTGTGTTAAGCAGCAAATCGTACTAACTCATCATATCTCTCTTGTGACCTTTAAACTATACAAAAATGATGACAATTAATTTATAGATTGTTAAAATAATCGATTTAAGGCTGTTACTTCTTACAATATTTGTTCTTCCCATAAATCTGCATCTTCTGTAGGAAGTGAGCACACCATTAAGAGCCTCAGAATTATAGCAGACCTTACACAGATCAGTGTTTAAATTGCAAGGCACAAGCAAATCATGTTTTGCAGGTGGTCAGACCTTAGCTTCAGAAGTAGAATTGTAGAAAAAAATTTTGTGCATTATGCAGGGTTTCTCCTGTATTGTAAAATAAAATCTGCATATTCCTATCATCCAAATATTTCACTTTCCAATATTATTAACTGTTGCACACACAAATACTACAGAAAATATAGATACGCTATTTCACTTAGACTGTATTGTTCCAAAGGAAAGTAATTACATTAGCATTTTCCCTGCCTTTACTTTCAATGGAAATCAGTCTCTGCTAGTCATAGATTAAACCAGCATTATCTCCCTGTTCCATGGCTTTCCTGGTTTCATTGAATCACAATCACAGTATGGTTATGCTGAAAAATGTTCATTTTTCCCCCTAAGTACAAATATTCTGCCAGCAGTGCAAAATTGGGTATTGCTAACCTTCATGCTCTTCAATATTTCTAATGTCTACCCCCCACTTTGCCTGCAAATATACTGTAAGTAAAAATTACTTTCTTTTTATATTATCTTGATTGTTCAATTCATTTGGAAAAATATGCTGATTGTCACCTAAAAGCTACCACTTTTAATGCTGAGTGACTGATAGGAAATTGTCAGAAAAGTGAATTTGCTCAGCTACACCTTAGGAAAAGAAAAGAGAAATGCAACAAGAGAGAAATTGGTATTCACAAAGCACAGCTCTTCGGGATATATAGGAATAGTGCTCAGTAGCTCCCTCTTACATTGCAGCCTGCACTAGGACCTTAGCAGAAACCTACTGGGGAACACCAGTAGGCAGCAAGGTGGGGACACAGGGTACACACATGGGTGCAGACTGCTCCCTGTCCCACTGAACCGATGCTCAGGGGACCAGGGAATGACACAAGTGAAACCAGTGGTCAACACTTGGTGCTGTTTCAGCACATCTTCCCACTCTTTTCTAGTGGTGACTGAGCTGTACTGCAAGCTGTACTGAGCTGTATCAGCAAGAGAGTTGCCAGCAGGTTGAGGAAGGTGATCCTTCCCCGCTGCTCAGGTCTGGTGGGACACACTTGGAGTTCTGGGTCCAGTGCTGGGCTGCCCACTGCAGGAAAGACATGAGCATGCTGGAGCAAGTCCAGTGAGGGCCCATGAAGGTCATTAAGGGGCTGGAGCATCTTACATGTGAGGAGAGGCTGCAAGAGCTGAGACTGTTTAGCCTGGAAAGGAGAAGGCTGGGGGAAACTTATTTAGTGTCTACAACTACCTGATCAGAGGATGCACAGAAACCAGACTCTTTGTGGAGGTGTTCTGTGAAAGACAATGGGCAGCAGATATGAGTTGCATCAAGGACAAAAGAAAATCTTTACAGCAATAGTAAAGCACTGGCAGGGGGTTACCCAGAGAGGCTGTGAATCTCCATCCTTGAAGGTACTCAGACCTTAGCTGGCTGTTGTGGTTTAACCCCGGCCAGCAACTAAGCCCCACGCAGCCGCTCACTCCCTCCCCCGCG
>NW_009260174.1:48005-70587 GCF_000687185.1 Egretta garzetta | reverse complement strand
AAAAGCTGCACACACAAGCAAAGCAAAACAAGGAATTCATTCCCTCCTTCCCATGGGCAGGCAGGGATTCAGTCATCTCCAAGAAAGCAGGGCTCCATCACGCGTAATGGTTACTTCGGAAGACAAACGCCATCACTCCAAACGTCTCTCCCTTCCTCCTTCTTCCCCCAGCTTATATACTGAGCATGACATGATGTGGTATAGGATAACCCTTTAGTCAGTTGGGGTCAGCTGTCCTGGCTGTGCCCCCTCCCAGCTTCTTGTGCACCCCTAGCCTCCTCACTGGTGGGGTGGGGTGAGAAACAAAAAAGGCCTTGACTCTGTGTAAGCCCTGATCAGCCATAATCAAAACATCTTTGTGTTATCAGCGCTGTTTTCACCACAAATCCAAAACATAGCTCTGTGCTACCTACAATGAAGAAAATTACTCCAACCAAAACCAGCACACTGGCCAAGACCCCAGGCCACCTGATCTGCATTGGGGTTAGCCCTGGTTTGCATGGCAGGGTTGGACCAGATGACTTCCAGGATTCCTTTCCAGCCTGTGCAATTCTGTGATTTTAAGGTTGTGAGGCCAGTTGTCAAATGTGAGGTTCCAGCTACTGAGGAATTTATAAGCTATTTTGCTTTTCGTGAAAAGATTTTTCAAACCCATGAACCTTGTTTATCATGTCAGGAGGCTAGTGAGAAAACTTGAGTTGAATCAATACATTTAGCACTATGTTCCCTAGAAAGATGGCTTTTGTCTGAAAATTTAAGCAGTATAAAGCAGGTATGAATAGTCTTTATTAATCATTCTTAGGTCCCCAGCACTGACAAGGGACATACTTCATGGGACCTGTTTTGTAATTTGTGCCAAAGCTATGTCTATAAACTGCTGCTCTCTATCTTGAATAGAGAGATATGCTTCATCAGTGACCTTTGACATGTTGTCTCTTGCTAATGTGACCTAAGAAAGTCTCTTTTTAGTACAACTTAAGTTAGTTTTGTTTTGTTAATGATACCTTTCTTTTCACACTGCACTCACCTGTCCAAGACCCATCATATGTGCATCACAGCACTGATGGTCTGAGATGACCAGTTATTTTTTCTTTCTTCCAGCTTCGCAACGTGGTGTCTGTTCAGTGGAGAGTAGCATGTTATGTGCTTGGGACAGCACTGACAATAATTCATGTGATCACCTCCATAGTGTTCTGCCTTCTCATGGCTCTTGACAAACCTCTATCACTGTCTGCTGCATTTGAAAAAAGCAATGTGTTCCTCTGTCCTCCCAGGATGTGCATTTGGGACACACTGTGTCTTGGAGCTGACACTACTCGGCAGCACAGCCGGTCAGCCTGGAGGAGGAAAACAGGCAAGCGCCCAGCGTTTTTGCTGCCTTGCCGGTGGGCTCCAGGCTGCTCTCACCTACTTCGTGATTAGCTAATCCACTCAGCTCAGCTTAAGCCTTTGATGTATTATAAACTATTGTCCCTAAACACTGCGAGCCTTGTTGATAAAGAGCAGACTGAAAATGTCCATTAGCCCTGCTGTATGTGGGCAGCATGCTCTCCCACTCCCCGAGTCTGAAGGTTAAGCACAGCACACTGCAGCGCTAGCCTCTCTCGCGCGCAGCCGATGCAATTCTCCATAGCCTATTAATTTCAGGCTTTCATTTTGTTTTCACATTATGAGACAATATAAAAACTGTTGCCCATATCAGATTTTGAAACGGGAACCTACTCAAATCACTCTGTGTTCTGCATCCAATGCCACAGTCAAGATGCTTCAGCAGTTCGGTGATTCAGGGTAAGGGCTGACATCTGAAAAATATTCACATCGTGCTAATGGCGAGTGGGTAGCTTGTGCAAACAGGAGACAACTAACTATTGAGGGGCATGAAGGGAATTTAAATTGACAAAATCTTCTTTGAAAAAGCTGAGGACAAATCTGAATCTAAGGTGCTTCCTGTAGCTTTTGGGTTTAGAGGAAATGGGTTTTCTATCTTTTATTTTTGTTTTTTTTTTCTAGGGGCAGGAGAGAGCTTGTGTCTTGGGAAGGCTGTGCTTGCTAGCTTTTTCCAAAGAACAATCAAGAAGTTAGAAAAATAATTATCCTGATTGCAATAACCCTCCACCTGGAGACTAAGAAAAAGCAATGTTTCTCCTTTGCTTTTATTTCACAGTTGAACTTTACAGTTACTTAGATTTTATTTTG
Organism: Egretta garzetta; assembly: GCF_000687185.1. Taxonomy (NCBI): domain Eukaryota; kingdom Metazoa; phylum Chordata; class Aves; order Pelecaniformes; family Ardeidae; genus Egretta; species Egretta garzetta. The sequence continues at coordinate 68,391 of NW_009260174.1, read as the reverse complement.
CTTATGGTCTTAGCCTTACACAAACAACAAGCCAAATAAAACAAATCCCAAAGCATACAGCGTTACATCTCCCAGGCAGATGTAATTTACAGAAACAGTAGGCACACTTCAGGAGTTCACTCTGGTTTCAGAAGCATGTACAATTCCAGCTATATTTCCCATGCTTAAATCGGGGCTCCAGTAGTATCTCAGTAGCCAGAATTAATTTTGCAAGTGCATACATACTGCAGAGCAGCAAAGCTTAATACAAGCAGTAAATCTGCTGCAGCGAGGTGGAGAGACCCTGCTGGGAGCCTGAAGTTAAAGCCTGTTTTTCTAAGGCTCGGACATTTTATATGGGCTCTCCAGGAAAGAATGGGGTACATCTGTGTGGAGGCATGCACGGACACACCAAGCGTGTGTCACAGGCTGTGGTCAAGGCTTCTTGAAGCTACTGACACAGGACAATTTCCTTCAGGAAACATGATTTTGTAACATAGGTAAATGACGTCTCTGACCAGATCTTAATTTGCATTATTTAAAAAACCAAATCTGATGAAAACAGAAAGGCAACAATTGGAGCCAACATTTCAAAAGTTAGAAGTCACAGGAACACACCATCCATTTGTCATGTTCAAATTTATGCTTTTTTAGCAAATGAAATACTTTGATTTGTATTGAAAATGCCAACATTTTTAGTTGGCATTTCCCATTTTTAACAGAGGCATTTTTCTTCCCATAGATTTTAATGTTCTTTATAAACAATCTAATTCAGAGCAGAAACTCATTTCAAAATGCTGCCATTTCTCACACAACGAAAATTGTATTTCTGTGAGCCAACCCCAGTGCTAAGTGTTTTTCCTGGGTTTTTTTGGCAAGACAAATATTTTCCCGTGGTGGCGGATCTTGCCTGGTGCAAGGCTTAAGTGTCCTTCCTAAGAAGACCCCCCAGACCCGCTTATCACTGTTCTCTGAAAATTCCTGTTGACTTACTGAAGATAGCAGGAACCTGAATTTCTTACAATGTTCAAACTGAGTTAAAAAAACATAATCTCTTTCCTGCTGTTTGTATTAACCAGCCTCCTGTGGTCTATTTTCAGTTTTTCTACATCAAGGAGAAATGCCAGCCAGTTGCTTGGGGGATGTACCGGGTCAAAGAGGTGAGGGAAAGGGGCCTGGCTGAGACAAATCAAAGACCAGCTTTGGGCAGCTTTCAATACAGGAAAGACAGGTGGTAATATAGAGGATACTAGGACATGTGTAATGGTGCTCACCTTCCAGGAAGCGTACAAATAGCTGACAAACCAAACAGAAATTTTTGCCAAGAAACGTCTGCACTACCTGCTATTGTTTTCAAAACAGGCCAACAGGATCCCATGTAGCAAACCTGTGATCCCCAAATGCCTCTGCATCTGTCAGCCTCTGGGATTAGCCATGGGCCTCTGTGTTGCCTCTCAAAGTGTGTTTCTATACATTGGCATTATGTAAAGGTGGAGCTGTCAACAGCACAGTCCTACTCCAGTGTTGCCCATGGGTAAGGCTGGAGACCATTTTGGTAGTCAGAGATAGACAGGAATCTTTCTTGCCTTATGAAGACATTAATTGTATTATTTTTACATGCATTCATATTAAGTATTATAACTGATGGAAAATGGCCATTTTTCATTGTTAAGGAAGCTACCTTTTTCTAACTGCTCATCAGCTCAACAACCTAGCAGATGTTTATGCTGTCACTGACAGTTCATGGATGGAAATAAACCCTGTTATTAGTCTCCTATGTTTAGACATTAGACCTTTGGATGTAGTATCTCTTCATTGAGTTTTAAGGAGAGCTTGAAGGTGAAGTCTTCTCTAGGGTCCAGAGGGATGGGGCTGAAAATTGTGGCTTATCTGGCAAAGTGGGATAGTCCTAGACTGCAAGCTTGATGAGTCTGAAACAGATTTTATCCCATAGTTGCATGTACATACACAAGAAACTTTAAAGTTTCTATCCTTCCAACAACTTCTGAGGCAGAGCACTGTTTTCTCCTGAATCATGTGTGTGGAGGGGAGGAAGGAGAGAGGGAAGGAGGAGCTTTGAGTATGTTCTGCATGGTCTCATAAACATGGTACAGGCTTTACATCCACTTTTGTTTGTATGAATAACAGTTAAATTATTCAGAAGAAAGGAAGTTAGAAGGTGGAATGAAACAAGGAATTTAGTTTCATGGAAATTGAGTTATTAAGTCTATGCTATCCAGTCCCAACAGAAATGACCACTGGGATGCTGCAAAATGTAAAAGTGTAAACATGGTCACAACAGAATGAAAAAAAGGGTGAACTCACAGTGAAGTTTTATGCCATGAAATTTTTTATATAATTATATATATGTTCTTCATTCTGCTAATTTTGAAACAACAATCCACATTTTCATGAAAAACAAAAGAATAGCAGAAGAGAATATTTATTGTCTGGAGTCAAATGATGAAATAATTCCAGACTTACTATTGCCCCCAAATACCGTTCTTCTTAACAACAGTATGTGATGGAGATGGTTGGTGTTTTATAACTCCATTTCTCTCTGTCAAGAGAAATAGCACCTGAAATAGCAGCTAACCTTCTAGAAGTGCTAACACAATAAATTGATACTGAAGCAGGAAACGTATGGTAGCTTTGTCTGTGCTGGGTGGCATGCAACGTGACAGTACAAGACCATTGCCTTCCAATGCTCATCTTTGGGGAATGATTGCCTTCATAATACTGAAGAAAGAGTGCTATATGACTATCAACCTTGGTGGCCTGCAGAGGCTAGGTCTTTTTTTCTATATATGATGTATTTAAACCTCCTGCAGTAAGTTCATAGGTTAACCACCCCAGCTATCCATTCTAGTTGTTCATCTGGTTCATGCAGTTTATAGTGGGGAGGTCTAGCCTATCAATGGGTCAGCGGGTTGGTGGGAATCCACAGAGTGAGCTCTTTCTCTTTGGCTGCAGGGAATGCGATTGAGCTGACTGAAGTCTTACTCTGCCATAGTGGACATCAACCCTCTGGACAGCATTTTCTCTTCAGCTCTGTCACAAAACCTGATGATCTATAGTACATATACCGGCTTCTGGGTTGGACAAGGTAGCTTGTGCCAAGGGAGAAAACTGGGCACAGGTGCCATGGACTTGAGGAAGTTCACAGTACTTACCCCCAAAACATGACATGCTCTCCACCACTGGTGATGGAAGAAGTAGAGATGGACACACTGTTCCTCAGAGCATTGTTTGCCAGCTAAACTTTCCAGCCAACTGAAGTACATCAAGTACATGAAGTACAAAAACCAGAGCAGGGCTTGGTTTAACAAGGGTGGAACAGTTTTATTCCAGTGTAAAAAGAAAGGCTGCTCAGTGATTATAATAGTTACTTGCCATTCCCTAGTCAGGGTTCAGTTCCTGGTTTGATCATGGACATTCACTAATCTGAAACAGAATATGGACTTATGATCATGGTCAAATCACCTAGCAGCTAACCACAAAGGAACCCAGAGCTATTGCAAGGTCAGCATCTTCTCTCTGAAAATCAGTGTCTTTTCAAGGTTTCTGAAACAAGGCACCTCCAAAATGAAGGAAGCAATAATACTTTGCCATGTTTGAAAATCTTGTGCAGCATTTCCTTAGAGACTGGAGTTAGAGACTTAAGAGAATGACAGTGTTTTAAAGTTCTTTTATATCCAGTGTATAGCTCTGAGCATATCCCAGTACTAAGAGGAAGCAGAGTCAGATAGCTCTGAAGCAGGTGAAAATGACAGTTTTAGGAAAATCATATGTTAAGAAACACCTGGGTTAATACAACAATTCCTGCAGCTCCCACATTATCAACACACAAAGGCATAGACATTTTTCTTCCAACTGGGCAGACAACACAAATTGATCTTAAAGCTTTCAAGAAGAAAAATGGTAAAAAGAGCTAATTTACCTGATTTATGTGAGCCATTAACAAGGTACCACTATGTTCTGGTTCAACTTAGGTTGTAAATTTCACATGACAAAGACAACAATTAAGGATAAACAGGTAAGAAAATGAATAAATCATTATTTTACTAATTTTGACTTAGCAAAGATTTCCCCACCACCGCTCTTTTGACCAAAGACTCTTTCAAGGCATCTCAAATTGCTATCTGAATCTCTGTGTCTTCATATCTTGCTCCAGCTATTAGAATCAAGATTGTTAGCCACTGGAAGTGGCTTAAGATATAAAATATCCTTCCCTGGTTTATCTACCTATTTTTGTACCCTATCAGCCTGACTTACATAAAATTAAGCTAGTTTCTTGTTAAAATTTGGAAAAAATCTGCTTTTTCTTCCTCTAGTTCTTGGATGTTGGTCCTGCGTTAATCAGAAGCTGCATTATGTTGTGTCTTTGGGAAGGCACCATGTCTTTTGCAATGGTCTATAAGAAAGAGAAAGCAAGAACTGGAGAAAAAAAGTCAGTTATTCTGGCTCATGTTCAGTCTGTGCAGGTAAACAGAACGGGGATTTCAGTTCCAAAATGTGAGTGGTATCCTCCAGTGACAAGGGGAGGTCTGGTGCTCAACTGATGTGATGGTGCTATGCTGCCTACTTCTGAGACCCCGTGAGAAGTACCAACACCAGCAAAAGCAGTAGACAAGGTCCACAGCAATCTGGTTATCCTGGGTGGGTGAAAAGACTTCTAGCTGGGTGAACCAGTGGTGAATGTTTGTTACTCTGCTCTGGTGAGGCCTCACCTGGAGTACTGCATCCAGCTCTGGAGCCCTCAGCACAAGAAGGACATGGAAGTGTTGGAGCGGGTCCAGAGGAGGGCCACAAAAATGATCCGGGGGCTGGACCACCTCTCCTATGAGGACAGGCTGAGGGAGTTGGGCTTGTTCAGCCTGGAGAAGAGAAGGCTGCGGGGAGACCTGATTATGGCCTTTCAGTACCTAAAGGGGGCCTATAGGAAAGATGGGGACAATCTTTTTAGTAGGGACAGCTGTGACAAGACAAGGGGTAATGGTTTTAAACTAAACCAGGGTAGGTTTAGACTAGATATAAGGAAGACATTCTTTACAATGAGGGTGGTGAAACACTGGAACAGGTTGCCCAGAGAGGTGGTGGAGGCCCCATCCCTGGGAACATTCAAGGCCAGGTTGGATGGGGCTCTGAGCAGCCTGATCTAGTTAGCGGTGTCCCTGCTCCTGCGGGGGGGTTGGACTAGATGACCTCTAGGGGTCCCTTCCAACCCAAAACATTCTATGATTCTATGATTCTATATTCACCAACATTTGGTAATTCTCTGCCCAGCCAGCAGAAATGTTTACAAGGCTCCAGTTCCAGATGCAGCAGCTTATCACTGTGGTTTGGAGCTCTTTGCTGAACCCCCGCAGACCCCACAAGCACTATGCATGGACAAAGCACATGAAGCAGGCGCAGCCTGTGTCTGCCATCTCTGCCGTCTCATCTCTGCACAGTCTCATCCTCAGCCTGGCCATTTGAAAGAAGCCAAGATTAGGAATTTATAAATGTCTGCACTTTCAAGCCATGCCTGGATCTCAGGTGAAGTTTGACACTTGCCTAAACCCAAATTTTTAATAAGAGAGAACCCTCTCTCTTTACTCCTTCTCTTTCCACCAAAACCAAGTGTATCTCTGCACTTGTCAGTGTGTAGCTTGCCTGGATCTCTAAATGGGTTGTGTTCCAGAAGATGGCCACTTAGTTTTTGGGCAGAAGTAACATTGCTAGTGCTCATTCACTTCTTAGACAGATAATCCTTAATATCTCCAAAGGAAACCTCATTAAGGCTGTATCTTTTTTTGCTTGTTATTCTTACAGACTTTCCACTACACGTTTTATTCTGACTATCGACACTTGCTGAGAGAGTTTATGAACTGGTAGAGGCAAGGATAACACCTAGCTTTTACTGGATGGTAGCAAATGCTCCAGCAACCTTGATGGGAGAAAGTCTTGCTCTGTAATAACATTCCTGCAGTGATTACCAAAGCCTCTTGGTCAGTCCCAGGAGCAGTCCTAAAGTACAGAGTGGAAGCTGGGAGAGGAGACTTAAATTAATTCTGAACAAGGTGGACCATTAAACTATATGTTTCTTTTTATATGGTATTTATTTACATTTTTTCCCTTTGTCTTATTCTTACAGAGTCCTGAAAGGAATTTTTCTGCAGGCACCAGACCTTTTCTCCACAGACCTTCCCTTCAGCTGTGGTTTCTGTTTAAATCATGGCACAGGTGAAGTGATAAGGGAGAGCAGAAGGTATGATATTCTTTTCCAAGAGAAGCTTTAAAGGATGATAAATATTTGTCGAAGCAGAGCATTCAAGCCATATGCAAATTTGCATAATGGCACTCCAGGTGATGTGACGCATGGTAATTACTTGTAACCTGATAAAACTGAGAAATTCAGGAGTATGCTGATGACTGCAAACATTCATCTGAGACAAACAACACTGCCTCTTCATTCCTTAATAAAGGTATTATGGAGAAAAGACACGTCTTTAGGGAAGGACATGAAGGGCATATCCAGCTGGACATGAAGGACATTTCCCTACCGCCCTCCAGGAGTGTGATCATTGTATGCACGCACTCACTTCCTGACCATGGCCATGCCTTTCAGCTTTTCAACTTGCAGCAGTTCCTTAAAAACTTAAAGATGCTCATCATCCCCCCAGGACTGCACATATTGGCCTGCCTTTTCCAGCTCCCCCAGCAACGTGCCTTGTGTTGCAATCAGCTACTCTCAGTTAACAGCACTTGCATCATCAAGGCTAGGAGGAACACATTGGACTCACTTGCCCATAGGCAATGAAATCAAACAAACAACACCTTGATGCCTGAGACATGGCAGGGGAAGGTCAATAGTTCAGAGCAAATAAATAGTGGATTGTAGCAGTGCAAAAAGGTATAATTAAATTTCCTTTTAACATGGATTTAAAGTGCAGAATAGAACCATCTGTCTGATTGAATGTGATAAGATTTTGTCATTGGCATTGCTTGGGCCAGAATTTCACTCTGGGACAGATTTTTGCCTCCTGGGATGCTTTTTTCTACATCCACCCGAGCAAAGGAGGGGAGGAAAAACACAGCAAGATCTAGGAAAAAAGAGTCACGTGAGTAGTTATGGTAGTAGTTATCTCTCAGTTTAAGTGTGGAGTGAGAAAAGGGATGTTAGGGAAGCAGAAAGAGGCAGGTCAGTAAAAGCTCATAGTGAATCATCTAAAATGTGGACTTCAAAGAAGAGAGTTTCTAATGTGCCCTGGTCTACATCATTTGCACAGGCAGATCCATTCTTGTATTGATGGTGCCTGGGATTCTGAAATATCAGAGCATAAGTGTTTTCATGCTACTGGTGCACTCCTGGCAGGCTCTAATAAACAAACACAACACCGAAGGTGAAACCCTGGGCTCCATAGCGGAACAAGAAGAGCTTTTCTACTGACCCCTTTTTACTCTCCTGCCTGCTTCATCTGTCTCTTCATGTCCTTGCAGCAAGAAAAGTGCACTGGGGCTATCTTCAGGATGGCAATTGGCAGTTCTGCTTTCTTTATTCCTCCAAAAAGTAGAATCATTACTGGGAAAAAAAAAAAAGTAAATATTCAGTTTTTAACCATGGTTGCCCCAGGCAGATCTTTAACTCATGCTTCTATCTGCCTTTTAAGAATACAATTTGATTAATATGCATTAATTTTAGGGGAAGAATTGTCATATTTTATTATACCATGGGAACAAGAGCACTTTGTTAATATACAAAGAACATAATTAGAAAAGAAATAGCTCAAACAACAAATCCCTTATGAGTGTGAGAAGTGCTAAGCGTGAAATTATGAAGAAGTTCTCAAATCTTTTCTTTTGGAAAGCCAAATGCTGAACAGACTTCACAAACTGCATGAGCTCACCTGTGGGCTCAAGGTAAGGCAGACCTGAAAAAAAGGAACAAAAAGGACGTGTCTACACTGACAAATGCAGTTTGCCTGACATTGCTCTTTGACACTAGGGCCAAGTGGTGAGGAATAGCCTGGATCCACACTGTTAACCTTTCATGCCTTTTTACACCATGAGGGTATCCAACTTGCCTGTAGCGAATGGTCCTTGGCCTGTGCTAAAACCCAAATTGTACCTATGAATTCTTTGGGAGAGTGCTAATCAGCCTGGACCAAAATGTGCTACATGTTTTAATACAGTTCGGTAGTGTAAATTATCAAGTGTCAAGGCCTGCCACCTTCCCTGCATTGTTTAATTTACAATTATAGACATAAATGAAATATATTCAAACAGAACAATTAAAGGGCTCCTGGTGCTTTTAGCCTTGCTTAGAAGTTTTATATTCGCTGTTTTGTGTTTGTATCATTAACCCATTTCAGCCACATGCTATGGCATATCCAAGGTGTGCAATGGGGTATCCCTGAGGGCTTGACACACTGTTCCTCCAAACCTTGGCCAGTAAGAGGGGTGCTGCTGGGATTACCAGAGACAATCTCTCATAACCTATCCCAGACAAAGCCCTTTCTTTCCCACCTTCTGTTTTCTTCTACTTCATATATTTCCCCATTTAAGCTCCTAAAAAATGGCTCCCTCTTCCTGAGCAAACTGAGAATCTCCAAGCTCCTGCCTGGACTGATTGCATGGAGCCATTCTGGGTTTCATACTAGAAACACTCCCAGTCCCTTTTCTTTCCCTTCCCTTATGAACAGCAGCAGAACTCGGTGCTGAGGAATCAAAGTTCATTACAAAGGAAAGCTAGGTAAGCTGCAAGTCCTCAGGGGCAGGAATCCCAAACTAGCTCTTTTGCATCCTTCCAGTGATGGCCTTCTAGTCAATCACTGTCCTGTCTTATCTTGTTAGGCTCTGGAGGATGCTTTCTTATTTGAGAGTAAGTCCAAGCTAAAGTAACTCCATGAAGCTGAGGCTGTTATTAACACAGCAAAACCAAAACCATAACTGAAACCCAAGCAGATGTACGGAAAACCAGCTCTCTCAGCCACAGATACCAACTGTTAGTACATACAGCTGTGTGGCTTCAGCCTTTTAGTGCTTGGGCACAATTCCAAACAAGCTTTGGATCTGTTCAGATAAGAAACTCTATATAGAGAGAATATGCTGGAACCTGTGCTGCTGTGGTTATTGTGTGGGCCTGTGCAGTTTGGAAAAACACCTCGGTAATTGATTTTGGGTGTTCCTGAGACTGACTTCTGCACTTAGCAGCATGCACCATGGAGTCTCCCAAGCCATCCCTATCATCCAGCTGCTGTTTGGGAAGCAGAAGGAAAGATATGCTTGGTTTTTCAAAAAAGAAAGTCTGTGTTTGACTCACATTTTCATGTCTGCAACATGGTGATTGTTGTCTGATGTTGACACCAGCTATTGCCAGATGTGCAATGAAAGAATGGACATATGAGATGTAGAGAGTCTGCTGAGCAACAAGGGAGGGTTCCTGGCCAGAGCAGGCAATCACAGTACGTGTTTCAAAGAGACCAGGTTCAAGAAGGTCAAACAAGATCTGCTCACTTTTTTCACTGTTTAAAAGCAGAAAATAGTGCAAAACAACTCTGTGCTTAAACAATACAGGGCATTATCTTGAACACTGATGCAGCTGCCAGGGTTTTGGTAAGTGAAGCCATGCTATAGCCCCTTAGGGAAGGTGCCAAACAGAGTGCTACTGTCAGAGGGTTAGGTCCCTTTCTCTGCGGCGTGCTCTGTGCGTACTCTTTGTGATACGGCTTTTAAGTGGGATTAATGGATTCCTCAGACCTACCACACAATGGGAAGTTCTGAGCATTCATTTCATATCCGTGAAGGAAAAACACAGCTATAGCAATGCATACATATATTAACATTGCTAATATGAAAATACGATCTAAAAGCACAGATGTTACCCGGCCATAACTGTGGAAGACTAACTAAGGTTTTTGCTGCTGTGTACAGCTAGAAGCTGATGGCCTGGATGGCTTTTAAAACTCAAGTGAAAACAGAAAAGGAAAGATCAGAAAAGGAAATAGCAAAGTGAATAACTCGTGGAAAATCACCATACTAGAAGAAATAGTCTGAAATCCAAATGATCATTAGGAATGGCAATTCTGGGTAAAAATATATATGATTTATAACTAAGAAAATTATTTTTATTATTTTAACATAAGAAGGTCAGGCAGTGATTGCTTTAACTTACCTAACAATTCCTATTTTAAAACATCCATAAGAAATTTTGCAAGAAATTTCCCTAACTAATTTTTTGTAATGAAGAGCAGACATAGGACAGGGAATGTGATGAGAGCAAAGGATGTGCCTTTTGTTGCTTATTATTTGAATTTTAGTCTTACATTTCCATTTCCTCTCTTTTTCTTTCTGCTATTTTTTTTGCCCCAGGATGAGAAGGACTCCCTCCTACATTGTTATAAACTCAAAAAGTACACATCTTAATTTCAAACTGAAGTTTGTTACAAATTAAGCCAAAATTAAATTCACCAAGTCAGAGGTGCAGTTATGTGGGTTTGGCAGAAGAGGAAATATTCTAGAGTAGGGTCTGTAGCCATTCTTTGACTTCTTTGGCAATAACAGCATTGTTGGCACAGTTAACAATTGCCTAGGAGGCAGCAGGACGTTTGAGGTCCAGATATGATACCAGTTTCTCTAGGTATTAAGTTGTGCAACCTTAGCAGCAAGAACCCTTCATACCTTCCTCTTCTAGTTGCAATAACAATCATTTTATTGAAAAGGAGATTGATACTTGTCTCTTAGTTCTGCTTTCTCAAATTTACACTGGCACTCTGTCTCAGATTTTTCTTTTTTTTTTTTTTGTCTTTATATTGAATGAGAAGAACATATCTGCTCAATAAAGGGCTTACTAGTTTGATGCCCACTGGGAACTTCATCCAGCTAAGCATGTCAGCTAGTGGCTGTTGCTAAATACACCACAAAACAGCACTGTTTTCTGTGTAAGGCCAGTAAAAAACTAGTCTCAGACTCTGGTTGAAATGTATGTTTATTCTTCTCATACAATAGGAATCTGAAAGAATATTTCAGATGGCTAAAGTAAGTGATTAAAGAATTTCAAAAAGTGACAGGACAAAACTTAATATCAGGGATTGCTTGAGGGATAGCTGCAAAAGGGAAAAGATGGGAATCCCATCACCTTGCTATCAGTGCCTCAGTGTTGTGCTTCGCTAAAAGGTCAGTAGATAAGGGCTTGATATTGGCACTGACAAAGCAGATCCAGCTGATCCTTCTGCTTCCTGTCTTCATGCAGCTGCCGGGCACGTGCTGCAGAAATTCTGACTGTGAAGCAGAAATGATTTTTTAAAATTTGTAATAATTTTGTCCTCACTGTGAAAGATTAAAATCCGAGCTTTTCAAACAGAAATTGTTTGCTTTCTTTTGAGGCTTTAACCATCTGACTTGTCTACTCCTTTAAACAGCCATAACTGCTATCTGCAATTCAATTACCCTGGTGGCTCTGTCTGAGTGTGCTATTTCTTGCTGATCCAGTAATTGATGGATAACAGGAAGCATCCGAACATGGATGTTAAATTATATTCACTGTAGGAATAGATTGCATTGCCACCACTGTTGCTGTATTTATTTAAACCAGTAATCATCATTGCCATTTTATGTGCCCTCGGGAATTGGATGCTGCCACACTTGCCCAGCAGGTCTCTATTTCCAGAGACATGGATGGGACAATGGATCGAGACAATCGCACAAAGAGAGGACTTCAAGATTTGCCCACTGTTTACATAACATAAGCTATGAATAGACTGGTCAAGCACAAAAATGTACACTTTGACAAGAACAGAAATAGCATCAAGCCTTTGAAATTGAATAAATTAGTACTGACCTCTGCTTACAAACAGAGTGCATCTTACCAGCAGGAGGGCGCACTAGTTGCCAAAATAGGCACTAGGCAGAGCTCACAGCACTGCCTTTTCCTCATGCTGTTGATCTTATGAGTTTCTTTCTCAAGCCTCATAGTTTTGGCAGTTCTGACCATTAGGAGTAAAATTTTCCATAGCTAGACATGTTGGGTTGGGGAGGGATTAAGGAGTTGACATGGCAATGGACATTTTTTCCCATCATTCTTACACAAGTCTCTGTAAATCTCTGCCTGCGAAGCCACGTGGAGTCTACAAGGTGTGGGGGGAGTTGGTTTCTCAGGTGCGCACGCCCTCAGCAAAGCATGCTTACCACAAGGCTACCAAAACCATAATTTGCTTCCACGTATGCCAGTGTAAGCTAATCAGAGAACAATGGCAAGTATGATCAGAGCTTTAAAATAGCATGGCTATTTGGAGAGATCAAATTGACAAGGACTCTTTGGTTTGGAAAAGAGACCACTGGTGTAGATACATAAAAATATAAATGGCATACAAAGAACAAGAAATGATTGGGATTTGAGTGAAAACATCCTCAGGAGTGAAAGGCGGCACCCACCCGCACTGCTCTGAAGCACAAAGGAACAGAGGAAACCTCTGGCTCTGGAAGTCCCCAAACTGGAGTTTTCTGGAAGTGGGAGGATGTACTGGGAGAAGGATAACTTGGGTTTTGTCCTGCTTTTATATTCCTGTCATGCCCACTACTGCCCTGTCTCAAAGGCATGGTGCCAAGCTGGGTAGCCTTTTCTGTATGGACCTTGCTATGATTTAAGAGGCAGTACTTTTTTATAGCATCTCTTGCAAGTACAAATGGTGTCAGAAATAACTAGGCCGGTCTTCTCCATATCCTTTTATGTACTATCAGGATTTCAAACACACACATTTAGAGTATATTCTTTAGTACTCCTCCCTTATATACATGATAGGCGTCACGCTGTACAACTGCCACGATAGTTGTTTCTGCACAAGCTCTGGGAGGACTTTGCATTTCAAGGTGAGTGTACCCACAGTCACCCTACTTAAACTATTTCAATATAGGAAACGACATAATTAGAAGTTATTATCCCAGGTGTGGGAACAGGATAGAAATTGCCTGTGTTATTAAATACTTGCTTTGTGAGAGCGAATTGTGTTAGGAATGTTTGTTTGTAAACTGATTAGACAGCTAATGATATAAAAACTATGCATAAAACATAAACGGAGTCTCTCATAGGACTTTCCTGCATGCACAAAGGGTTCATAATCTGTTTCATTATGGCCTTGATACTTCATGGAGGGCTTAGAATATAATATTAACCCTGAAATGACCTTTAATTAGGACAGAGCTGGATTTCCTCTGTTACAGTGACATATCCTGTGGGTGATTAGTGGCTGTCATTGAAAAATATCTGTATTCCTAAAGCCATGGGGTTTCCAGCTGAACACTTTGACTAAAGGGATCATTGCAGGAAGATCAGCCTGAGTAAGAAAACTGGGACTGTGCTCTTGCATTCCTCTTGAAATTCTCAGGGAGATGAGGAAGAACTGTATTTTGCTAAGAGACTTTTAGTGTGGAGTTTTCAGATCTTTCTGTTGTTAATAAAATCAGTTGTCAGCAATTACTCAACTTGATGAACTTTAATTGCTGTACTAATTCACTTCATTATTGTGTATATTGCTATTGATATTTCTCTATAAATCTTCCCCACTGACCTTTTGTTTACAGTATCACAGGTTAAATGTCTTGTCTGCTTCTTTCCCATGTTTAATTAAACTAAAACTTAAACTAAAATAAAAGTAAAGGTAAAATTAAAATTAAAAATAAAAATAAGAATAAATTGTTGCCCCATTGTGATCCCATGAGCAGACTCTGGTGACAACGTCAACTCCTGTGTAGGAGGACACGTTCTCAATTAACGATGCATATATTTACTCTCAGTTCTGCTATCTGCAATATGTGTATGTTCAGGAGATGCAAGGTGTAGGAGTACCTTAGTGTGGGAGGTTTCAGGGTTGGTGAGCTGCTGGCTACATAATGAAGTGTTGCATTGCATCTCCTCTGCACTGTTTCTTTCCTAAACTCACCCATGTGTATGTGTGCCCATGAAAAATATGCAGCAAATCTGAGCTTGTGTCTGGGCACCCCTGGCCATCCCACAGTGTCCAGGTTTCCAGAAAGCTGAACTCTCACATCACCAGAATATGGAAGATTTTCTAGGTACCTTTAAAAAATATTTTAAAATAATTTTTTAAAATATTTGAAAGGTGGATGCCTGGGATTCAAGGACTTTTTTCTGCAAGTCTTTTGTCTTTACTGGACATTACACTTTTTCCCAGATGAGAACCTCCATGCTATTTCTGAGTGCTGCACCCCATTTTCTGACTTTCACACTGCATCGCATAGCCAGGAACCGGAGTGTCAGAGCCTGCCCAGGGTCATTACAAACTGGCCTCGGATAGGAGGCACTTACCAATGCAGAAGTGTGTGAGCCTCTGCAAGTAAGGGTGCAGGAGACACAAGAATCTGTGAAAGCTTTATCCTTGGCTCTGGATGAAAGTCATGCTCGGCAATCACATTTGAAATGTCCACAGCTACCAATATAACCACTGTATAAGAATATTTGCCGATATTTCAATTAAATCACTAAAATTATAATGAGATTTTAAACTTGTTCCTCAGATCCCAATTAGCTGATTCAAAGCCGTTTTCCTTCTAAGTTCATTCACAGTCCCAGGGTCTTGGTTTTATCCCTTACTGAGTTGATTCCAAGTTTACAAATTACATCTGCCTTTGCCTGAAATGAATCTTGTTATGGAAAAGAATTTGGTTCAGTAACTCCAGCTGCAGTCCTGGAGTCCCTTTTCCATGAGCAATGCTCAGGCTGCTGGCACATCTATAAAATCTGCTGAGAAGGAGAAGACAGAAAGCATGGAAACGGCATGCTGCTGGGAAGCTTGCCTGCGGCCATGGCTACTCCTCTAGCATTCAGATACAGCTTAAGCAGGATGCTGATGAACTAATACTGCCTGCCATATGAACCTACAGATGTCTAAGGTCTCCAGGTAGAGCCAGGCCAGTGCCTGAATGCCAAAGCTGTGCTGGTGAAGCTAGGTAAGAAATGAACAGTAAGTGCCCCTGTATTGCTGGCACATGCTGCGCTGGGCTGGGTTATGTCACCCGTTAATTACGCCCTGTGGACAGCTAGAGGTAATCAGAGACAGGTAGGGGGAAACAGAGGTAATCAGGGTAGGGGGAAAGCAAGGAAAACGTTTGTTAGTGTTAAGGAAAGGACTGTTTCTTGTCCTCCTCCCTCTCTCTTCTTTTTCCCTTGGTTTTTTTTGTAGTAATTCCTTCTGCAAAGGATTTCCCCATGTCCTTGTTTCTCTGCTGGCTCCATGTGTCCCCCTCTCTGTAGAGCTGACCAACACCGCCACGGGCACTTCAGCCTGCCCTGCCGGCTTTGTCTTAGGCTGCAAACAGGCAGCCTGAATCCATGCCCAGACCTTGACTGGCTCTTTGCGACACACCGAGCTGGGCATGAGGCGTGGGGCAGAACCTGGAGTTTACACACCTGATGGGGGCATGCACGAGACCCCACGGAGGATGTCGGACATCCCCCATAGCTCTTCTGAGCAGTTGGTGACATTGTGTCTGCCACCCAAGCTGCCAGTGAGGAAGGTCCCTTGGGAGGAACCTCCGGCTGGTGGTATCCCCAGCATGGCGTGATCTGAGAGATCCCGAAACGATCCTCGCTGCCCGTTGCGCTTTCAGTGAACACAGCAACGATGGCTGGAGCAAGGGAACAGCAACTGCGCGTACCCAGCCTGCATGCGCTGTGGAGGTGAAGGGCCTGGGGCAGGTGCTGACGTTATTTCTGGGGCGTGAAAGCAGCTGTAGCCTTTGGGGATTTTTGTAGCCAAGGTAGCTTTTGTATCTTATTTAACGAAGATACATTAATAAAAGTTTGTTTGTTTGTTTGTTTGTTTCCAGAGAAATAAAAGCTTTGAGGACTGTAAGGGGAAAGGTATTGTCTTGTTTTCCTGTTCTACTTGTATCACTACAGACTCAGTTTTTGAAAGCTGTCTCTGCCACTGTTTGGTCCTTGTTGATGAACACCTTTTGTAATACATCACTAAGGTACTCTGTCAGTTTGAGGTCTGGTTATTTAATTTTGTCAAAAACATGCAGCTACTGTTTTAACACAGCTATTAGTTTGCTGTTCTCTTCTAACAAGGGAAAAATAATTTCACAGCAGGGTTTTAGAATTATGTCACTGAGAAGATGGACTTGTCCCCAAATCTCTCACCCCTAATGCTTTCATAGCAAATTATGGCCATAGCCTGTACAAGTGCTAGATATTAACTGACTATATGGTTAAATAAATGAGCGAAACCAGAACATTTACTGAAAGATGGCTTTAAATTTGTAGTGACTAAGATCTCCCACTAGCCTTTCTCTCTATTAATTTTTTTTGGTATGCACCTCTAGTCAGTGCTATGTTTGTTCAGACTCCTCAGCTCAGCGAGACAACTTAGACATAAAACTTTTATAGCTGTGGGTACATCCATCAAAGCCGCTCTTGTGGCTCACTGCTGACCTATCTATTGGCATTCATTTTATCAACTTGAGAAATTTATGGTGTGGATATTTACATGTACCTGGTGGCTTTGAGGTGTCCAGGGGTATTTACAATGTATACAGATGCCCTTGTCCAGCAGCTGAGGGCCACGTAGGGTATGTTAGGTCATCCCAATTCAGAAGACACCTAGAAGTGGGCAACTGGATCAAGCCCCTAAAATCTTGCAAAATGGATTGTGCCCACAGTGTCTGTGCTGTGTGGGGATGGAGCTTGGATGTAAATTTGTTTCTGGGCTGCTGTGTTCAAAAGCATTCACAGTCAGTACAAGTATTCAGTAAGGCCAGGACTTTTTTGTAGTTAAACCAAATTTTAGCTGAAGCCATGAATCATTGTTTACCTCCTGAAGGCACCTACATTAACTCCTGTCACTCCCAGAAGTTTTCTCATGTTAAAATGTATTAATCCTCTCCCTCTTGGACATGACATTAGGGGACTCTCCCCCTATTGACATGAAATTATTTTTCTGTTTTGGTATCTTTTTCCTGGAATTTTCTACCAGAAATATAAAACTGCAATTTTCTTTAAATTATGTAATTTTTACATGAAAGAAGATTTCCTTGGTTAAACAGGGCAGAATTTCACAGAGCTATGATAGATGAGAATATTGCATTGTGCCTGAAGTGATCTCCGCAGAGCTTCTCATTGCAAAGCAGGTTAGCCAAATCCATGGCAATGCTCTTCAGGCATTTGTCTCCATTTTCCCTGTCCCTAACACGATGTTTCAAGACCTGTGCTTCTCCTGCAAGGATCTGAGTGAACTCTGTGGATTTATAGGCTTCCTGTCCCTCAGCTGTGGAGGCAGAGCCTTGTCATGCTGTGTGCTGTGGAAATGGGTACCTAAGACCCATCTCATCAGCAGGCAGTGAGTGGGGCCATGGGGATGAGCTCTGCCCAGACACACGTCTTGGGAGCTCATGGTCCTGTAAACCACCTCCAGTACCTGGGACTCCAGGACAGGCCATTTGACAAAGCAGGAGAAACTTCTTTATTTTGAAAACAGGCAATGGACTGAAAGGGATTCCGGGGTGACAGTACTCCTTCCACATTTCCCGCCAACTAGTACTACCTATTTCCCGCCAACTAGTACTACCTAGTGCAGTGTGCCCCCATTATAGATGAATGCTTTCTGGAAACAATTTGAAAAAAAAATGTTGTCTGAATTGGACTGAAACCAAATTCTGAAAGACTGAAATTTTCAGTGAACTAGAAAACCTGCTCTTCATTGAGATTTATTTGTTAAACTAATAAACTGTCTTGGAAGTAGAGCACAAATAATTTTTAGATGCACATAAGATTATCCAGTAATACAGATACTTATGGTCCTATTCGGTCACAGAGTCAGAATCTATTAGTATAATTTTTTTGGTAAACGGCCTGGAAGGTGATGTAAATTACATTAAAGCCTGTCCCTAGATTCAGCAGACATCTGTCTGAATTTAACATAGTCTGTCTACAGTACTTCATCTCCCTTTTAATTTCAAGGGTAGAAAGAAGCTGGGTAATCATTAATACATGTCATATTCATTGTTCCAGCTAAGCTGATGGTTGTACTCTAAGAAATTTGCCTGTTTGTATGACACTGTAGCCATGCAAAAAATTATTCTGCTTCATTCTTACTGGAATATCTCTTAGGCTTTCCTTATCTTTAGTTGCACTTCATTAAATCAGCTACATCCTTGCATTAAATCAACCATAGGCCAATCATTGTCAACAAGAGGAACACTACCCTTTGCTATCAAAGCATACGGACCGTAATCTGTTAGCATTATTATATTTGACAAATACAAATTTGTTATATCAGAGGGCATGAGTCTTTTCCTTCCTAAATCATCTTGTAGTCTCTTTCTTGCTGCTTTCCATTTCTTTGAACAGCAGTCAAATTAACATTGCCTTGCAGTAAAATATGGCATTTATTTGTCTAAAATAATAATCTGCTCTCAAAATTACTTTTCATCTGAATATCATGAAGTGCTTTACTTCATGGAGCTTGCATGATCTCACTTTCATAGAGAGAGAAATCAAGAGAATCAGAAAGGACCCTCAGAAGTGATTATTTGATTTGCCCAAAAGTCCTCTGTTTTGACACAGAACTAAGGTATTGTAGTGAGAACAGTGCCATGGCATTCAGTCAGTTTTGCCTCTGCTTTTATTTTCCTCCTAGTGATATTTTGAAATACAGTTATTATCCATACATGGTTACATCAGCTTAGACTAAAGTTATTCTTAATCAGTTGATTTGGATGATAAGATTTCAGCTACAATTTTGCCCCTAGGTAGCTGGGGTAGAAAGAATAACAGAAATGCAATCACAGCTTGCTTTTCATTCTGCCTTTTGGAAGAAATTGCTATCCCTTTGACTAAAATTTGCTCTCATTAACACACCAAGCTTGTTTGTTGTAGCCGGTGGGGTCACAGGGAGTATGGCTAAAAGCAGAATTTGGTTTGTTATGTTCACGGCAGCTTTTCAACAAAGCTGCTATTAGTTAAGACAAGATGCATAAGCTGTTGCTGGTGTTATCCATGAGAATGGCAGAAGAGCCTTCGGACGGTGTGTTGCTTCAGACTTCCTCTGAAATCCTTCTGCCTGAAATGTGCAGAACTACGCCTGTTGCATTTGCAAAGCCAGGGCTGAAAAAAAAATATGTCTTTTAGCATTAAGTTTTTACTGCTTATTTGGTTTTAGGCTATGGCTGTAAAGTCTGTTGTTTTATTTGCTGATCTGTTTTATTAAGTGCCTTCTGATGAACAACAAGAAGTGTGTAATAAAAACCATCCGCAGTATGGTGATGACTTCTTTCTCTCAGTCACAGATCTTAAACTAGTCCCTAGTGTGCTGCTATGCACAACCCTGCCTTGTTTCTAGTACTTGTTACTGAAATGTTCATCTGGGTCCTGGCTGGCATTTTTGGCTGAGTTTGCATGTGTTGCTATTAAAGGAGGCCCTCCCCTGGGAAACTCTTTCTGGTTCATTTAAAATTTCTTGTACACCAGACTCCACTGGATAGATCCTCACTGAAGTAAGTATCATAGCCAGACAAATGCATGAAAGAATGAAACAATTTGCATTTGGCAAGAATCTGCCCCATATCTAATAGCAGCAGATGATGAAGTTCCGATTTTATTTTCCCTTGTTCAGCACCTATGTACCACATAAAATGTTTTATTACACAGTCAAGGCCCATTTAGTCATAACTCTACCACTTGCTGCAGATTTGTCTGCTATAGTGCACTATGCAATCAAATTTTAAATGCTGGGGTGTTTCTATGACTTCCATGGAAACTTCTACCCAGTCTAACCTAAGAGGACCCAGTGTCTCAGGACCGGTGCATCCCTGTGCGTAGGAAATCAAGTAAACGAGGTAAGAGGCCTGCATGGATAAACAAGGAGCTCCTAGTGAAACTCAAAGAAAAGAGTAAGCTCCATGGAATGTGGAAAGAGGGTCAGGCCACTTGGGAGGCTTACAGAAATGCTGCCAGATCATGTAGGGAAGCAACTAGAAAGGCCAAGGTTCACCTGGAACTAAGTCTGGCAAAGGACATCAAGGATAACAAGGAGGGCTTCTTCAAGTATGTCAGCAGTAAACGTAAGACCAGGGGTAATGTGGGACCGCTGCTGAACGAAATGAGTGCCCTGGTGACAGAAGATACAGAGAAGGCAGAGCTACTGAATGCCTTCTTTGCTTCAGTCTTCACTGTCAAGGCTGGCCCTCAGGCTCCCCAGTCCTGGCAGGTAAGCGAGCTAGCTTGGAGAAAGGACGACCTTCCCTCTGTCGATGTGGATCAGGTTAGGGATCTTTTAAGGAAGCTGGACACCCACAAGTCCATGGGCCCCGATGGAATGCACCCGCGAGTGCTGAAGGAACTGGCAGATGACATTGCTGAGCCACTCTCCATCATCTATGAAAGGTCGTGGAGAACAGGAGAGGTGCCTGA
>NW_009260174.1:34118-47330 GCF_000687185.1 Egretta garzetta | reverse complement strand
ATCCTGGGGTGCATTAAGAGGAGTGTGGCCAGCAGGTCGAGGGAGGTTATCCTCCCCCTCTACTCTGCCCTGGTGAGACCCCACCTGGAGTACTGTGTCCAGCTCTGGGCTCCCCAGTTCAAGAAAGATGAGGAACTCCTAGAAAGAGTCCAGAGGAGAGCAACTAGGATGATAAAGGGACTGGAGCACCTCCCCTACGAGGAAAGGCTGAGAGAGTTGGGCTTGTTCAGCCTGAAGAAGAGAAGACTGAGAGGGGACCTTATCAACACGTACAAATATCTTAAGGGCGGAAATCATGAGGATGGAAGCAGTCTGTTTGCAGTGGCGTCCAGCGACAGGACTAGGGGCAATGGGTGCAAACTGAAACATAAGAGGTTTCAGTTGAATATGAGGGAAAACTTCTTTACTCTAAGGGTGACAGAGCACTGGCACAGGCTGCCCAGGGAGGTTGTGGAGTCTCCTTCTCTGGAGATATTCAAAGCCCGCCTGGATGAAGTCCTGTGTAGATTGCTCTAGGAGAGCCTGCTTTAGCAGGGGGATTGGACTAGATATCTCCCGAGATCCCTTCCAACCCTTGCGATTCTGTGATTCTGTGATTCTTCCCTCGCTTTACACTATTTTAGGCAAAACCCCAGAAGTTCCTATTCATCCCTTAGGCAATTTTGTGTTGGTGTCTGGGTATTAGGGAGTGCTTTCAACTGGGCTGCCCAAAGACCTGCTGCTCCATGGGAAAGGAGTCATATTTTCATGATGCATCATGAGTGAGGTGAAGTGTTGGACAGGACTTCAATGGAGCAGTGTTTAGGTTTCTTGAAGATCATTTTGACTCTCCTACCATTGACAGCACAGCAGGCAATGCCTTCCCTGACACTCCCAGGTAATGCACACCTCTTGCCAGTGCAGAACATGCCCATAAAGAGGCCCTTAACATTGATGGACATAATCTTTTAGGAAGAGAACTGAAGATACAGAAACCACTTGTAAGAACCTTCACCAGGAAGTGTTAAGGGTAGGCAGTGGAATTTAAATGCCAGATATTAAGTGCCCAGTCTTTATAAGGGTTTCAGATTTTGATGAAAACCTAGTGGCTGATGTAAATGATCCATTTCTGTTACCGCATCTGCACAAGACTGACCTTGCTTTCTGCTTTAAACTTTATTTCAATGAAATATTAGGATAATGAATGAGATGGTACTCTATCACAGTCCAAAATAATCTTAATTCATATTGGTGGTGTATGCAGATAGCTCTTAGCCTATATTTTTTGTTACATTTTCAGAAACTTTGGAAGTCTCCAGTGGTCTGTAATCTAAATATCAAATGATGACATTTAAAGATTGGAAGAAAAAGAAATATACTGCTTCTTGCCATAAAGGTCCATTAATTACCCTCTTCTTTCACATTTAATAGCTCTTTATTCCCTGTAAGCCACTCCCAGAGGCTGGATCTAGGCTAATCATTACTTAAGTGTGGAATCTGAACCATCATCGCTTCTCAGGCACATAATTCATAGCAAGAAGTCATTCCCTGCTTATTTGTTGTTAACCACTTTCCTTTATACAATAGCAAAATATAATGCGATATTTGTGAGCCTCATGTCTTTTTAAGAGATTACAGTGAATGTTTTTCTGAAAACAACTTTGGAAAGTTAATTAAAAGTAATTTTGCTTATGTAGCAACTACTGGCAACAGTAGTCAAGTCCTTTTTGTTGTGACCTCAAAGCATCATAAAATATGTAATGCAATTACAACTTTTTTGGACTGATTCCTTTTCTCTTAATTTAATGCTAGTACTAAATCAAATTAATCTTCTTTAACATTTCAGTATTGCAACATCTGGATCAGTTTTTATTTCTATGTTTGCATCACTTAAATTACACTAACTAATTTGCTTCACTAAACAGTGAAAAGGGATCTAAATCAGAAACTTTCTATCATGAATAAATACCTTTAATCGTAACAGATTCTTTCATGATAACGTAAGTCTATTTCAGAATTAGTGGCTGAGATCTGAGTTGAGACCTGCTTCTTCTCTTCTGTGGACAAAAAAATATTTCAGTTTAATGATATCTACCAGTGTACCTTTGTTCATACATTTGCAAAACAATACCCACTAGTAAGGATGATAGTGTTAATTCTATTTCTTGAAAATATTGGGCATATCTATACCACACAGCCCAGAAGTTTTGAGCTGGGCATACTTGCATTGATCCCAAAAGTGATGTCACACCACACAGGGAGAATCAGGGAAGATGGGAGCCAGACGAAATACAGGAATGTGCATTAACATGGTAATAACAGATCTAACGTGGCTAGACTTCCTGCAGACTCAAGCTTAAATCAGCAGTGACTTTCACATGTCTGCTGGTTTGAGCATCCCTTTGTTGGAGCTCGCTTTAAAAACAGAGTTCTCCACTTGCTTCTCATCTATGGCTATTAACTGGAGAGATTGTAGGCAGCTTTTTAAGTCCTTTGAGTTCTTAGTTCTCTTTAAAACTGCATTTGAGGGAGGAAAAATAAATCTATACTCAAATTAGTGATTTAAAAGCCTTCTAGGTGATCTTAATCACTTTTCCCCCTTTCATCAGTCTGACAAAAAAAAACAACCCAAGAATTGCCTTTTCTCCTCTCCCCTGTTTTAATATATTTCAATTTATGAATGTTTCAAAATCCTTCCATCTTTCACCCAAATGGAAATGCCTGTTCAAATCTCTCTTTAACTTACTTTTTGCATTTGTGTATGTTTTAAGCCTACAAAGTTGATAGAAATATCTTTTGCTTGCTGCTGTCATCTCAGTGGATGTTCTTATTCTCTTACAGCACTGCTGTCCTGTTACCAATTCATGCTTTGGTTTCCCCAAAGTAAAAGAAAATCCACCTAGTCTTGCTTTTGAATATCAACTAGAATTCTGTAACTGGTTCAGAGCAACATGAAAACTGTTGCTGTAAGAAAATAAGCACTGTAAGAAATATCTGTTTGTATATTATATCCAGCCCCGTTTCCTCAACAGGTTAAGCACTTCGCAGGCTCTAATGCCCTTTGCTTCCCAGCAAATAACTCTTAGGGACTCTGTGGTGTCGGTTGTCCTCAGCATTATGGTTACTTCTACCACATATAGCACAAGTCTTCAGGTCCTCTACACATCTTGTCAGCTCTACCTGTTTCAGTCAGGGAACGGGAAGAACTTTGACAAAATGAACAGAAATGGCCAATAGAAATCGTAAGATCTATCTAATTACAAGATCTTCCAATTTTAGTAACTTCATACCACTGAAGTCCCCACATTTTGCTCATGGCTACTACTGTGAACATGAGAGGTTGCTTTTACAAGCCAAGTTCAGAGATGTCAATGGAAACATAAAACTCTTCCGGTGTTGATTGGAAGGGACTTCAATGGTCATTTTGTCCCTCCTCCCACTCAAAGTGAGACTGTCACCAACACTAGACCAGTAGAGCCTGTAACAAGGATCCACCACCACTCTGGATGATGTGCTTCAGTGTTGTACCACCCACCAGTGAAAAAGTTTTCTTTAAAGTAGGACATGAACCTCTCAAGCCACTACATGTGGCTGTTGCTCCTTGTATATGTATAACATATATCATGACCAAGAAGAGTTTGACTCTGCCCCTTCATAATTCCCATGTGCACATTTGCAGACTGCTGTAGACCACCTCTTTACCAGACTAAACAAGCCCACATCTTTCAACATTTTCTCACAGGCCACGTACTCTTGATAGCTGGCTCCCTCAGCGGTCCTCCAACAGACCCAAAAGTCAGAATCTTGAAGTCCTGACTCAAAACTGCTGTGTCTGTGCTTCCATATTAATAAAGTTTGTAAGTCAGGCACTACAATGTCTTACATGTAAGTCCACAGCCTGCCGGTATGATGCAAAACAGTTATGTGCGTGCCCAGACTCCCTACATAGTCAACAGTAAGATACAGGCACCCCTGAGTGTCTCTCGTTAATGATCAAGAGTGGAGCATTTACTTGTATCTGCTGACTGTGCTGGGAGCCTCCGTACTTCAGTGGAGCAATTCAGCACTCTCTCAAACTGAGCAGGGAGCTGTCTGGAGGTAACTAATGGGAGATCATGCACAGGACTGCCCCAGAACAGGCACCTGACTCAGAAGTGCAAAGCAGCTGCCTGGATCCCCTGGGGAGCTGGGACACAAGGTCAGCCTCAGAGAGTAGCTGATTGACTGGAGAGGGGGTGTATGGCTCAGTCCTGCTCAGCACAGAGGTTTCAGATGTAGCTAGCATTTCGAATCGGATGAATATTAGGTGGAAAAAACCCCCCACAATTCTAATTGCTTGCTTCTTTTTCTTTTTTTTTTTTTTTTTTTTTTTTTTTAAACGTTTAAAAATTTTTTACAAATATTTTGGATGAAAGCAGCATGGGAGTGTGTGGTTGTCAAGGATGGTACTGTTTTCATCTACACTGTTGTCCTCTCCAAGCTACAGGGAGACTTTGTTAGGCTTTTCATGCAACAGATCTGTTTGCTAGCTTTAACTATTCTGTTATTAGAGTGAGAATTTAGTCAGAGGCACCTGCTTTTTTAGTGTCTGACCCTGAAAATATGAACATGAGAATAACTTTCTGCATTGAGATGCCTCCCTGTGGAGTAGTATGTTTGAAATTAATTACATGCCTAGAAATGTTCTTGTGAACAAAAAATTGTGAGTAGAAAGGAGGCATTATTTTCCTGTAATTCCAAGATTAAACCCCATCAATCTGGATGAGGTAAAAATTCTTCCATTTTCCTTTGAGCATATATGTAGATACACCCTCCAACCATAAATGTCCCGATCCTAAGAAAGTTGCCAAATCTTCTATTTTTTTTCCTCTCCTCTAGCCCTCTTGGTTCAGATATTCTCATTACTGGTAGCACGACAGGAAGATAATGACAGAGTACCAAAACAAGAGGTATCTAAAGTGTATATAGTATTTGCATAAAATGTATTAGTAAAGCATGCTTTGATTAGTTAAGCAGTCTTGTGATTAAGTACTTTTTTTTTTTTTTTTTTTTTTTTTTGTAATGCTGATGAAATTTCTTAGCAAATCTATGAGGCATAACTGGCCAAGACTTTAAGGTTAACTGCTTATATTATGGATTCACAAAGCCATATTCTTGTCCTCAACATTTCTGAGCCAATAGAGTAATGAAGATAACCTCTGAACTTCTGCACTTCTACTTTGGTGTTTTGGGGTGTGTTTCACACGGTGTTGGAAAATGCAGATAATGTTCAGGCATTCACATTTCCCTCTTTTACACCAGTTGAATTATATTCTGTTTTGCAGGTATTGGACACTGGAATCAGTAGTTTGAAATTCTCCTGGACAGGTGCAAACTCAACAAAAATGAAATTGCAACCATCCAAAAATAAAAGGTAGGCTTTATTCAAATAAAGCTGGTCTCCTTCAGCTGTACTTAATCTAGATGATCCTTCAGTTTCTTCACTGGTGGTGTATCCCCTAGGACAAACTGTTACTTCATGAAGTTTTAATAGAAAAAATATTTTATTTATTATCGATAATTTGCTAGCAGCTAAAAACCTGATATTCTAATTCTTTTGGAGTAATTAATTTAAATATTTTTAAGGTGAAAGTCCAATCCCTTACTTATGCTGAATAGTAAATTGCAATGCAAATAGGACATTAAAGGTGTATTATACAAACAGAGAAAAAAGATGGGGGCTGAGAAGTTTGCAGGAGAGTTGGGAATTGGAAGTAATTTAATGAATATGCTCCATAAACCACATAATCTTTATTATGAATTTGTAATATGTACAAAGGCTGTGAAAAGAGTAAGAAATGGTTTCAGAAATATATTTAAAACTTATATTGTTTCACTACTCATTGCCTAAATTAAACCATGTAATGGAATTTTTGCTTTCCAGAATTAGGTATATAATTTCATCTATCCTTAGTCCATGAAAGATTTTCTTTTCTTGGTGCCTTGTGCACTGAATTTCTTCTTAGATCTCTGTAGGTACCTTAAAGTTCTAAGAAGGATTGTACAGTATAATATTAGCCTATATATAGTATAAATAAGCTGATAAAAAGTGAAAGCCCAAAGTGGTAACAAGTGAAGAGAGGTATTTCAATATCAAAATCTGCACTAGTTAGTTATGATTTACCTACTTTACAAATATTCTCATCTGCACAGACTTTCCTTTCTAGGTGTTTAAAATATGTTCTGTTGCTGCAAGCAAAATAGAATCATAGAATCATAGAATTGTTTAGGTTGGAAAAGATCTTTAAAACCATCAAGTCCAACCGTTGACCTAACCCTGCCATTCCACCACAAAACCATGGCCCTAAGCACCTCATCTGCCCGTCTTTTAAATACCTCCAGGGATGGGGACTCAACCACTTCCCTGGGCAGCCTGTTCCAAGGCTTGACAACCCTTTCGGTGAAAAAAATTTTCCTAATGTCCAATCAAAACCTCCCCTGGTGCAACTTGAAGACATTTCCCCTCATCCTGTTACCTGTTACCTGGGAGAAGAGACTGACATCCACTCTCTACAACCTCCTCTCAGGCAGTTGTAGAGGGCGATAAGGGCTCCCCTCAGCCTCCTCTTCTCCAGGCTGAACAACCCCAGTTCCCTCAGCCGCTCCTCATAAGACTTGTAATCCAGACCCCTCACCAGCTTTGTTGTCCTTCTTTTGATGCACTCTAGCAGCTCAATGTCTTTCTTGTAGTGAGGGGCTCAAAACTGAACACAGTATTCGAGGTTTGGCCTCACCAGTGCCAAGTACAGGGGCATGATCACTTTCCTACTCCTGCTGGCCACACTATTCCTGATACATTCCAGAATGCTGTTGGCCTTCTTGGCCACCTGGGCACACTGCTGGCTCATATTCAGGACCTCCAGGTCCTTTTCTGCATCTTTGCAACCACTCTTCCCCAAGCCTGTAGTGTTGTATGGGGTTGTTGTGACTCAAGTGCAGGACCCGGCACTTGGCCTTGTTGAACCTCATACAATTGACCCCAGCACATTGATCCAAAACTTACATATTTTGAACTTCAAAGAAAATATTGTGGAGCTATAGTCTATATGATCTTATCTAGTCCATGTAAAGTGAAGCAATTAACTGTGTCTGATTTGAGAAACCTTCAATGTCAGCTGAAGCTTGATCTCTTCCTGCTCCTGGGCCACATGGAGATCTGCCTGTAGCTAAACTGTCATATACATGGCTCCAGAAGAGCCTGTCTGAAGGGACTATTTTTTTTCCATCGTCTAGCAAGTTCCATATTATTTCATATCTTTCTTAAATTTATCTGGCTCAGCCTTAAAAGTAGGGTTTTTTAGTCCTGCATTGCTGCCGTAAAAATTCTTGTTCAGATCCTCAGTGTTGTAA
The DNA here is from genome assembly GCF_000687185.1 of Egretta garzetta. Classification (NCBI taxonomy): domain Eukaryota; kingdom Metazoa; phylum Chordata; class Aves; order Pelecaniformes; family Ardeidae; genus Egretta; species Egretta garzetta. The sequence goes on along the minus strand of NW_009260174.1, from coordinate 39,962 downwards.
TGTGTAACTTTTTTTCTGATTTCCAGCCTAAATTTATTCATAGCTAATTTATACCCATTTGTTCTTGTGTCAGCATGGCCTTTAGCTTAAACAGTTGTTTTCCCTGCCTGATATTTACATCCCTGAAATGCTTACAAAGAATGAGAGCAAAGACAGATGGCTATCGCTTAACCTGTAATTTGTATTAATTATAATAATTAATCAGGGTTTTTTTTGAGTTCAGAATGGTGTTATTGAGCAGGATTTAGTATCCAGCTAAAGTTCCTTAGCAGAAAAGTTAATGTAAGATTTTGAGTTAGTAAATAAATCAGTGATCCTGGTAGCAAATTTTTGCTAATAGTTGTTATTACTGAGCTGAACCAAAACAATTCTATGAAGAGAAAAAAGTGATACACACAGCGAGTGTCTGTAATACTTTGCAGCCTCTTCTAAGGAAACCCAAATGGGCCACAGAGGCTGCTGATAAGCAGTTACTGCCCCAGGGGCTTCTTTTTTTTCCAGGTTGTCGAGGAAGTCCTGTAAGAGTATGCCTGCATTGCCACGTTGATTTGGATCCTGAAGTAAAAACCTTCTGATTGTCCCCATTATCCATGTTTTGGCTCCATGGACGAAGCGGTTGAGGAGGGATGAACTGTAATCCTCGTAGATGAGGCAGAACAGGATGGTGCGTGCCCAAGGCACAGATGGGGCAACCATCTGCAGGGGCTTTCAGTCCACAGCACCAGACCATGGCTAGTCCAAAGCAAAACCTCTCTGCTGGTCCTGTAGTGTGGATGTCAGGACAACATATGTTGCCCTGCTTCTGTCTTTAATAGGTGGTAATAATTAAACCACTGCTGTAATTTTACATATGTTTAATTAGATTTTCATTTTCCTTATTTAAATTTGCACTCTGCCTAATTTCTCAGTTACCTTTAGCTGTTAAACATCCACCCTGTGTTATAAACATCAGCATTTCCATGAATGAGGTGCTTAAGTGCATTAAGCTGCTCTGCACAGGGTCAGCCCAGCTCCAGCTTGGGCATGAGTCTGGCTTTCACAGGTCATGCTGGCCCCATGCTGATGCTCTGCAGAGCTCTCCTGGTGTTTGCCCCCAGCATGGTATTGAGTTGCCTCTTCTAGATGCATGTGGAGCTTCTTCAGGTTCGCAGGGTTTATTGTCTCTATTTTATTTTATGTGGAATCAAGTACAATTTTCTAAGTATGGAAACAACATTTTGCACATATTTACATAGCATCATTAACAAGCAAATAAGAGGTAATAAGTCCTTGTATTTCCTTGTCTACAGCTATTCTCCGGAAAGCTGGCCCAAGAATGTCTCCTAGTCCTCAGCAACCTGGATAAACCACCCAAGGTTGATTGTGTGTTGATTGCCCTTAAAATTTTATGGCCATTTAAGTTAAAAATTTTTACAGCCTAGGTGTGTTGATTCATTCATTAAATCACTTCTGCATTATGTTATCCTTGTTTCAGAGACACTGCAAAATGTTTTTAACTTCTGCTCATAAAATGTTCAGAAGGGAGACAGCAGACCATGGGTTCATCATCTTCCTTCCCACCTAGTGCTGTCAGAGGGACGTGGAATTCCTCTGTACACCCTTCTCAGCAGTTATATTCTGGTATCTGCCTGGGTAAGGTCAAAAAGCTTCAATGGGTTGGGAATTTAATATTAATTTCTACTCTTGTAATGACCTGAGAATTGTTTGATTGTGAGAGATCAATCTCATTGTGACCTTTGAAATTTGTAAAACTTTGCTTATTAAGGCAGCTTTGTACATACAAATTGTACACTCAGTTGCTGAATGAAAAGCGCTCTTCCCTCACCCCGGTTCCGTTCTCGTTTCACTCAGCTTTAGTATTATATGCAATTTTCTGTGCAGACAAAGATACACATAGTGCTACGGTTTAAGATACTGTAGTAATAGTCCCACTGTAGATATATTTCTGGGTAGTTCCACAGTAAAGAATTCAGTGCACCATTTCCTAAGGAAGCATGCAATAAATTATGAATAGTTGCTATTCAGACAGCGTTGTTCATTCTAGGCACTGAGTCAGTTAGGGATATTGGAGAGGGAACTGTAATGATTATGAACCTGCAACTCTCTTCTGTCTTCTGTCTGAATGCTTGCACGAGGGCTGAACTTATATTTTACATTTGAATGGCTCCCTTTGCAATGTTTTTTTTTTTTTTTAATGCAATTACCTTTAAAGAGAAAAAAAAAAAAAGGAAACAGAAAAAAAGAAAAAAGAGAAGAAGAAATCTCACATGTGACAATGCTGACCATAGATGAGATATCAGCAAGGTTGACTTTGGCAGATCAAAATAACTTTCTGTGATTTCCTAGTATTTTGGCTGTCTGCCACAGGAGCACATTAGCTGTGAAACGGCTGACAATCTTCTAGCACAGAAGACAGTGTGGAGATTTGAAAATGACAAGTTCAGTTGCAAGTTTTGCAGTAGTTAAATTTCTCTCTTTCCTTCCTGCTTCTGCCTAGATTTTCTACTACCTCTTCAGTTCCTACCTAGAGGTTCCCTTTCTTCTTCCTATCTCTACTTTCAATTCCTGAATGAATTTTTAGCTCCTTTTTCTTCTGGTTCCTAAGGGCTCTTTGTAAGAGTGACTCCATCATCTCCTTGGGCCAACTGGAAGGGTTTAGATTTAGCTGAAGCAGGTGCAGTGGGGAACAGGCAGAAACTCCACCTCACCCAAATGCTTTATCAGCTAGGGACTGCTTCTGAGCGAGTCCCTGAGCCAGGGTGCCCTCAGACTGAAGTATCCTCTGTCGCTCAACATTCAGAGAAAGGCCACAGCCTGGTTCACAAAGGAGGAAGTTGGAGCGATGAAGCATATTCAGGGCAGGGACTTTGGAGAAAGAATAATGCTGCACTGACTGTGATTTTGTTTCTTCACCACCTTATGCACAGGTCTTTACATCTTCCTTTACATACCCAAATTTGTAAAATATGGACTCTTAAAACTGAGGCAACTCATCCTGTCCTACCTACATTGTCAGTTCAAAAGGTTTGGTACAAAATGACAAAATGTCAAAATCTTGTAGTGAAACTGCATTGATCAGAATGAGACTTTGACTTTATTCTCTGAGAAATGGCAATGTTTTGTGGACACTGACAGATCCATTCACTCTGAAATGGAAGATATCAATCTGGATCTTTAAAGCTTGATAAAGCTGTGATCAGGTGAAAGCAATGAAACATGAAGCTACTTGTTGTACCTGTGTCTGGCTAAAAAAAATCCCCTAATAATTATAAGGCTAATTATGAGGTATTTGAAATGCCTATTTTAAAGCATGTAGGACTAGAGTGGTCCGCTGTATCTTAAGAGAAGCAGAACATTTTACCTGAGCTTGTAACTATTAAAACAATGTATTTGAGAAAGTGGGTTTTAAATCAAAAGGTTGTTGAAGTGAAGAACCATTTGTGTTGCATGTGTTGTCCATTATGACAGCAGGAGCTTCAGTTTCTGAGGTTGACTTGCATTCAGGGAAAAGTTCTCAAAATCTGTCAAACACATGCCTTTTGGCAGCACAGGGTGAAATAAATGGGCAGAGGTGGTGTGAGGAAGCTGAGCTGCAGAGGAACCTTAGTCCTACAGCAAGTGGACACTAGGACATTTCTGTCATGAAAGCAGAAAAATTGCATGACTGATATAGGAATAGTGGAGGGAGAAACGTGGTCTGCAAAGTCTAGCCTATGTCTGATGGGTTAAAAATCAATTCTCTGAAAGGCTACTTTGCCTTTTTTTCTTTTGCCTTTATTTTTTCTTTCGTTAGATGATGAAGGAACCTAATTCAAAATACCGTTCATGAGGATTTATATATGACAGATTATGTAACTTCTCTGGCGCTCTGGAAGTATGCCCTACCATCATCTTTATCTATGTGACTGGGAGTAGATCTGCGTGAAATAACTGGATTCACTCAGTGCTTGCCTAAGAGGGAAGAGAGAACAGAAAAATAGTTTAGAAAAGCACTTCAAGGGCCAAGTCTACCATTTGTGTTATTAATATGCAATGTGTAGTATCTATGAGAAGCCTTTATCAAGATGGAAATTATAAACTGAATAAGACGTGAGTACATTGGTATTTCTTCTAATATGTTGCCTATAAATTGCTATAACAGTCCTGGATATATTGTAATCTGGCAAAAAGCCAGTCAATCCAGAAGGACTTGTAAATCCTCTATAAGGACTCTCACCACATGAGAGAAGAACAAGTTCTGTTCTTCAAAACCACCCAAAGGGATGCAAGATTAGATTTACCCAGATGAGGCTGTTCGAGGATGGAGAGGACCACTCTACCAGCTGCCAGGGAGGCTGCAGGTCTGCTCTGGAAGGAAGCACTGCTGAGGCATTGCCCTCCGCACACGCAGCAATGCAGTAACTCAGGTTGGTTTTATGTGACAACCTGGCAAAAAGCTTGGGTTTGGGTTCATCTGAAGTCTTGCATAGGCGGAATGCCTTCTTAACTATTTCTGGTCCCACGAAAGAATATGTTATGTCATGTAACCTACTTTTAGGACTATACTATACATGCAGAGCACTGCTGAGGCATTGCCCTCCGCACACGCAGCAATGCAGTAACTCAGGTTGGTTTTATGTGACAACCTGGCAAAAAGCTTGGGTTTGGGTTCATCTGAAGTCTTGCATAGGCGGAATGCCTTCTTAACTATTTCTGGTCCCACGAAAGAATATGTTATGTCATGTAACCTACTTTTAGGACTATACTATACATGCAGCTCAGATGATAGGCCAAGGGCCAGCCCAGCCAGTGTCACAGACAATATCCAACCAAGACTTCCTCTGCCTTGTCTTATATACATCTGTATAATTCCTAGCACAGGGCAATTCAAGTTCCAGATGAGACTAAATTATATCATCATATAAATTAGGAATATCTTCAGTTTGCTTCTTTATTTCAGGGGTAAATGAGTATTAGTGTTTAGGAAAGAATTTCACAGAGATCTTCTCAGAGAGTCAAAAATTCACTGCTGGGTTTAGTCAGTCTAAGCCCACAGAGCAGTAATGAGCAGAGCATCCTGTTTTGAAAAGGACAATTAAACTGTCACAGTAGGAAAAATGTGGGTTTCTCTGTGAAGTACAAGGTCATTCAGTCACATAAGGAGTGGGCATGAAACCAAGGAATGGCTAACTTTTTCCTAAGTCTGGCCACTTACTAAAGATGTCAAGCAAGGGGAAAAAATCCTAATGTAATAATCATGTCGAATGCTTGTTTGTTGCAAAATGGGAGGGGCAGATGTACTTTCCTAAGAAGTGGGGACTGTCCTGCTGACTTTGGCTTCTCGTACCTCTGTGTGACCTTGGAAGTATGTCCCTTTCTGCATTTCATGTTCATGTTCACTGGTAACACAGGCCATATGATTTTCCATTAATACATTGGCTGATCCTGCGGGAACGCCTTCAAAAGCTAGAAGCATTTGTCTGTTTTACTCTGGCAAAGCAAGAAAATGTGAAAACAAGCTGATCTATAAGCAGCTCATCAAACATTTTGTTTCCTGCATGCTAATTACTGTTGGTAACAATGATCTGCATAGGAAAGGGTGTGAACGCATGTGAACAATTAGGTGAGAATGCCACTGGATTTTTAATGTGGGATATAAATGTACTGAGAAAAGTGAGTGAATACTAATAAGAATTTTAACCTAAATTTAGCCATAAAGCTGCCTGGGGACTGTTGCTGTGGCTGAGATCTCCTTTAGGTATCTAAAAAGCAGTCCTCTGAGTCCAAAGTCATCTGCAGGAGTGGGTCCTTGTATAGTCAGTGGAGAGCAGTAGGTCAGATTAACAATTTATTGTATTTCCCTAC
>NW_009260174.1:33316-34095 GCF_000687185.1 Egretta garzetta | reverse complement strand
TGGGGTGTCTCTTCCTCTCTTTTGGCTGCAGAGACAGCACTCAGTGATGGGCTCAAATGGAGACATCTCCATTGCATTTATTGAACATTGGGTGAGATAAATTCCCCACCACCCCCAATCTCCAATACTAATTCAGTACCAGACCATTTTTTCCCACATTTTCTTGCCCACCTTTTTATATATTCCACTGTGTATTGATTGATTACATTACAGCAATTGCCAAAATTTGTTAGGAGAAATATAGAGAGACAAATCTTCAAATCTTGTCCTATAAAAATTGCAGCTGAGGGGTGGAGGGAAAGGATGGGACTTGTGTATGCATTTCAGGTTTCATGTATTATTCTTTCAAAATTAATTAGACATTAATTATATAAATTAACAGTCCCCAGTGTCTCCTCTGTTAGTAGCTATGAGGTAGCTTTCCCAACTGCAAGTCCTTTTGCTTTACAGTATAAAACCTCTCCTACACTTTCTCTCAAACGGGAAATTACAGCCCCTTGTTTTAAAAAATGTTCCTGTCTTTTTCTGCTCCAGCTATAAGGATGATGATTTCTAGAACTATGATTTGAGTAAAATACTGGGAAGTTTGTTTGAACAATGTTTTATTGACAGTTTTGTTCAGTTACAGATAAAGTCTTTGGTTTTTAAAGTCACAGAATCACAGAATCACAGAATCACAGAATCGTAAGGGTTGGAAGGGACCTCGGGAGATCATCTAGTCCAACCCCCCTGCTAAAGCAGGCTCACCTAGAGCATGCTACACAGGACTTCATCCAGGC
>NW_009260174.1:24684-32599 GCF_000687185.1 Egretta garzetta | reverse complement strand
TCCAACTGGACTCTGCCCCGCCGATCAGAACTCTCTGGGCCCTGTCATTCAGCCAGTTCCAAATCCACCTCACTGTCCACTCATCCAACCCATACTTCTTGAGCTTCCTTCTGGAAGACGGAAGGCAGTTCAGCACTTCTACTGGAGAGGAAAGGACTCAGCCACTTTACTTTCAAAAGAAAGTCTTCCACTATGAACAAATAACCACATTGTTCAGCAGACACTGGCTTCTCTGTTTAAGGACTCTGACTGAGTGGTACAAATACGAAGTGTTAGCTTCAAAAACATAAAATAAGAGAGGAACTTTGATGAGAAAACCTTTGGGTGGGCACCTTTGGTGTCACCTTTAGGTAGGTTAATATCTGTCTCCTGACTGCTTCTTTTTTCCCCCTCTTCTCCCACTTCATTCCTCCCTCCTTATATGTTTGCCCATCTTCTCCCCTGTGCCATTGTCTCCAAAGTTTCCAGATCTTTTCTGTACAACCTCCTACCCTTGCAATAGCTGCCCTGTTCCTCACTGGCTAGCTCTCTGCTCCTCTGTGTATTTGCTGCTTAGAACAGAGTTTCTCTATTCTCCCACGTCTGACGAAGATTTTGCTCATTTTCTGCTTCATTGTGTTCATTCAATTCTGGTTTCTTAAGACCTGGAGTTGTCTCGGGAGGGTGCACATCCATCACCCGAAGGCTAGCTGGCACTGGAAAGGTTAGGAGTGATCTGACTGCAGCAGTAATGGGTATCCATATGTCTTCACAGGCATGGACTTGGGATGAAGCTCTTAACCCAGAGTCACTTCAACAGTGACTGAATTGTTTGCCCCAAGATACAGAAGTTTCCCTTGACTCTGGCAAACTGGTAACAGAAGATGAGAAGAAGGCTGAGGTACTCAACAATGCTTTTGCCTCAGTCTTCACTGGCAGCCTCTCTCCTCACCCCTCCCGAGTTGATGGACAGCATGAGGGGTACCAGGAGGGCAAAACCCCTCCTGCTGTAAGAGAAGATCAGGTTCATGACCACCTGAGGAACCTGAATGCACATAAGTCCATGGGCCCTGATGAGATGCATCCCAGAGTCCTGAGGGAATTAGCTGATGTAGTCGCCAAGCCACCATTGGACCTGATGAGATGCATCTCAGAGTCCTGAGGGAATTGGCCGATGTAGTTGCCAAGCCACTCTCCATGATATTTGAAAAGTCATGGCAGTCAGGTGAAGTCCCTGGTGACTGGAAGAAGGGGAACGTTGTGCCCATTTTCAAAAAGGGGAGAAAGGAAGACCCCGGGAACTATCGACCTGTCAGCCTCACCTCTGTGCCTGGGAAGATCATGGAACAGATCCTCCTAGAAGCTATGCTAAGGCACATGGAGGCCAGGGAGATAATTCGAGATAGCTAGCATGGCTTCACCAAGGGCAAGTCCTACCTGAAGAACCTAGTGGCTTTCTATGATGGAGTGACAGCATCAGTGGACAAGGGAAAACCAATGGATGTCATCTATCTGGACTTCTGCAAAGCCTTTGACACGGTCCCCCACAACATCCTTCTCTCTAAATTGGAGAGCTATGGATTTGATGGGTGGACTGTTCGGTCCATTAATATATATATATATGCTCAAATCAAAACTGTAAACAGCAAACAAATAGCTGCAATGGTTTAACGTATCCCTCCTATTTCCCTGCTGGGTCGTAGGATAGCTGAGAGATTGAGAAATTTATTTGTTAAAGAATTTGAGATTTACAGATCTGTCTTACTTATGAAAACAAAACATTTAAAATTTCCTAGCTAAGGAAAACTATTCCCTCACACCCTTGAAATTTAAAAAAACCTTGGCCTTGTTTCAAGTTCTTAAAAATACTTTATTTTGATACGGATTTCTTCTAGTTCATGTATTTTACATTAAAAAAGGTCATTACAAAATACAAAATACAAAAATGGAAATTAGAATTTCATATCCTTAAAACAATATATGTTTCAGGCAAATAAATTATTTGTTCTTATGCTTTATTTTGAAATAAAATTCTGATAGAGTATCTGTGGCAATCCACTTCTGTAAAGTATTCTGATATAGAGTTCTATTGAAATTTTTTGTCTAACTTTTCTTTTGAGGCAAATATGGATAATACCTGTTTCTCCTGCAGTATGTTTTTAAAAACCATTATCCATGTGAAAATTATCATATTTGTCTTATGTTATTTGTGTTGTACACTCTGAACTCTTTTGCAACTTTTCATCACCATTTTTCAACTTTCCCATCCCTGGAAACATTCAAGGCCAGGTTGGATGGGGCTCTGAGCAACCTGATCTACTTAGCGGTGTCCCTGCTCACTGCAGGGGGGTTGGACTAGATGACCTCTAGGGATCCCTTCCAACCCAAAACATTCTATGATTCTATGATTCTATGATTCTATGATTCTATGATTCTGTGACTCCAGCTTGGGTGAGACGATGAGCAGGAGCACAGCGTGGAGCAGGGAGGGACAGACTGACTCAGCTGTAGCTGGCTCAAGTCCTCATCCTTCCTGTTATTAGCAAAGGAACTAATCTGACACAGATCTTTTGGCAACTTCTTTCCTTTCCACTGGTCTACTGTGTGAGGTAATGGGATGGGAGGAAACCTCCAACAGGGAGGTAATGACTACTTATCTCCACATGGGACTTCACTGGGGCAGATAACCCACATAGCCCCTTGTGTTTCTTACACAGTTGTGCATCTGGATGCACTATTCTCAGAAAATAAGAGTTTTGATTTTTCATCTTGAATGATATAAGGCCTTAGCCTAGCCATATAGTGTTGTCATGCTCTGCTTGTAACCAAATAGACTCATTTTTGGATGATTGATGCAACAATAAAGCCTGAGGCAAAGAGTCAGCAAGGACCACTTAGCAGAACGTGGCTTTGCAAACAGAGAGGCAAGTAAGGTAATGTCTGTTTTACCACATAAGCTTCCTGCAGAAACTGGTCTCTGGACAATTGGTTTCATGGTCCTTCCCAGTGGACTTGTGTGGTTAAGATTGGTCTTAACCCAAAGAAAGTGCCAATACTGATAGCACACACTGGATAATGGCTGAGAATAAGGTCTTGTTCCTACCCTACTCCCAACCGTATAAAAACCACCAAACTTACTAACTTTGCCAGAAACCACTGACAAACTTCTAGGGGGTTTTTTTTGTTTTTAAATTTTTTTTCTGCTGCATATCACAGACATATCTCAAGAAGTCCGGTCCTGTGTCAATCAAGCTGCACGCTGCTCAAAACCTGGCTACATGGCACCTTTACTACTTGTGTCCCAGATTGCTAACCTGCATAGCCCATGGTCCATTGAAGTATCTGTCTTCATTTACCAGTGCCATGTTTTCAGTTTGTACTGAATCTGTGGCAAAGAAAGTTTTCAATTTCATATTTTTTAATAACCCCAGCCTCACAGTCAAATGTGACTACATAGGGAAGTAAGCTGAAAAGAACTAAAGTTTTCTTATGGAAATAGGTTTTGTGCAAAGGCAGTGTGGTGGGTTGACCTTGGGTGGCTGCCAGGTGCCCACCAAGCTGTTCTCTCACTCCCCTCCTCAGCAGGCCAGGGGGAAAAAATAAGACGAAAATCTCATGGGTCAAGTTAAAGGCAGTTTAATAAAGAAAAGCAAAGGCTCTGTGCAGAGGCAAAGGAAAACAAAAAGACTTATTTTCTACTTTGCAGCAGCAGGCAATGTCCAGATATTTCCTGGGAAGCAGGGCCTCCGTATGAGTAGTGGTTGCTTCAGGAGACAAACACCTTAATAACAAATGCCCTCCCTTTCCCCCCTCCTTTCTCTTAGCTTTTATTGTTGAGTGCAACACCATATGGTATGGAATATCCTTTTTTTTGGTTTGGGTCAACTGTCCCAGCCGTGTCCCCTCCCAACCTCTTGCTCACCCCCATCCTACTGGCCTTTTTGAGGTGGGGGTTGGAGAGGACACCTTGATGCTGTTCGAGCACTGCTCAGAAATAGCCAAAACACTGGTGTGTTATCACCACCTTCCAGCTACAAAGCACGGGACTATGAGGGCTACTGTGGGGAACATTAACTCTATCCCAGTCAGACCCAATACAGGTGGATTTCCAATAACTTTTTTTTTTCCCCAAATAACGATAATTTCTTACGGATACATCATGGAGTTTAGCAAACATGATAAACACAGCATTGTGATTCTCATGAAAAACTGGAATGCTACCTTGTGTATGCCTAAGAGAGTTTATATACACCTGAAAATCACAGTACAGAAGAAAGAAGTTTATCTATTCCCTTCTATCTGCAACAGAGACCTCTCTTTGCTTTGTGGATAGTGTTAGCAAACTGTGGGGTAGGCTACCATTCCCAACCACAGAAACCCATCTTTTTCCAACTGAGATAGTCTAGGGTGCCTGGCAGGTATGCTGTGGGCATAAAGCAGGGTATACAGGGAGCATCTGGAGGCCACAGTGCATTAGGGCAACTTGGATGGTGTTTGAGCCTATATTTAGGCATTATAACACTCCTTCAGTGTTTACAGATCCATTTCAAGTAAGGGAAATGACATTTATTTTCCGCAAGTACAAAGAATGCTTAAAATTTTTGAGCCACGTGAAGCTTTTATCTATTAACAATCACTCATTGACGTACAAAGTTACACCTCATTGCGCAGAATGTATCTTTTTATTATTTTTTGTTATCAATGCATTGGAAGTGTTGTGGCTTCCGGTCCCAGTGCATGTGCCGTGTAATACAAACAAGAACACCTACTGAGCATGACTTCTAAGGAAATCTCTGTTTGTAGTTTTGTGAAAAAAAGTTACTACGCAAACCGAAAGAGCCAATATCCTGGTCAAGGAAATACACTGTACCAGCAGATTTTGGATTTAATTCTCCACTGCACCTCTGGGGACAATGCTAAGACTTTGTGGAGGAGTGCAGAGCTGGCTGCAAGCTCCCTTTTCAAGATCCGGTTGCTGGTTTAGCTGGTCCCTGGGCTGGCCCTTAGCACAGGTCTGCACAGCCTGACTTTGCTCCATCCTCCTTCACCGTTGCCAGCGGCTGCGGTGACGTGAGTACTTTCTGACATAGGGCTGCCCTGGCCTTGACTTTCTGCCTGATATTAACAGCCAGAGCACAATGTGGGAGACATCGGGTTGGCGTCGAGCCATGGGAGAAGTCCCTCTGCTCTTGGCTGCCCACCAGCAGAGAGCTGTTTTGTTCTCTTGGCATGGTGAGATGGCCTCCGTGTCAGTGTATTCTTTGTGGGACAAGTGGAGAGATTTTACTGAATTCCTTCTCCCGACTTCATAGACTTTAATGGAACAATATGTCAGACATTTCATTGACTTAATTGCCTTCCTCATGAAAGCAAAGTACTTGCTTGTTGGTAAATAGAGCCATATTGCATTAGCTTTTATAAAATGATGAACTGATTAAATTACGATTTTGGTAACTTCCTTCTGTCATGCAACACACTATGGGACTTCTTGGGGAACGGTCAAGTTGGTATACTTATTTCCCCAAAAATGTTACAAGAAATTGAAGGTTTCAGTTTGTTGGGGATTTGTGGGTTATTCTTTAACAAACATCACAAACTGTGTTACTGTATTCACAACATTTTTCAATATGTGTAACTTGAAAACATTAAAAAATATCTACAGGAATTAAGGGAATATTGTGCAAATTTTCTGTTTTTTTTGTTTTTCTTCCTGCTTCATTTTCGTACATTTTGAAGGGAAAGTATGGAAGAGAGAAGGAGAAGATGAAATCTGAATTACGGAAGAAAAGCAAATTGTCCAAAATCCTGTTGCACTGAAAATCTTGATGAGGATTAAGCTTCCTAAGTGGAGCCAAGAATTCATCATTAGTCTAATTAAAATCTAAACAGTCTAACTAAAGTTATTCTTGGTTCAGTTACAATAGTGCTAACACTGTTAACAATACCATCAGGGCTGATGTATGCAATCTTTCTGGTACCTACCCCTTTTCCCTGCTGTTCTGATCACCCATCCTCTTCCCCTCTCTTGCCACAGCCCCCTCAAGAGGATGGTGGAGGTTTTCAAGAAGTGATCGGTGCAGGGAGTTCTTTGCAGGGAGGAGCGTGACACTGGCATTCCTCAACCTGGGATCTGCTTAGATTATTATTATACACTATTTAGAACAATATGTTTGCTTCCTTTATCTCCAGTGATTCCCAATTTCATATTTTGCTTGCTTTTGTATTCTCTTTTATTGTCCTTAAAAAATGTTTTACCAGATACACATGGTTGCACTCCTACAGTGCCCAGTAATTGACCACTGCCATTTGTCTTTACAGTCCTGTGGTTTTTGGTATCTGTCTGTTGCTATACTACGCTACATTTTTATTCTAGGCTCATAGGCAGTTCACCCTACACAGAATAACTACTTGTTGTCATTACCTATTAGTTAGCAGTAGGCATTGCACTACACAATAGCACACAGCTAAACTAAAGCTAAACCAATTTAGGACATAGCTATCCAACCTCTAGACAATTGCTGTCACAGCTGTGACATGCTAAAATTAGCTCAAGCTGAGAGAATTGCAGACAAGTCCAGAGAACCTGTATCGCTGGGTTAATACAAAGTCTGTGGCTTCTTACCAGTAATGGCAAACTCATTTTTACTCAGCTACAGGGCTCAAATTTTGGTTTGGAAGTTCATGAGAAGGTTTTCTGAAAGTCAAGGATTTTTCTGAAAGTACTAATTATGGAAACATTAAATGAGTCTAATAAGTAATAAAAATGCTTCATGAAAGAAAACTATAAACCTTGAAATTGTGTAAATATATAGGCTTTTAATAAGGTTCTTCTTATAAGGTTTAAATATTAAGAAACATTTATGGGTGGTCTGTTTATGAAGGCTTAATCTTGTCCAAGCTCCAGCTGTTAAGCCATAAGAAAGTGAGTATCTCATTACAACTGCAGATTGGAATTTTTATGGTCTAATCACTGACAGAAAACTTCATTATTACAAATGTGATAAGTGAATGTACTAATCATCTGTCTCTTGAAAAAGTAAATTTAACCTCTAACCTAAATTTTATCTTCAGTGGTTCTCTAGCCCATTTAATCTTATTTTGTGGTTTGTTCTAGATGTGCGAGCACAAATTCAACCCTTTACCACATATGGCCATTTCCCTTGATTCTTTTTTTCTTGGCATCCCTTTTTCTTCTTTTTTGAGGTGGTGCTAGGACATAATTTTGGCAGTTTATCTTAAAGTGTACTAGCATTTCTACATCGTCTTTAGCATGCTTCATATACATTGTACGCTTTTTGTATTAGCAGCAGTCTTTGACTCTCTAGTTTAATAGAATTTGGATTTCTGACATACTGAATAAGGACTACAATGTGCTTACTATTTGCACCCATTAGCGTGAAAACCATAAAACAGTAAAAGCTCTGCTAGAGTCATTGGATATCTAAAATAGTGCCTTAACTTGAGGAAGCATTGCCAGTCTGATGCTGCTGAGGCCAAAATGAGTCCCCGCGCAAGGTCACCTAGCCCATGGCTGCATTGGGTCAAGCTGAGATGAAGTTAATTTTCCTCATAACAGGCCGCATAGTGCTGGGCTTGCTATTGGTGTGTAGAAAGGTGTTGATAAGACACCAATGTTTTGGCCACTACTGAGCAGTGCTCGCACAGCATCAAGGCTGTGTCTCCAACATTCCCCCACCACCACCAGTGGGCTGGGAGGGGGCAAGAAAAGGAGGAAGGGGGGGTGGAGGGGGGCATTCATCTTTTATAACGTTTTGTCTTCCAGAGAAATGGCTACGCATACTGAAGGCCTTCTTCCCAGGAAGTGATTGGACATCGCCTGCTAATGGGAAGCAGAGAATAAAATCTTGTTTTCCTTTTGCTACCGCACGCAGCCCTTGCTTTTGCTTTTTATTAAACTGCCTTTATCTTGACCCAC
>NW_009260174.1:8017-24621 GCF_000687185.1 Egretta garzetta | reverse complement strand
GCTTGGTAGCATCTGGTATCCAGACAAGGTCAAACCATCACAATGGGATGCAGTTATAACTGAACTGCTCATCGAGCTACTCTGAGCAATTAATTTAGCATCCAGAGTCAACCTTACAGTCTCAAGATTCTTAAATGGTGGTTTTGCAGGTGGATTTGGTTTCAAAGATACACTTACAAAAATGTCAGTAGACACAACATTCTTCTGAGGTCTCAGGAGCCCTCTAGAATATGTCTGCATGTAAACGCAGCACTGTTGCTTGAAAGGGTGTCAGGAAGTTACATTTTAATGGATCTGTATTGTTCCAGTTCTCTTGTTTCTATGAGACCTGTGGGAACACTCCTTCAGAGTGTAATTGTCCTTAAGCTTTTATGAATTGTTTTAGAGACCATCAAGTATCCAGCATCAACACTTTTACAAAACAGGAGAAACTTTACTGAGCAAAGTTGCTTGTGCTGATAAATAACTTATAAAAATGCTGTTCTAAGCCTGGCTGGTTGATCACTTTAGGAATAATTTCTTATTTGGTGGGGAAGGGGCATAAATGAAAAGGAGATTCATGGTGCTACTTGATTTCAGCTCTTTTTTTTTTGTTAATATCTCAATTGCATTTAATGAGATAGCACAGAACAGATTCTTGAAAGTTTTAAAAACTGGAGATTTATAGTACAATAAAATCACTCGTGGATAAGCTAGTACCAAGCACAGGTAAAGTGGTTTGTCTCTGACACTGTAAAGTTTTTATGTCAATATGTCTTGTGTTGGTGGGATAAATTTGAATGAATAATTAACATCTCTTCTATTTGATGACCTGCAGAGCTACACACACTTGGCTTGTACATGTTACTGATTCTGCTTTGGACTCTAAAGCTTTGCTACAAGAGAATGCAAGGACAGTTATAAAGATAAAAATGTTTTGTTTTCTCAGCCTAGGTACACATACATAGAACTTTCTGAATTTGAGCAGTAACCTCTGTGTCTCTCAATTTCCAGTATTGCATTATCTGCATAATTACACTACCTGCACTATCTATGCTCATCTTTAGTTTGCACCTGACCATTATATGTGGGTTTATTTCTATTGCAATTGTCAAACACATATCAGTTTGTAGATGAAAAATATGTTGTAGGACATGAACCTGAAAAACTAGAATGCATTTTAAATGGGTTGTAGTCATTGGCTAAGGACAGGGTCCTACTATTGACCAAACAGTCTGTAATCAAGGAACAGTCTTGATTTTCTTCTTAATGTTAAGTTACCTCAAAGTAGCACTTGTGAATAAATTTCTGTCACTTTTAGCTAGCTAAATAAATAACTCTGTTACATTCCACTCAATGACGATCCAGCATAGAGCATTTGAGCACATGTCTCAATGATACTTAGTCTCTTTATACATATAATATATAGAATCATAGAAGCATGGAATCATAAAATCATAGAATGGTTTGGACTGGAAGGGACCTTTAACGGTCATTTAGTCCAACCCCCTGCAATAAGCAGGGACATCTTCAACTAAATCAGGTTGCTCAGAGCCCCATTCAACCTGGCCTTGAATGTTTCCAGGGATGGGACGTCTACCACCTCTCTGGGCAACCTGTCCTAGTGTTTCGCCACCCTCATCGTAAAAAATTTCTTCCTTATGTCTAGTCTAAATCTACCTAGTTTTAGTTTGAATCCACTACCCCTTGTCCTAATGCTACAGGCCCTACTAAAAAGTCTGTCCCCATACATTTCTTATAAGACCCCTTTAAGTACTGAAAAGACGTGATAAGGTGTATCCAGAGCCTTCTCTTCTGTAGGCTGAACAACTCCCACTCTTTCAGCCTTTATAGGAGTGGTGTTCCATCCCTCTGATCATCTTCATGGCTCTTCTCTGGACCCGGTCCAATAGGTCCATGTCTTCCAAATATAGATGGAAGGGACTGTTAGAGGTCGTCTAATCCAATGTCATACTCAAAGAAAGGCTATTGCAACACTAGATCATATGTTGTCTCAGAATTGGCTGCTGGTGGAGCTAGTAGTCTGTCTGTGGGTTAAAGTGAGAGAAAGTCAAAGAACAGAGATGACTGTGGCCAATAGCTACATTTTTCTAGTACAATGGAGAATAATAGGAAAGACTGTCCTATGAGGGGAGTGGGCATTGGTACTGTGACATATTTGTATGAACTGTCAGAAATCTTATTGTCTTTTTGCATCAGAATAAAGGTATATATCCTTTGGTTTGTCTTCTGATACAGAAATGCATGAGTACCTTCCTCTTCATCAAACTAGCAGCAGCCTAATCACCAACCAAGCAAAATTACAAGTATTTTTTGGAGGAGGAGAATATGAATAACAAATCATATGTAATGATATACCAAATTGAAGATGTTGAGGTTCTGTACTGATAAATATGAGAAAAGAAACTATACAAAATGAAATAGAAATATATTAGAGTCATGACAATTAAATGATAGGCCTATGGGAGAAATGCTCTCCTGAATTCTATTAGTAAAAATTAACTTATTTTTGTTATGAAATGAGAAGGTTTTGTTATCAATTTTTCCTGTCCCCTAAATTTCATCTCAACATGCTATCTTGCTTAACTTCAAGAGAAAAAAAAACAAACAAAAAACTGCCTTAGAAATTCAGTTTTGCATTACCAGACATACTAAGTGCTTCAACTTGCCTGATGGCTCTGAGAAGTGCTAAATCATATATTTATATGATAAAAACAATAAATGGCCTTGTTTAACATAAGATGTGATTTATTGGTTTTATACTTTATGTGGATAGTAAATCCAGATAACATAACCAAAGACTGTCAGTCCTACACATGGTTCTGTAAGAGCTCTAGGAATGAAACATGGAAGAATGACACCATTTTTCTCAATGGCAGTTGGAGTCATCTGTCAGTTCAGAGGAATGCCACGTTAAAACCTTCCTGCTAACAGATGAGTTAGAGACTTCACAATCGCTTAAGTATTAAATCACACAGCAGATGCTTGGTCGATCCATCTGTGTTCTTTTCCCCACTTGCTCATACATGCCCAACAATAAAATAAGCAATAGTTAGGCTGAGCTATATTTTGAAATCAGGTTATCGCTTCAACATGTATTTATTCTGAGAGATATTTTTCTAGATTCAATAATTCAAGGAAAGTCTGCATTTTTAATCTTATTCTTATAAGAGAAGGTCAAATTTCTAGGTCAATACCAGATTTTTTCCCTTGAAGTTTTCAGATGTGTTCCAGGTTAATAAGAAAACAAAACCATCTCCTTATTTGATACAATTTGCAGAACTACAGCTTCCTAAAATGAAACTTGGAGCTGAACTATACCAAGGCTTGCATTTTCTTCCTAAGCTTAATAGTTGTATTTGGCTTTTTTTAATGCTCTATCATAGCAATCTCAAAATTTAATGAATTCAAGAGTGATCCTGCTTCTATTTTTGTGAAGAACTGGGAAACTTCTTAATCTTCTAAAGGTCAGCTGACCCTTTTACAAATTTTTAGTGTCACACTGCTAGTATTCATTTTTTCCAAGGCTCGGTATGATGTTTGCACTATGAAAGGACTATGTTTATTTACATGTTCTTCCAGTCTGGCCATCTGCTATAATGAAAGAATTTCATTCATTTAGAGATTTTCATCTGAAGTAAAGAGACCAGGCAGTAACTGAAAAATTCAAAGTTTACTTTTTTTTCCACCTTGTGGGCAAAAAAGAAGTTAGAAAGGTTGTGAAGTTTTCATTATAAAGTTTGAAAGGTTTAAAAATGGGTTATATTTTCAAATACACAGTTAGCTGCCCTGTATGACAATGAACGTATATATGCACATCTGAGCATAGAATCATAGAATCATAGAATCGCTTTAGTTGGAAAAGACCTTTAAGATCATCGAGTCCAACCCTTAACCTAACCCTGCCATCCCACCACTAAACCATGTCCCTAAGCACCTCATCTATCCTTCTTTTAAATACCTCCAAGGATGGGGACTCTACCACCTCCCTGGGCAGCCCATTCCAGAGCCTGACAACCCTTTCAGTGAAGAAGTTTTTCCTAATATCTAACCTAAACCTGCCCTGGCGCAGCTTCAAACCATTCCCCCTCGTCCTATCATCTGCTACCAGGGAGAAGAGGCTGACCCCCTCCTCACTACAGCCTCCTTTCAATCTATCTTGAAATTTTGGCCAAGGATTACTTTGCCCAAAACTTATCAAATTCTGTTAATTCTGATAACTGTTATTCATTCAAGAACTTTCAATACATATTTATATGTGATATTCTAAACATGTTTTCACATACGATGACTATATCAGGAAAAAAATGTAATTTTTTTTTTAAAAAATGTAACAACGCTGTTGTTTTCGGTTCAGTTGCAGTTTTCTGCCCAATAGTCAGAGACAACTCCCAAATTGAATACTGAACAAGGAATATGCCATTCTTCAGTCTCTAACATATCAATAGAAAAAAAGTTTCTAACAATGTATGCTAACTTATATATGTAAAGACAATATACCGCTTTACTCAGCAAAGAATATCAAATATGCCATTAAGGTTACACTGGATGGCAAATAAATATGTTTCAGAGGCTATGCTGAAGAGGCAAACTCTAATTAAAATGATGGTTTAGATCAATTGACCTGAGTCAGTCTTCCCTGGTGATAGAAAACAGCTTTCTATAATTACCTATAAATATTAAACATGACCTAATGTCTCACGCTTCTGTGTTTGGGAAAAAAAAAATCAACAGAAGGAATTTAGTAACATGTAGGAAAAAGTTGTACCACGTACCTTGGTGCAATTCTCACCTACTCACACTGAAGATAAAGCTCTGACCATGCCTAGTACGTGACTAGATTTTAAGTGGTATTTTGGGATGGGTATCTGGATTTTGGGGAAGCAGGGGCTGTGATATTCTGCAGCAAATCAATCACTGATAAAGGGGGCTATTCTCAATGCAATTAGTGCCTCTCATTCTAATTTAGGTGTCGTTACTACAGTGCTTGTAGAAGGAAAGCATGTCTGCCTCCCTCGCTTCTTGTTCTTCACCTGGTGGAAAATGACAATGCTGTATGCTAGTAAAATATGCTGAGACACATTTCAGTATGCTGAAAAATATATGAGACATCAAGACTATTTCCAGATTCCATTAATATATCACAGTTTCATTGCATAGTAATAATGTGCTGAACATTACGTAAGGAGGCATGAGCTGCTATTTCTTACAAAATATGAAAAGGCTGAAGATCTCCAATATGGAATATAACCTGATCTCATTGTACCAACCCTACAAACCTAACTCAAAGGAAACTAATTAGAGTAATTAGAATGAGATTCAACTCTTACCAAGGCTGACCTGCATATAATGGCCAGACTTGTTTTTCTCTCTCTCTCCATGAAGTTGTTAGATCCATAAAGGGTGAAAATGTGCACATAAAATGCTTGTGTTGTTTTCTTTAAAAGCGCCCCTTAAAGGCTGATGTGCCCCATAAGTTTCCCTAAAGTTCTGAATATTGATGTTCAGTTCAGACTGGGACTTATTATCCTGAGCATCAACTTACCAAATCCTATTATAGTGAAAACCTTGAGATAATGTTTAATGGCATGAAGTGAGACTGCTGTAGTGAAGTTAAATGATATGTGCCTGAACAAAATAAGTGATTTAGCAAGAATCTTGAAATCTTTAATCTTACACACAGTTTCCTAAGAGTGTGTTTATAGAGAAAAATAGTTTTTCAGCTCTGAGAGAAAAAATAAACAAAAGCAATATCAAAATGAAACAGCTATTTTTAGTTTGAGACATTTATTTTCTCCAAAAGGGAAAATCTGCAATGAGTCATTCCGGCAGCTGGTGTAAAGCTGGGTTAGTCACATGTCTTTGACCCTCTTAACGTGGGTCTAAACACCAAAAGATTCCCAAAGGAACTAAAACCAGAAGTCCATAAAATATATGAAGGTCCATGACCAGTCAACATCATTTATTCAAGTCACCTTCACCTTATCATATTTTATACATGAGCCCATGCTTTTAACCAGCTCTTGCTGCATCTGTATTGTTAGCTGTCCATTGCATCAAGCTGAATTAAGGTTAGCTTATGAACAACATCTTTAACTAGTGCTTACACCGAGCAATATGTATTATCCTGTAAACTGTATGTGTCACTGATCCCAGCAAGTATGACCATCCTTTCTGCACAACTTCTACGTGCAGAAGTTCTCTTTAGCTTATATTGCAAAGCCATTTTTCCTTTCCAGGTTTGGAAACTCAGTTGGTCTTCTAGTGAGCTCAGTAAACTGCAAATAGTACGGATTGCTCCTTAGAAGTGCTTCCAGACAGAGGCTAAGAGAAGCAGTCTGACTGCAAAGAGCAGATAGTTGCTTACTCTGCATGGGTGGCTGAGAAGTCAAATCCCTGATGGTAAGTCAAATTCTGTCCTTCCAGCCAAATGACTGTAATAAAGTACAGTCATTGGACGCTAAGTGAGATTTTTACCCCTCTTCAGTAGCTTTGTCAGCACTTTTTGCATTTAGCCTATGCTCAGTGCCTGGCCAGGAAAGATGAGGGGTGTCATGATTCGTAACACACTGCCCCAGGTTAAATGATGTGGGGCAGCGTGGTCCACAGCAGATCACCCTGAGTACTCTCATGTATGTCATGTGCGTGGTTGAGATGGCAATGCTGGCATCTAAACATACCAACAGCTGAGGATTAGTTACATATAATTGCAAACTCATGAAACCGAACAGTTGGTAATGTTTATTTAAAATGTTGAAATTGTTGCAAATGATGATAGATTGCAGCCAGACAATGATGTGTGATGTCTCAGTGACCCTGCTCCACAGGAAAAACATGAAATCATTGAGGAAATAATTTTAATTCTAGCAACAAGAGGAGCAGCTATTTGCAGGACTGCAGTCGGTCAGCCAGGCTTATCCATTAGGCCATTCTAAAAGGGAAAAATAAAAGCCAAGGATTCATTATTTGCAATTGTTTCACCCCTTCAGTTCAGTAAGTGTTATTTTTATTAGGATGTGCTTATTAGAACAAATCCAAAAGAACGTAGTTCATTAAAGCTATGGAGGGGAGTTCATATGTCAAAATAAAAGACAATTTCATCAGTATTTTTTTCTACTAGTGCATGCCCCGTCAATGCTTTGTCTTAACCATGTGAAAGTTTTAACTTGAAAAGTGTGATTATACTTTCTAGTAAAACAGGTAGAGAGACTTATGTGCACATATTTTTATTATAAACTCAGCGTACTTGAATTCTGGCTATTGTCATCAATTTCTTCTGAATGTACACAAGTTTTAGCTGACCCAACTTTCCACAAGACCTTAATCTCTCTCTTTTTTTTTTAGAGAGCTCCCTTAGAAGTATCTAGATGCAGAAGAGTTGGTGTGATGATTAGATTCTGATATAAAAATGAGAAGCACTGAAATCATTCTTTGCATACATTTCAGACACCATTCTTATACTCTCTTTTATGTAGGAATTAAGAAAGTACATTCTATCTTGCTACTGGGACAGTGTGCACATGCTCAGCTGCAGAAACTCACTTGATAGGTGGTAACTTGTTAAGACTTTAACAGATATTCATGAATGATGTGTCAGAGTCCAAAACCTCTGACTGGCTCTTAGATTTGGCAGTGACAAGAACAGTGGTTCAGAGTCAGCCAGAAACCTGTCAAGTGAGTTGTTTTTCTGCGTTATTTCTAAACTCTTTTATTTCTCCCACCATATTTTCCAATTTCCTATCCAAACAAACACCACTCCAGTGAG
Source organism: Egretta garzetta (assembly GCF_000687185.1). Taxonomy (NCBI): domain Eukaryota; kingdom Metazoa; phylum Chordata; class Aves; order Pelecaniformes; family Ardeidae; genus Egretta; species Egretta garzetta. The sequence continues at coordinate 16,856 of NW_009260174.1, read as the reverse complement.
GAAACTTCACTATATATATGTTACCTTTCTACATCCCTGAAGCCTTCATGGTCTTCCATAACATCTCCCAGGTTTACGTTAAGCTATTTGAATACTGACAAGAAGGTATTAAGAGTGTGTGTTGGTGACTGTCATTGGTCCTACTCTGTCTAGGCTGCATTTAGTTACACATAAATGTACTTTCTTTTCGTATATGTAATTTGGAAATGGAATTCACCTTTGTGAATGATGCTATAGGTCAACTGTACAGGTGAAGTGTAGAATTGCTATATCAATGTACAGGTAATCTTGCTAGGCTTCTACGTGCAATTCTGCTGGTTCTTCAAAACAGCTTTACACCATCTAATACTATTCAGCCAAAAGACAGCCAGACTCCAGAATGTACATGAAATCAAGGATGGTGTAACATAGTAGTCTGATCTGTTCAAGAATTGTTAATAATAGTTTTCATATTGGGTTCATCTTTTGTTTGTTCTTGGTGTTTCTGTTGATTATTTTTGCTAATGTAAGTTAAAGTAGAATGGGTCTGCGATACTGCAAAGTCTTTCAAATGAGCCATTGCCAGATCAATGACAACATACAGCAAATTCTGTAGTCATTAGTGATCAGCTATAGCTCTAACACAGCCTATCAATCCAGAACCAGTTTTACTGACATGCAGAATACAGCAGTGTGGTGGGTTGATCCTGGCCAGCAGCTAAACACCTACACAGCTGCTCGTTGCCTGCCCTCCCACTCACACCCTCCACGCCCTGTGGGATGGGGGAGAGAATAGGAAGAGCAAGAGTGAGAAAACTTGCAGGTCAAAATAAAGATGCTTTAAAAGTGAAGGAAGGAGAAAAACAAACCAACAAACCAACAACCAATGTAATGGCAATCACTCACCACCTCCCACAAGCAGAACAATGCCCAGCCAGTCTCTGAGCAATAGCTACAGTGGAAGACATCCCCTTTGGCCATTTTGGGTCAGCTGTCCCATATGTGTCCCCTCCCAAATTCTTGCCCACCCCAACCCTATTGCCCATGGGTGCAAAATGACAGAGAAGGCATTAATGCTGCGTAAGCACTGTTCAGCAACAACCAAAACACTGGTGTGTTATCAACACTGTTGCAGTCACAGATCCAAAACACAGCACCATATGGGCTGCTATAAAGAAAAGTAACTCCATCCCAGCCAGATCCAGTATGAGTAAATAGAGTGCTTGGTGCCTATTTTATTGGAAATAAACTTAAATTCAGTTAGTGAGTGGACTGCAGAATGCAATCTTACAAAAGGAAGTGCAGTTCATTTCTTGGAGACCATGACTACAATTTGATATTTTTCTTTTAATACAACAGCTGTTCAGAGTGCCCAGTGCCTCCTGGCAGGCTACTCACATGTGGGGGATAGCATGGGTGTCCTGGGGAGTAGGAGAAAAACAGAAGGAACACAACAGTTTGTGCTCAAGTCTCCACATGTGGTGACGTTAGGAGACAGCTGTGTTGTGCCCTTGGTTCCAGGAACTAAAAAAAATATTTCTGGATTTTGTGGTACAGATTGTAGTCCAAACCCCCCTTTTATATCCTCTAAGACTGTCAGTGAACTGACATCCTGTGGTGGACTCACAGATGAAGGACAGTCTCTCATCCATAGCTGAACTTGAATGGGATACCTTCATCCACAAGGCATTTAACCACCCGAATACTTCGGGTGACCTAAATTTCAGGTATTGACACTAGCCTCTAGCTGAAGGCAAGTGTAATTCTAAGTAAACAGGGAAAGGAAAAGGAGATCCACAGACTTAAAGAGTCGATGTAATGTGCTTAGATCTTGTTTAATACTTTCTCTATAGCTTGACACAGCCCTACCTCTCCTTAACAGTTCTGCAGATCTGTATTCACTTGCACTGACTTTCATTTCAAGAAGGATGAGCTGTTCCTGCAGCAGCTGTGATATAACTGTTATGAATGGGAGGATGTACAATGCATTCTATTAACAGAGAGAGGAATTATGTTTTACTGGAAGTGTTGGAGGAACTCTGCCTCATCCCTTTATACAATTTCTACACAGCAATTGAGAGAAAACCATGCTTTGTGTTCATGAAAGCACTGCATGGCTTCCTGAATTGCTTCTTACATGCATAATCTGAATGCAAATCACAGCTCTGTGTTCATTATAGGTACTATAAAATAGTAGTAAATGTTGAAATTTATAACTGACAGAATTTGCTATAAATGTGTGCTTTATTGCCTGTTAATGCACAGTTGCTGCAGTAAACTTTGCAGTCTTGTTATTTTATAACGTTTTACCGTGCATATTAGAACAGCATGCTCACACTGGCATAGTTAAGAATGAGTTGCAGTTTCCATTACAAACCTCTGGTTTTGGTCATAAAGACTCACTCGCTGCTCTAATGTAGTGCATGGATTTTAGATCTGCTCTTTTTCCCTAGAAGCATCCAGATTGACTAATTCCAAATAATTTATGTATGAAAACAAGAAAGTGGGGCATTTTGGGGAATTTGAACTAATTTTCAATCTTGTATTTAAAAATGTAATTTAAACAAGGAAACAGTTGTTTACAAAAGATGTTCTGGTTTAGTTAAGTGAACTCTCTTCCACTCTGTTTTCCCAGAGAGAACGGAGGGCCTACATGATGTAAAGTCATAATGACCTGGTGTAGACCTTCATTTCAAATGAGTCAGTCCAGTTAGTCAGTGGGGCTTCTGCCTTAGTGAAGAGTACAGGACTGGTTTTATTATGAGTTGAAGTCCACGTAGACAGATGTTTCCCAGCAGTTAGGTTTTTATGAATGCTTAATAAAGAAGAAATCCAGATAACCTTTTTTTTTTTTAAATCATGTTGCATTCATTTTGCCTCTGGAGACTTCACTGAACTGTACAAAGAAGGGTACTGGAGGTACTGGTCCCTGCACTTATTCTCTAGAATGGAGGACATAGATACTAAGCAGGCAAAATACATGGTATTAGCTAGTGACTCAATATCAGAGAAAGGATGAATGTAGACTGCTGCTCAGTTGCTGGGTAACACTGGGTTTGAGGGTAGCCTCTCTTGTTTTGGTTGTTTGAATTTTTTTGCTTTCTTACTTCAGGCTCAAGTACTTCCAAAGAATCTGTAAAAGTCAGATTTTCTTAATCAGCAAATCTAAATGTGGCTGGTATAGTAGCTCTGAAAGACTAGAGAGATGTGCATCTGTGCCCTGTTGTTAGTAAAAACTCATGGAAAGTATGTTGGGAAAAGAAGAGGATGGGGCAAGAGTGGAGATCTGTGCTCCAAGACATGTTCAAATGCAGTATTTTGGGGAGGATTTAGGCTTACACAAATCTCTCTTTGGAAGTCAGTGAGAAACCCTCTCACTTCTTGACTGTGTGTTGTTTGGAGTTATGGGATTTATTTTGGCAAACTGGAAACACTCTATGAGATGCCTTGGCAATCTGTTGAAGTTCACCATGAAGGTTCACCATGGCCAGCATCAAGGTGAAGTAGGGCATAATGTTCAACTGAGATGGCAAATGAGGGGAAAAATGGAAAATAAGTAACTTGATGTACTTGTCCATGAAGTCATGTACTAACCAACTGGGTAGAAGTTCATGTGCTCAGCTGCAGCATCTTCCCAAAATGTTAGTGACTCTTAAGGAAGACAAATCAGGGGCTAGTGGATGTGCCAAAATATTCCTCTGGCAGTACTATTCACTCATATTAAGAAATGGTGGAAGTGATTAACCTATAAAAATATTTGCTATCTGAGAATATTTCAGGAAAAAATGAGGCACAAATCACATTCCCCATGTTCACTGCTGAGCTGCTGTGTCACAACGGGGACTTCCATTGCCTCTGCAAAATACCTGGAAAGCAACACAGAGAGGCCACATTCCTTGATTGTTCAAAAAGGCAGTGGGATATATGGATGCACAAGAATAGCATAAAAAATCACACCAAAGTCATTGTTTCAAGGGCCAAATGTTTCCTGAGCTGAGAGAGACAGGGGTGGCACAGGCCTTGCATATCTTCTCCACCCTTGCCCAGGGCCTGCATGCTGAGCTGCAAGGTGGCCCTTCCTCTGCACCCTCACCCTGCACCAGTGAGTGCTCACTACAGAGGACATGTTTTGTTTAACAAGAAAATCCCCTGCATTGTCTTCTGTGTAAATCATCTTCACTTGGACTGCCCCTGCGTTACAGCATTATGTTTCTGGGAGCTGCTGACAGCCCCTGAAGCAGAGTTAAGCTGAGCTGAGGACAGCTGAAAAAAGAGGCAGTTTCCATCTGCACAGGCTTTTTATTGCATTTCAACTTTGCTCTAAATACTTTTCCCTTTCGAAAGGATGAATTAAGCAACGCTTTGTAGTGAAGGGGACGTCTTCGAAATAACCATTTGCTGACAAAGACAAGTCTTTCAGCACCCACGTCACAGGGTGACCCGCAGAAGGAGGTGTGGGTAGTATCGAAGAGGGCTACAAATCGTGTCCCAACTTAACCTCTTCACCCAGCGTTTAATACCCACCTCTGGAGGGAGAGGATCGGGTGAGCCCGTAGGAAACCCTGCGGTGCTGTTAGCCGGGTAAGCGCAGGGTAGGCAGTACTGGGGGCAGCAGAGCCGAGCGGCAGCCACCGACCCCTCCCCGTGCCACCACCCCTGCTCCCCCAGCACCAAACAGAAACCATACACGCAGGGCTGCTGAGCGATGTGGGCATTTTCCATTAGACATCTCCTCTCTCTCTCTCAGAAGAGGCAGAAAGAGCCAATCTATTTAGCACTGCGAATTCTTTGTTCATCTACCTATACAGCTGATCCATTTTTAATGACACCTTCAGTAATTGAAGGTGGCACACAAGCCGTGAGATCAGTACAATTTCTTGCCCTTTCCAGTTGTTTCACGTATAACATGATTAGGAGCAGCGATAGTCTTCATGGCGCTTGCAAGATCCATGTGGAACTTATTTTCCAGCCACCTCAACTGTGATCTGGCAATGGCAATAATAACATTGCTGATGTAGCGGCAGAGCTATAGCCGTGAAGGTCTAAGGATGTAAACAGTGCAAGGTCTGGGGAGAGTGGTTACGGCTTTTATCGCTTACTAGATGCAGTTAAAAATACAGATAAGTTTCCAGGCACGCAAGACTCGATACCACATACAGACATCTGTTTTCTCCATCTATGAGTAAGTCTAATAAAAATTAAAAAGGAGGGCTCACTGTGTAACCTTTCTCCTTTCTGTCAGAGGTTAATGGTTCTTAAGGACACTGCAGTTTGGCTCGGACAGATAGCAAGCTAGAGGAAAAAATTCTTGACGATTAATGCATTTTCTGCTGTACACTGTGGGGTCAAACCTCGATGACTGCTGCTCCTTCTCTGCACAGAAATCCTCTGTGCAAGGGGATGCTGAACTTCCCTCCAGCACAGCTCAGGTGAAGAGCCGTATCTGCTAATGCAGCCTGAAAACAGAGGCACTGCCTTTGATACTGATGCTTTGGGATGAGCTTCAGGAGATGTTAGTGTACAAATCCACAGCTCTGGCTTTCTCCCTGACTGCCCCAGGCTGCAGTGTGGACAAGGACAGCCCAGAACACAGCTCTGTATTGTTCAGCCCAAGAGACTCCAGTTTCAAGATATTCCCACGACTCTGATTTCTGCAGCACATGTTTATCCTAACTCAGTTACCATTAGTTCTTCTATGGCTCTTCCACAGCAGTCAGGTGTGGTCCTGTGTGGAAATCCCATGCTTAAATCCTGTTTCAAATGAAAGGGGGAAAAAAAGATCAAAGCAAGCTGAACACCAGCATGAATGCAAAATCTTGTGGGTACTTTAGTGCACCAAAGAAATAGGATTTCATCGTGTGCCTTATGATATCTGTTTGCAAAGAAGCAATATAAAAATTATGCTTCTGTAGAAAAGCACCCCTAGGAAATATCGTATAAATCCTTTAGATGCAAATGATCTCTTCCTAAAAGCACAAATGAGTTAAACTCACTTTAACTTCTCTACGCAAGATAAATTGCTGCAATGATTAAACACAGCTCAGGAGTCACTTTGTACATGGTGCTACTGTACTATCAATTACAGACAAGTCAGCATGGACTGAAGGGAAAGTAAGATCCAAATTTGGAAAAAGGATGAAAAAATGCCGAGGGAGTATTATCACAGTGACACAAGGAGAAAAGTGAATAAATTAAAAGTAACAAGGGAAGTACAGAGGAACTGCTGCATAATGCCTGCCTTTTTAAAGCATCTGAATTTTAGCTCTACTTGACAAATATTTCAGTTCTAGTCTGACAGGACATGGCTTTCCAAGAACATTTGGAAAGCAAAAGCTTGAGGAAAAACATGGTGCCCCATCTGGGACTAAGCAAAACCTTTAATCAGGATGGCCGCACACAAGGTGGGCAGCAGCACCTGCAGTTATGAGGGGTCCAGGGTAACATAACACTCAGGCAGCTGTTTGGGTTTTTTTTTTTTCTTCTATTTCACTTTCCTGGACATCACTGTTATTTTTGTTTTATTTGGCTTTTCACATATATTTTATACACACACACACACACACACACACACAAATTCATATATATTTTTATATTTTTTCCTGCACTGCTGGCTTAAAACATGTACCCTGCTGGAGCATATCCTGCAGTGAAACTCGCCAAAGTGGAAAGGATTGTCCCCACTCACTCGTGCCCTTATCTGTTGTTCTTCGTGTGCCAGGTCTGAAGTGACAGAGCTACTGTAGGCGAGAGTTTAAGAAATACGGAGATTTCCTTACTGAAAACCTAGACAAAGTGTAAGACTTTTCTCTAGCTTTGCAGATAAATATGAACTAAAATCCTGGATACAAACAGCCTTCAATTTTGAGAAAATTCTGACCTCAAATTAAATTGACAGATCTACTTTAAGATTTTCTCAGGCAGGAAGAGACATTTTAGGCTGGAAGAAATATCGCTGCAAAGATTGTGGCTTCAGATTTACACAGGAGCTGAGCCAGAAAGAAGCTTTCAGGATTTCCATTTAGGACTTTCCCGAGTGCATTCTCCTTAAATGCTACTTTAGGTGCCTGAGGGAGTTTTTGAGTTTCTGGCCATCAGATATATCTGAAAAACTGCACTCTCCTTTCAGCCAAAAGAATTGATCAAAAAATGCTGGCAACGGGAGATTCTTATCTCTTATATAAGCCAGTCACTGGAAAGGAAAATGTAATTTTTGGCAAGTCTGTGGCAGGAGGAAACACGCTGTTTATCCAGTTTGGAATGTTTTTCACATTTAGTAAGAGTATAATTTAGGTAAACTTTTCAATTAGTTAAAGGAGATCTGTTATAAACAGGCATTATAAAAAAGGAAAGAAAACCTACAAGACTGAATGTCTGGAAAAATACTTCCTAAACGTGAAGTTCATTAAGCTGCAGTAAAATATCCCAAGAGTAGCAGTGGTCAGCTGCTCAGCTCTTCGGTCAAATAAAAGTAGTCTGGACAAAGTATTGCAAAATACACTTTAGGGAATGATTTTGTACTGGCCAGGAAAATGGAGTAGGCGAACTAATAGGTCTTTTTCATCTCCATGTTCTATTACAGTATGGTTGTTTGAAGCAAATTTGTGTATTTAACCTCCAGCTCATGAGTCTGAGAAAGCTGTTACAAAATCTATGTAGCCATTAAAATGTATAGAAAGGTGTAATGGAATCTAAATTTAAATGCAAAGGAAACCCAAAAAGGCTTAGGTACAAAATGTATCTGTGTAATGTTAAAGTCCTGGTCATCTATGAGTTATATGGTCATTTCAAGAAGCTTCTGGCATTTTGTTGCGGAATCATTTCCAGCAGCCATTGGGAAAGCTTTAATAACTAATAGCAAATTTTCACTGCATCCACCTTAAACAACATCTTTTTAATGCTTTGCTGTCTTTTTAATTGGCACCTTTAAAGCTGTGAACTGAACAGAAGCAAACAGTTTAAATGACACTCAGGTTTACATCTTTTTCAGGGCACCTAGGGTAACAAACTGACTGTGCAAATGAGGTGATTTGTTAGTGCAGGCATGGCTTCCTTGATTGCGGTAGGGGTGAGAAGCACCCTGAATCGCATACATGCTGGTGTGAGTAGGGTTTTGAGTCCGCTGCCTGTCTGGCAAATGGGTTATCTGTCCCTTTTACAACCATCCTATTTCACCAAAGCTCCTCCATTGGGCTCTGTTTGTAACTGATGACTTCAGCTGGCTGTGCAGAGGACCCCCTGTGTTTATTCTCCATGGCAATAGCTGGGTGACAGAGGTATCGTCAGATTACACCAGCAAAGCTCCCACAAACATGACGTGCTTGCTTACACTGGATACTCTTCTCTGAAGAATGATGCAGATGACCCCAAACTGGGTGGGAGTGTTGATCTGCTGGAGGAAAGGAGGGCTCTGCAGAGGGAGCTGAAGAGGCTGGATTGATGGGCCGAGGCCAACTGTATGAGGTTCAACAAGGCCAAGTGCCAGGTCCTGCACTTTGGTCACAACAACCCCATGCAGCACTACAGGCTTGGGGAAGAGTGGCTGGAAAGCTGCCTGGCGGAAAAAGGTCTGGGGGTGCTGGTTGACAGCCAGCTGAATATGAGCCAGCAGTGTGCCCAGGTGGCCAAGAAGGCCAATGGCATCCTGGCTTGTACCAGGAATAGTGTGGCCAGCAGGAGTAGGAAAGTGATCGTGCCCCTGTACCCAGCACTGATGAGGCCAAACCTCGAATACTGTGTTCAGTTTTGGGCCCCTCACTACATGAAAGACGTTGCATTGCTGGAACACGTCCAGAGAAGGGCAACGAAGCTTGAGAGGGGTCTGGAGCACAAGGCTGATGGGGAGCAGCGGAGGGACCTGGGG
>NW_009260174.1:6679-7921 GCF_000687185.1 Egretta garzetta | reverse complement strand
AGGGAGACGAGGTGCTTAGGGACATGGTTTAGTGGTGGGATGGCAGTGTTAGGTTAATGGTTGGACTTGATGATCTTACAGGTCTTTTCCAACCTAAACAATTCTATTCTATGATTCTAAGAAATTTGAAAAGATGTGCTGAAGTGCTTCCGAGGCCCCCTTGGCTGTAGTGATTACTTCTCTGCTTTCTATAATGGAGTGTATGGCTCCATTGGGCAAGCATCTCATACAGACATCTAATCCTACTTTCTTGTGTTTTGCATTGAGGCTCAACATTATCATTTCTGTTTCACATTGGCTGTGCCCAGGTTAAGGGGAGGAAGTGCCTTCCTGGCTGCAAACCATGCAGACAGGGCTGAGCTGGGCTCTCTCCTTCTGGTGGTGCCTCTGTGGGGACCAACACTCAGCAGCTGAGGCCATGCTTTCTGCAACATCACCTGCTGCCAGCAAGTCTTACAGGTGTGAGTGACAGGTTCATTACCTTCCAGTTATAGGGTCCTTTATGGCTTCTCTCAGTGATGCATAAGGAGGAACAGGAACCACAACATACATATTCATAGAAGTTCAGGCTCTGCAGGGCTCTTGGGGGTAAGAATAGCCAAACATACCTTTTTATGCTGAGGTCAGCAATAGCTCTCCAGTAACCCAGAGATTTTATACAATGAGACCAAGGAAGAGCTGAGTTACCCAATAGCTCAGTCAGAGATGTCACATAGTTAATTAAAACAATTGTGCCCAGTTTTCCCTGCATGCTAAATGGAGGGAAAACAACTGAATTTGCCCCTGCTACGCCTTGCTCTGACACACTGAAAAGGCACATATGCCTCGCTCAAGGGTGAAACTCATTATAGTCATTCTTACAAGAAGCTTTACCCCATGTCATTTGGACCAGTGGGGCATTAAGAAGGTCTAAATCTTCCTCTCTTTTAGGTTCAGCTTTTGAGAGAGTTCAGTTTCTGTTTCATTTAAGTACATTTAATGATGTTCGCAGTCGCTCGGTGCCTCCCAGCAGCTGCCATGGAAGTGCCAGCTGCGGCTCCTGCAGTCTCTTTACTTTCCATTCAGGCTTTTGATGCAGCTCAAATTCAACTCTTTTATGCTTTTTGTCAAATGCTATATTTTCTTCTTGCTTTCTCTTCCTCTGGTGCCTCTGGACAGTAGTATAATTCTGACACCAATAGTTGTTATAAATAATATAGTTCTTGCTCTAGGGAATGAGGACTTGACGAAGGGAGGCATTGT
>NW_009260174.1:0-6651 GCF_000687185.1 Egretta garzetta | reverse complement strand
GATCTGCCATGCAAGACTACCAGCCCTAGGTGAGCTACAGCGGAAATTCACTCGGCTTTAACTTGCCTTTGGTTTCTGTGCTTCAGCTGGGCAAAGATAATGGATTTTAGATTATTCTTCAGATTTTAGGACATATCAGGCTTGAGTACTTTGTGATATATGTCCATGATAATCCTATGTATTTCATAGAATCATAGAATCATAGAATGTTTAGGGTTGGAAGGGACCACTAGTGGTCATCTAGTCCAACCCCCCTGCAGTGAGCAGGGACACTGCTAACTCAATCAGGTTGCTCAGAGCCCCATCCAACCTGGCCTTGAATGTTCCCAGGGATGGGGCCTCCACTACCTCTCTGGGCAACCTGTTCCAGTGTTTTACCACCCTCATTGTAAAAAATTTCTTCCTTACCTCTAGCCTGAACCTACCCTGTTCTAGTTTAAAACCATTTCCCCTTGTCCTAACACAGCTGGCCCTACTAAAAAGACGTTCCCCATCTTTCCTATAGGCCCCCTTTAGGTACTGGAAGGCCGCAATCAGGTCTCCCCGTAGCCTTCTTTTCTCCAGACTGAACAAGCCCAACTCTCTCAGCCTGTCCTCATAGGAGAGGTGCTCCAGCCCTCGGATCATTTTTGTAGCCCTTGGCAAAGATCTTGGCAAAAGGACTCTTGCCTAACACTTGAGGCCCTTTTGGGTTTATAAAATGTGCAAGAACACACAAAGGGAGACATTCCTTAGACTCTGAATTGCAACTCTGACTTCTTTCTTAATTTTTAGGTTTAATTATGAGCATCAGGGAACTTAGTTTGTACTTACCCTCTGTCATACATCAGTGAGGAAAACTCCTCTGTCCTTCCTATGGTACCTAAACCAGAAGTTTTAATGTTTCAATTCCCACTTCACTCTGAGGACTAGTCTTTAGTTTTCAGTTTCTCTCATTTCTGTACTTGTGCTCTGGCTCGAGGAGTCAGTAGCAAGATGCACCTCCTTTTATGCAGCAGTTCATTATGTTAACCATTTTTGTGTATTCACCCTATGTACTTGTTCCCAGAGAGACTGTGGTGGGTGTATCTATTTTTAGAAGTAAACAGTGACAAACTTTTCCATCTGGAGAATAATAAAAAATTTGCTTCAGCTGAACCTAAAGTTTGACTCACAAGGAAAGAGACTTGCCATACTTTGAACTTCTAAAGTGGAAAATTAGAAGGCAATTCTGATTATCCCAGAGATGATTTCCTTAGGACAGCCTAAATGCAGCTTCTTTAAAAGGCACACAGCTCCAATGAGCACTCCCTGGTAGCACATTTCTGTAAAGCCTTAAAGGCGGGGATGAATCCCACATGAAAACCCATATAAGACAGAGCACTGCTGTTTGAATAGCAAAACCAGCAAGGTTATTACTTTGAGGAAGCAATGGAAGTTGGCACTACAATGTGTCAGAGTAAGGTTAAGTGAGCTAAAGACTGCAGGCCTATTTAATTAAGTAAATAGACTATCAATCACAAGGAATAACAGTCTTAAATAATGGGTTTATAAACCTTACAATCTCGTTCCACAAATTCCAGTTTTGTCCTGTTTTCATTATGCATAACTGGAGATTTTCAGCAAGGAATCAATTCTCAGCAGGACAGAAGTTACAAGCTCCTGGCAATTTAGGGAAAAAAATGGCCAGATGCTCAGAATAGGTTTGACACTTAGAACGAAGAGATAGATACAGTATCACCAGTCCCAGGTATGCCAAGCTCATGGATGACTTTGGAATTTTAAGTTTTCAGAAGGTAATAAATATCCTCAGGACTTTCCTTTGTTTTCTGAATTCTCTGACTTCTTCATTTGTATTTTATGTCTTGAAGGGTAAAGCTTTCTTCATATATTTTCAACCAAAACCTGAGCTTCTGCTATAATTGTGTAGCTCTTGCAGCTCAGTTCAAATAAAACCACCAACTGTAGAGCCTCTGAGGTAAGATCATGAGGGCTAGCAACAGAGTGAGTTGCTTAACAAACTCCAGGGAGAAGACACAACGATAAATTCAAACTGTTAGGAACCATTTTTAATGGATGTGCCCTAGATCTGATGCTAAATTCTGAAGTATTCAGCAGTTTTATTATAACTCATGTACAATCCACAAATGTTCTTCCCCTGCATCTCATAATGAAGCTACATCTCTGTAGGCAGTGACACCTTCCATGGTGATGGTGTCCAGTGGTCTGAGGAGGTGACTGAAGCTCCGCCACCTGCCAGGGTGCCCCTCTATTCTGTCATGTGTGGGGATGAATATTAAATCACACAACCTGACAGTTATGACCATGTAAAAAATCAGAGCTCAGCTACACTTCCTGTGATAATAGGATGGCAGAAAAATTGCCTTAGGACATTTGTCTGCAGTAAAGAGTTATAAATATGTGTAGATAATCCCTAATAGATGTTTATATTATTTTTTTAAATACAAAGAAGGGAATTTTCCATCATTCTTGGTTAACTTGCTCTGCTGTTTATCCAGACTTAGACTGGTATTAAAGAAACTTTCTAACTCTAAACTGCTTTGCTAAAGGTTAGTCTTGCTGATCCTACTCCAAGCAACGCTGGAGAAGTATTGCTCGTTCTTCTGGCAGACATGCTAACAGACCTGTAATGTTGCCGGCTTAGTCAAAGCAGATCTTAATTTTTCTATGTAGGTTTCTGAACCTATTCTTTTTGTCTTCCTCTGTATGCCAGATCTTCATTTCATCTATATGGTCCTTAAAATGTCATGTGGGAAATAGGGTACAAACCTCCTCCCTAGTGCAAAACAAAACTTTTCTTTCTCAGGGTTGACACATCACTCCTATTATTGAATATATGGGTGAAATTTCAAAATGCATGGCACTCTTTCTGGACAATTCTTGACTGGACCACTTGCATAAACAGGTTCTGCCTAACATAAGAAATACAAAACTTTGTCTTTGCCTTTTCTGAAATTTACACTGAAAGTCTGATAAAAGTGCTCTTAAGTCTCAGCTCAATAACACCACAAAGTGTTTAAAATTCTTGTAAGTAAAGGGTTTTTTGCAAAAGTACAAAGCTGCTCAAAATGCCAACCTATAAGACACTGGCTTACCGAAACATTTTGCTGTAAACTATTGCAAATGACTGTCTTAAAAGCTCATCAATCCTCTCTGGCATGGCTTACTTGGAAGCTGTGTGGGGTAAGTAGCCTGTCCAGTAATATTTCTGGACAGATTTCCCATTCTTTCTCCTAGGTCATAGCATATTGGGGAAAAAAAAAAAAGCAGCACACTTACTGAAAACTATGGAATTTCAAAGCATAGAAAATACGGTTTTGTAGAGACATTAAAAGCAGTAAAGGCAGCTTCTGTTTAAGCTAAATTTACTTTCCCCTCTCTGTCGTACATCACACCTGATCCTGAGAAAAGCTGACCTTTCATCCTCTCCTATTCCTGGTAAAGTTAATGGAAGTTATCCTGTTGTGTTATGAGTGATCGTGAGTTTTGTTGTGGTTTAATCCGGCAGGCAGCTGATCACCACACAGCTGCTCGCTCACTGCCCCCCTCCCTCAGTGGGATGGGGGAGTGAATTGGAAAAAAAAAGGTAAGACTCGTGGGTCGAGATAAAGACAGTTTAATAAAAAAAAGTAGAGGTAAAGAAAAAAAAAGTAGTAGTAATAATAATAATAGAATATATAGAATATACAAAACAAGTGATGCTCAATACAATTACTCACCCAGCCCATCCTGAGCAGTGATATCACTCTCCCCCCAGCTAACTCCCCACTCCAAGCATGATGCCATATGGTCTGGGATACCCCTTGGGCCAGTTGGGGTCAGCTGTCCTGGCTGTGCCCCCTCCCAGCTTCTTCTGCACCTGGCAGAGCAGGGGAAGCTGAAAAGTCCTTGACTGGTGTAAGCCCTGCTCAGCAACAACTGAAACATCAGGGTGTTATCAACATTATCCTCATACTAAACCCAAAACAGAGCACTATGCGAGCTACTAGGAAGAAAATTAACTCTATCCCAGCCAAAACCAGGACAGTTTCAACTGTGTTGCTCCAAATTGACTTAACTGGCACTGAAGACACTGCTGATCCCTGGTAGCCCAGAAGAGCTGCATTCCTGTGCCCTCTTTATCTGCTTTATATCTCAGACTAAGCCTCCTGTTTCTCCTCTCAGTAAATATCTAAATGCCCATCTGCTATGAAATGCATTACAATAAACTACCTGAAGCATGACATATTTTTATAGAATGATTGTTCTAAAGCAGAAAAAAGGTGCTTTGCTTTTACCCTGAAGTTACCGATATCTGACATGAGAAGGTCTTATTGCTTAGAACACCAGTCAAGCCTGAGTATCTCCTAGAGCAGTACGCTTGCAGGTAATCAAGAAATTAATTAGAATGGTATTAGGGAAACATTGTAACTCTAACTTCTTTGCTAAAGTTATAAATAAAAGACAAGCTTTAGAGCTCTTTTTTAGAACATAATTGGGAGAAAATATAATAGAGAAGTGGATGGCAACAAGAAGGCAAACCTTTGTAAATCTTTTATCAGTTCTTCCTCTGCCTTTTTAAAGTCCTGTTTGTTTCCTTGCATTTTGGACTTGAACCTTGGGGGAAGAAGAAAGTTTAATTTTTGTCTGCTGATCCAACCCCATGGCCACTGTGTAATTTCTGAGGTGAATCCTAAGCAGGAAGAAGCACCACAACTTGGATGCTGCTAAAATCTCATGGGAACTCAGTTCTCATATAGTTTCAGCACCTGGTAGAGGCAATTTTCCAAGTTCCATACATTGAAGATTCCTGACACTCAAGACAATGTTCATCTGATAGTTTTATCTACTTCTGTGATAATCCCAGTATTTGGGATCAAATCTCATGGGAGCTGGTAAAGGGAATGGGAAGTGAAAAAAGCATCTGCTCTAGTTTATACTTAATCATGGCCCAAATGCCAGATCTTCTACAGGGCTCTTTTAGTGTCTTTCCCATGACATGGGTTATTCACAAGTAGACAGCAGCAGAACACAACATGATTTTAATTCCCAATTTATTCAGTCAGCCACTAAGTTTCCCAACCTTTATTTTTAAAAACCTTCAACACACTCGCTAATTAGGACTCCCTTCTTCCTCCAGCTGTTAATGGGCACAAACATGGCCAATTCAAAATATGTCTAATCAGAGTGCTGCCTGATTCTGTGTTCATACAGCTATTACCCTAAGGGACAAATTATGTCTTCAATTGCACACACTCATCCTGCTCACCAAAGACTTGACAGTCTATCCATCATAGGGAAAATATATATTGCAATTAGCTGTACAGGTTACATATTTATTCCCTTTTTTAACTTTTATTTATTTTGCATATATGAATATACATGTGTATTTATTTATTTGTTGTGGATTTGGTTTGCAGTTTATTTTTCCTCTAGAGGTGCTGTTTTCTTTAAGACACTCTCCTTTATATCTGTGTGCAAGACTACAAGGAACCTTAAAGAAACCCACTCTCTTTAAATATGTTTCACAGAACATACTCACATGACTCCAAGCTACTCTGTAGTTCCAAATTAATCTCAAATAACTGCGTTTATTGACTGTTAAAGCTTGATAATCTCTCCAGTATGATCATAGGTTGCAGGTTCTCTGTCACAAAATTGTGTACCATCTATTTGTGGAGGTGCAGACTAAGCTTCATAGCCCGCTTAGACTAAGAGGACAGAGATAACAGCCAGGGTGGCTCGTGGATTATCCTCAGCCCATGACCGCTGCATGCATTGAAGCTGATTTCAAAATTCCCTGCATTAGGGTGACAGAGGCTGCTGAAAATGAGGGGAAACTGCCTATCAGTCAACTTAAATCCTACGCCCAGTGAAAGGTAGAAAGCTGAATGTAAACCCCTCACCCCAAAGAAAGTGAAGAGTAGCTAACATTTCACAGGCATTTAACTACCATGTTCATTTTTGTCTAGCTTTTGTCCTAGTATTTTCCTAATACTAACCTACTCCTTATATCACCAAATTCAGCTTCCTGGTTAGTGTGTTATGCTGTCGCTTTTGTGCTGGATCCACAGATAATTTGAGGGTCACAGCTCTCAGTGGTGCAGGTTAAAGAGAGTCAGATTTTAGCTGTGAAGGTACTGGTATATCAGACAAGGTAATAGCTACTGTACAAACAACTGCTTCCAGAGATATCTGCAACCAGACCCAAGGAGCAATCTGCACAAGATAATATGTGTCTGGAGCCTCATTTGATATCGAGCCCCATCTGGGTACCCCCGTCTATGACAGTTAGCTAAGAGTAAAATGTGCAAAGTCAGAGCTGAAGAACCATTAATTTGTGGAATTAGGTGGGAGGAAAGGGGAGATGTGCATGTTTACTAGGTGATCCTGCTCTCCCCTGTAAGAATATACCTGGATTTCTAAGCAATCCCTGTCCATGATGATCTTTTCCAAATTAACAACATTAGTAAGAATTTCACAGAAATATTCCCCCTGGAAAACTGCCCTCAGGGACAGGGGAACAGAGCAGAGCTGGCAGATCTTTAAGGATGCATTCCACAGAGTGCAAGAGCTCTTGAACCCCAGGTGTAAGAAATCAGACATGGAAGAGAAGAGACCACCATGGCCAAGTCAAGACCTGCTGGTCAAACTCAAGGGTAAGAAGGAAAT
>NW_009260173.1:1366047-1366376 GCF_000687185.1 Egretta garzetta | reverse complement strand
TCCCCGCTCAGCGGGGCGGACAGGCTGTCTCCCGCCCCGCAGTTTCCTTTCTCGTCTCCCGCACGAGCACGGTGCTGCTCGAAGATGGAGGACGCCGTGCACGCAGTGGCGCACGTGCAAACACCCCAGGCTGCCAAACCCATCAAGTTATTGTGGAGCTTCTGTAAAAGCTTTACGGACCGAGCTCGGGCCACTTCCTCGCCGTGGTCCATGGCGAATCTGAAGGCTTTCCTCAGCTCTCTCCTGTTGTCGGCTCTTTTTGGGGGCCTCCGTGTGCTGATGCCCTGGGGGATTCTGGCCGTGGGTTTCCCCAAGGGGGCTTTGCTGTT
>NW_009260173.1:1346423-1365093 GCF_000687185.1 Egretta garzetta | reverse complement strand
TGACTAAAGAGCGCTTACCCCCAGGGGCTGGTATTTCTGAATAATGCCGTACAGCAACGCATTGCCTACGCCCCAGGAAGATCAACGCGTTCAACAGGCAGCACAACTCGCTTGGCCTCCTGCTTGCCACGCGTCTCACCCAGCTCTCTAGTTTTGTAGAAACGCCCCTGGCGCCTCATCTGTTGTTAACAACGTGCAACGTCAAAGTTACCGTCTGGGACCCCGGGGTTTGATTGCCTGATGAGCACAGGTAACAACGTGCGGTGGGTTGCTCTGTGCAGCTGGGGACTGGGCGACTCCTCCTGATTTTATTTCAAAATTACGCGTCTCCCTCGCAGTCGCCCCCTTTTTATTCCTGTTTAAACTGATAAATCTACGACCTACGAAGCTGTGGCTGAAGAAAATCCTTTGCAATGCAGGAAGAGATCGCACTACTTTGATTTTGTTGCCTGATCTTTTTTTCTATTATTACTATTTTTTCTTTTTACATCTGTCATTTTAATCCTTTGGCGTGTGTGGCATCCCAGATTTCCCTCTCGTGGTATCTCCCACCTTGTCCCGTCCACTTGGAAGAGCCACGTTTTTGCAGCAAGGAAAGGCACAGGAAAGGAAACATGGGGAAAACTCACCCAGGGGGCTTGTGTGGCAGAGCAGCCCTGGTCCCTGACCCAACCAGGCATTTCCCCACACCGCTGTGTTGTGTGAGCCCAGCAAGCCCAGGTCCCACCTCATCCCTGCCAGTGTCCCCCCCCACTCAGGCTCCTGGCTCACAGGAGGGCTGGCTCCGGGGAGCCTTGCTGATGCTGTGAGATGCGGTGATGCTGGGGCTTTTGCCTGCTGGCAGGCGCTTGCTGTGTCGCTCCCTAAATGCCCTTCGAACAAGCAAGCTGATGCCCTGAACTTCTTGGGGGGTGATGCTCGCTCCCGTTGTGCAGACCCCCTTGCGCCCACACATTTCTCCAGCTCAGAAAACCAGCTCCCCCTTTTTGCTGGGGAGCAGGCATTTTGAAATCACCCCGGATGAGATACGCCTCTTGCGCCACAGCGATGCCCTGTAATTTGGCACCTGAGTCATCTGGAAGAAGAACTGAAGATAGGGCAGGAAGCCACCTCAGCTACGGAAATTGCAGACGTGATAAAAGATGAACCTATTTAATTGTAGACCTGAATGAATAAATATGGCCCAAGGGGGATTCCCTGCATCCTCATGCCCTGAACTATAGTGGGAAGTTTGCACAGAACCTCCTTTTCCAAGCAGTGATGATAGGGCCTGGAGATGGGATGTGGATGTGGTGGCTCCAGAAGGCAAAATTGCTTCTCCCCTGGCTGGCAGCTTGTTCTGTGGCTGTGCTGAGGGTGCTGTGTGATGGCAAAGAATAATTGCAATTAAAAAAAAAAAATCTGTTGGATGCTTGTGTACAAATCCAGCCTGTAGGAGGCACAGGACCACTGCAGAAACGTTGCCATGAGCCAGGCAGGGGCTCCTGGAGCATCCTGCCGTTGCTCGGTGGCTGATCCTGCTTCGTGTAGCGTTATTCTGCACTGAATCACTTAACTACGTAGTGACACAGAATAGTCTGAGGAGTTTGCCAAAGGGATTAATGTTAACGTTCTTGTTCAGCCAACTGAATGAGATTTAATTGGCGCCGCTGCTGGAGCTCAATGCATTTGATCTGGCCCCGATTTACAGACTCTGTTACCATGAGCCTTCTCCTCCCATCCTCCATCGCGCACCTGCGCAGCCTCTGCTAAGCTGCCCCCGTTAAAGGCTGAGCAAGGCCTGTCCCAGAGGATCTGTTCTTCTTCTCCAAAGCAGAAGAGGTTTAGGTGTTATTTTTGAATGTCCTTCTCGTACTTTACATTATACTCCCTCTACAATGCCATCTCGCTAACAGCCCCGCAGTGATAACAGACCTCGGTTAGGGGAAAAATGCTGCTGCTGAGTTGCAGCTAACTTGTGGGCTAATGGGAAACAGCCTGGGACACTTGGGTTGTGGGTACTTGGAGAGGTGACCATCATAAAACCATTCCAGGAGCATTAGATTTTGTCTAAATGGCCTTTCCAAGTTCAGACGAGGCTGAGGGCTCTTGCACTGAATGCCTTGGTCTTCTCCTCTGTAGGTCTTAAACCCCCCCTTAGCCCAGGCTTTGCGAGGAGCAAAGGCTGCAGGCTACACCTTAGCCTGGGTCTGCCGGGGTGCACCGTGGTCTGGGCTTGACCCAGCAGATGGGGCACAAGCAAAAGGAGGTTTAAAAGGTCGGTGGCTTACAAGGGCCCAGAGCGTGGATGGGCTTGTGCATGTCCCAAGGAATTGGAACATCTCAAAACCCAGCCCAGATACTGGTTACGTAGGCTGGGTTGAGTAGCTGTATCTCAACTGTAAAATGAGCCTCATCTGAGATATCGGGAATTGTCTGACTTATCTAATGAGAAAATAAAGATTGTTTTTATATTCTTAGTTAAACCCAATGTTTATTAATATACAGATTGACACAAATGACGAGAGCAAAGTAGTCGCTCAGCATGATGGGAAGACTGAGGTTTGGGGCACTGGTAACTGAATCGTTAAAATGGCTGTGGCTGGAACGGACCCCAGTGGTTGTGGGCAACAAGCAGGGTCTGCAGTTGCTGTGTTAGGGAGCTACCTTAAAACAAAAAAATAAGAAGTGGGAAACCAGGTGGGAGTGAATTACTTAAATCAGGAACACCTGCCTGAGGCCTTAAATCTTGATGGTGCTCAGTTGGTTCAAGCTGTGGGTGTTGGCTGCTCTGCTTGCAGGTGCCTCTGCTCCTTCCCTGGCTGCTCTGCACAGGGGACGCATTGTTGCTTTTTGGGGTTTCCTTCTGCTTTTTCTTTGCGAGAAACACCCCGTGCTCCCTGTGGGTCCCAAACAACTTGTCCCACCTGCTGAAGTTTCTGTGGAGGTCGTGGAAAGTGGTGTCCACCGTGAAGGGCTCCAAGGAGGATGAAGCTGCAGGAGAAAAGGTATGTGCAAAAGGGGTGGAAGCTCTGAGCAGAGGGTTAGGGGTGTTGCTTGGGTAGAGGCAGAGGCAAGCCCCTCGTGCTGCAGAGGAGCCTGGCGTTTGGCAGTTGTTGCTGTTTTTTGTGCGAGGTCCCAGGGAAGGCTTCTGTTTTCCCCGTTGTGCCTTTTCTCTCTGTCCCTAACAACTTAAGCTGGAAGAAGACTAAGTGCTGGGACCCCCCCATAAGCCCAGAGGATGTTTTCCTACGAGGAGATGATGCATGGAGCATTCAGCATTGCAGGCTTTCTCTTGGCTTAGCACGTCCTTGGAGCTGGCTGTTTTCCTGAGTAGCTGGTTTACATGTAACTGGTTCCAGTGTTGAACAGGCTTGTTTATGGCAAAGCATTGCAGCCTCTGGTGCTGACTGAGGGGAAGCGGGGCTCCCCGCTGTACCTTGCTGCTGGTGGGAGGTGCTGGCTGCTGCCGAGGGGCTCCAGCCGTGTGCAGCTGGGAGCGCTGGTTCTGGCTCCCACCGGGCTGTCCCAGCGCGGGTGATGTGTCGGTGCTGATGCAGGGCTTCTGGGTGGTACGTGGTCCTGGATGATACATCAAGCGACACTACTCCTCTGGTTCATTCTCAGGATGCTATTTATTATTACTTCCCCCCTCACTTAAGCACTGTCCCTTTGTCCCCCATGTGCACACGGAGTCAATGACAACCAGCCCTGCAGCTGGGGAGCGCGGTGCAGCTCTGACCGGGCGTCTGGCATGGCGATGTCCCTGTTTGGGGGCCCGGGGGCAATGTCCCTGTTTGGGGGTCCTGAGCCACAGCAGCTGAAGGGACCGGTGCCGGTCTAAAAGGTGGCGGAGGCTGGGGAGCAGAGGCAGGAGTAAAGATCCTGTCCTCACAGGAGGCTGGATCAAGATGGCGAGAGATTGATCAGGCTGCCATTTGTGCAGGGAGGAGAGGGAAGATAATTCCTGTCTGGGTTGTGAAAAATGCCTCTTGCCTAAGGAGAAACTTAGAGGTGGTGGTTTGGCTTTTTTCTAGGCTGCAGGTGGCATTGAGCTTTAAAAGTTAAAAAAGTACAGGGGTGTATTAAACCTGCACAGGAAACAGGGCTTAAACCCTCACCCACAGGGAGCCCTAGATTTGGGTAAGGGAAACCACATGGGCTCTTCACTGCTATGTGAGAGAGAATGAGCCTGCAGTGAATTCCTGGATCAGAGGAGAAGGCATGGATCTGACCCTAACAAATGGTTTTGTTTTTTTTTTTTTCCCCCCTAAAGTGTGGAGTCAAACCAGTACTTTAAAGCTTTCAATCTGGTAGGATTTTCCATGGTGATTTACCTCTGTGTGTCCATGGTTCTCAGAAGTGCTGCAAACCAAACCCGTGCCATGCATAAGTGTTTGCAGACGATCTGCATTGCAGCGCAGATACCTGCTCCCGCGGGGGTGTGCTCTGACTGTTTTCTCGCTCTCCTGATTTTAATGCTTTGTCCTTTGCAAATTTTGAGTGAAAGGCTCGATATTTGGCGGCTCGATATTTGGCGGCTCGATATTTGGCGGCTCGATATTTGGCGGCTCGATATTTGGCGGCTCGATATTTGGCGGCTCGATATTTGGCGGCTCGATATTTGGCGGCTCGATATTTGGCGGCTCGATATTTGGCGGCTCGATATTTGGCGGCTCGATATTTGGCGGCTCGATATTTGGCGGCTCGATATTTGGCGGCTCGATATTTGGCGGCTCGATATTTGGCGGCTCGATATTTGGCGGCTCGATATTTGGCGGCTCGATATTTGGCGGCTCGATATTTGGCGGCTCGATATTTGGCGGCTCGATATTTGGCGGCTCGATATTTGGCGGCTCGATATTTGGCGGCTCGATATTTGGCGGCTCGATATTTGGCGGCTCGATATTTGGCGGCTCGATATTTGGCGGCTCGATATTTGGCGGCTCGATATTTGGCGGCTCGATATTTGGCGGCTCGATATTTGGCGGCTCGATATTTGGCGGCTCGATATTTGGCGGCTCGATATTTGGCGGCTCGATATTTGGCGGCTCGATATTTGGCGGCTCGATATTTGGCGGCTCGATATTTGGCGGCTCGATATTTGGCGGCTCGATATTTGGCGGCTCGATATTTGGCGGCTCGATATTTGGCGGCTCGATATTTGGCGGCTCGATATTTGGCGGCTCGATATTTGGCGGCTCGATATTTGGCGGCTCGATATTTGGCGGCTCGATATTTGGCGGCTCGATATTTGGCGGCTCGATATTTGGCGGCTCGATATTTGGCGGCTCGATATTTGGCGGCTCGATATTTGGCGGCTCGATATTTGGCGGCTCGATATTTGGCGGCTCGATATTTGGCGGCTCGATATTTGGCGGCTCGATATTTGGCGGCTCGATATTTGGCGGCTCGATATTTGGCGGCTCGATATTTGGCGGCTCGATATTTGGCGGCTCGATATTTGGCGGCTCGATATTTGGCGGCTCGATATTTGGCGGCTCGATATTTGGCGGCTCGATATTTGGCGGCTCGATATTTGGCGGCTCGATATTTGGCGGCTCGATATTTGGCGGCTCGATATTTGGCGGCTCGATATTTGGCGGCTCGATATTTGGCGGCTCGATATTTGGCGGCTCGATATTTGGCGGCTCGATATTTGGCGGCTCGATATTTGGCGGCTCGATATTTGGCGGCTCGATATTTGGCGGCTCGATATTTGGCGGCTCGATATTTGGCGGCTCGATATTTGGCGGCTCGATATTTGGCGGCTCGATATTTGGCGGCTCGATATTTGGCGGCTCGATATTTGGCGGCTCGATATTTGGCGGCTCGATATTTGGCGGCTCGATATTTGGCGGCTCGATATTTGGCGGCTCGATATTTGGCGGCTCGATATTTGGCGGCTCGATATTTGGCGGCTCGATATTTGGCGGCTCGATATTTGGCGGCTCGATATTTGGCGGCTCGATATTTGGCGGCTCGATATTTGGCGGCTCGATATTTGGCGGCTCGATATTTGGCGGCTCGATATTTGGCGGCTCGATATTTGGCGGCTCGATATTTGGCGGCTCGATATTTGGCGGCTCGATATTTGGCGGCTCGATATTTGGCGGCTCGATATTTGGCGGCTCGATATTTGGCGGCTCGATATTTGGCGGCTCGATATTTGGCGGCTCGATATTTGGCGGCTCGATATTTGGCGGCTCGATATTTGGCGGCTCGATATTTGGCGGCTCGATATTTGGCGGCTCGATATTTGGCGGCTCGATATTTGGCGGCTCGATATTTGGCGGCTCGATATTTGGCGGCTCGATATTTGGCGGCTCGATATTTGGCGGCTCGATATTTGGCGGCTCGATATTTGGCGGCTCGATATTTGGCGGCTCGATATTTGGCGGCTCGATATTTGGCGGCTCGATATTTGGCGGCTCGATATTTGGCGGCTCGATATTTGGCGGCTCGATATTTGGCGGCTCGATATTTGGCGGCTCGATATTTGGCGGCTCGATATTTGGCGGCTCGATATTTGGCGGCTCGATATTTGGCGGCTCGATATTTGGCGGCTCGATATTTGGCGGCTCGATATTTGGCGGCTCGATATTTGGCGGCTCGATATTTGGCGGCTCGATATTTGGCGGCTCGATATTTGGCGGCTCGATATTTGGCGGCTCGATATTTGGCGGCTCGATATTTGGCGGCTCGATATTTGGCGGCTCGATATTTGGCGGCTCGATATTTGGCGGCTCGATATTTGGCGGCTCGATATTTGGCGGCTCGATATTTGGCGGCTCGATATTTGGCGGCTCGATATTTGGCGGCTCGATATTTGGCGGCTCGATATTTGGCGGCTCGATATTTGGCGGCTCGATATTTGGCGGCTCGATATTTGGCGGCTCGATATTTGGCGGCTCGATATTTGGCGGCTCGATATTTGGCGGCTCGATATTTGGCGGCTCGATATTTGGCGGCTCGATATTTGGCGGCTCGATATTTGGCGGCTCGATATTTGGCGGCTCGATATTTGGCGGCTCGATATTTGGCGGCTCGATATTTGGCGGCTCGATATTTGGCGGCTCGATATTTGGCGGCTCGATATTTGGCGGCTCGATATTTGGCGGCTCGATATTTGGCGGCTCGATATTTGGCGGCTCGATATTTGGCGGCTCGATATTTCCTCCCTTCCTTCGCTTCCCTCCTGTCTTCACTGAACGATCTCTCAGCCGCCTCCCAGCGGGGTTTATGTAAAACAGCAAGAAATGGAACGGGAATATAGAGGAATTACGTACAACCTGGTGGTGTAAGGCGCTGCCAAGAGGCACTCTGGAGTGAAAAGCAGCGCTCTGCTTAGAAAGCCCTGGCCGGGAGGAGGACCAGCAAACTCGCTGCTGACCGCGATTCGGCCAGGGAAGCTCCTACCCCAGCAGCAAGCGCCCTCGCCGGAGCCAGCCCCAGCCTCCCTGCATTTAGCGGGGGGACACTCGCCCGGCCGTGCCCTGGCAAATCCCCTCTGGGGTTTACCTGGCGGCCATTTGCTATGCACAGCATGCACCAAAATTGTGATTAAATAATTAAGTAATAATATTTTTTAATTTAGCTATGACCTCAATGCGTCCAGGATTTAAAGAAAAAAATCAACAACTTGGTCCTCTCGGTGTCATCTTGCTCTTGCAGAGAATGGGAAACCTTGCCAATATTGTGAATATTGCAAAATGTTGCCTTTAACCATGCAGTGTTTTAGCACGGAGAGGATGGATGAAATTAATGACTCTGACGATAATTGAGGTGTATTAGAGATGAGCGTTATGCCTAGAGGTTGATCATCATGTCATTTAAGCGAGGCTGCAATTATAAGATTAAGATTTGTGTGATAACATTGTTTACCTTTATACAAACCAAAATCCAGTACTTAATAAAGCAACAGGAAATTAAATGAGAGGAAAAGAGAACTTAACGAGATCTCCCCCTACTCCTCATCTGGCACAAAGCAGGTAGGCGTAGTTAGCGGGACTTGTTCAGAAAAACCTGGCGTTTCTGCAACCTGAAGCCCAGAAGCAGATTTGCTTGGGACCCTGGGAAGGGTGGGGGTCTCCCCAAGGCAGGTGAGTGCCCGGTCTGTTTTAGCCGTGCCATCCCTTGTGTCGGGTATAGCAGGCCACCGTGCTGGAGACGCCAGTTGGGAGCTGCTGGCTTGCGGTCATCAGCTACGTGTGAATTTTAGTAAAGCCAGAAGTGTTCCCACTGGTGGGGACGCCAGTGCTCGGAGGGCAGCACTGCAAACGCCATTGTGCCTTCTGGATTCTCCGCTGGTATCCAGGAGCTTCATTAAGAAGCAGGACTTTGAAATGAAGAAATGTTGTATCTGTTATTGTCATTCATCCAACGTGCTCGCTCGCATGCACGAGGAGGTTTTTATTCCTGGTGTTACTCAGCTTTTGCTGGTTGATAGGCAAATGGCTCAGCTGGTTTATACCGGGACAGTAAAATCTATCCCATGCAGCTGAGAGGCAAATCCAGAGGCTTTCTGAAGCCTGGAGGAGATCCCTGAGGTCTGCAGATCCCAGGTTCTCAAGCTTTTCCTTGGCAGCTCCCCTGTTAGATGGGCAAAGTTAAAGCAGCAAATCCCCAGCTCCTGCTCCCTCCCCTCCAAGCCAATGCTGCTCCAAGCTGGGCTTGACCGTATTCCCCTCTCCGGCCCCGCCAGCTGAGGTGCTGGGAGAGGCTCAGGGCAGCCTGGGGAGCCCTGGCCCTCCACCTCTGGGTGAAGGCTGGGTGCCCTTCTGCTTGTGGCTGTGCTGTGAGTGTCAGAGCCTGGCTCGCTGCGGTGATGCTCCTAACTCAGGTATGGCCCCCTACACGGGCTGGAGCTGTGGAGAAGGTAGGTATGGGCAGGAGGGGTGCAAGTCACCCCCTGAGGGGGTTGAGGAGATGTATCTCCGATTTGAGAAGGTCCATGGAGGCTTTAGAGTGGGTGGTGAACATGGCCACCTCACTAGATGGTCTGATACCCCTCAGGGACAAGTGTTTTGTGAGCTGGGACATGTACCTAACGCCCGATGGAGCAACAGGTAATTGCACACTGTGGAGAAAAGGGTTTGGCGAGGGAGCTGGAGCTGCGTGTGCCTCTCCTGGTCATGCTGTCCACCAGCACACCTTTGCAGTAGATCACTCAAAAGGGGCTGGGAGCTGTTATGCTTCACAGCACCCATTGCCCTGGCGAAGGGGATGGGGAGGATGGGGTGAGAGAGCTGGAGGGACCAGTTCATTTTGGCTGGAGGCGGGGTATGCTCACGTGTCGCAGGGAGGGAGGACCAGGCTTCTGTGAAATGGATGGGGTTGGTACATTGGAAAGATAATTGGCGGAAAAATCTGAGTGAAGCCTCTCCAGGTGATAGAAGGGAGGAAAGAGGGAGATGCACAAGTGGCGCGCGTGATACACTGGCTTTCTCTGAAGGAAATCGAAAGTAGGGCAAGAGTGGAGATGCCTGAAAGCAATGAGTTTGGGAACAAAAGGCTCAGCAAAAGAGAATAAATTGAATCGTTTAACATAAAAGCTGGGGGTGCTGGAAGCAGTTGCCTTGGAGCAGGCTGTCACTGGAAGCACCGTGGGTGCAGGTTTGGGACGTCACGATGAACGAGGAAGAAATCTGTGTGCGGTTTGGTTTTCTGAAAGCCCCCACTTGGCTAATTTCACAGTACTGGGAGAACCATTCCATGTTTAATGGGGATACGGTTCTGAAGGCTGGGAGCATGGAGGAGAGCTTTAGGTTTGGAATGCAGTCACTGCTCTTGCAACACTGAGTTAGGCAAGGGTTATTTGGGCTATTAAAGGAGAGCAAAACCATCGGGGGACTGGGGACTTTTCCACCACAAGATGGCATCGATCATGCAGTAAAGGAAGGAAAGATTGCAAAAGGGCCTCAGACTGGAGACGAGAGTGGATTTAAAATTAAAAACCAATGTTCTAAAATTAATAGCAGACTGGTAGGAAACAAGCGTTTGTCACACAAGTGTCTCTTAGAAAATCGTATTATCTTGGAGCTTATTTTGGGTGCATAGAATGAAACCACCGCTCCCCAGATTAGCCCCTGCGGCCGCTGGTCGCGATACTGCTGGCATGGACAGAACTCTCCTTGCAGATGCTTTTCTGCTGTTCGAGCATGCCAGACCGAAGGGGGTTTACATCCCCTCGTAGGCCCCTAAAGCCTATCGGTTGTTCGCTGCCAGCTAATGACAATATTTACCCTTCTCTAATACTCATCTAACACATTGCTGAAGGTCCTTACTGCAGTTGGGCTTATGGAAGTCCTCATTTAGGTGCTCAATGCTTCATATACTTTTTTTTTTCCCCTCCCAATCTTTTTTCAGGGCTCCATTTTGACTCTGAGTGGCTTCATAAAGTCTTGTAAAGTAAAAATCCCCCGAAATACTCATGCTGCCTCATAAATCTCTGTGATTTATATTAATTCAGATCACCTTGTAGTTACTATTACAAACCTAGTAGTGATCTACTAGTAATCTCAGGATACCCGGGTACTTCTTGGTCTTTTCTTTTCAGAGATGTCAGAGTTGTGGTTCTTTAGTTGATTTTTTTTTTTTCTTTTCGGTTAAGAAAGGTTTCTAAAATCGAGTACCCTGTAGCTGTGGTATTTTCTGAAAAGAGGAAGAGGCTCTTTACGGCATTCCAGCATGGCCACGCTCCTACAGGAGGAGCTAAAAAAATCTCATTCCTCCTTCTCTTCATGATTTATACCTCCCTCTTTTGCTGATTTGGTTTTAATAGCCGTGGTTATCAAAATGTCATGTTAAAGACTATAACTTACAGAGGCACAAGATTATAGCAAGGCATTTTGAGATTTATCAAGCGCTAGCCCTAAGTCCTCTGTTGTGTTTCACGACTTAGAGCTACCAAGGCCTTGGTGCTTTCAACCGCTCTGCGTGTTGCTTCAGCTTCCTCAGGACTCGCAGCGTTCACATTCTGGTTTCTTGTTTTTAGAAGAAGTCATGGGCTTTGATGTCTTTACTGCATGCTTACAGCAGAGTAGGAGCACGGGATAGAGGCCTGTCTTGGCAGCCCTTAGGGTCTAACCAACCGTGCGTACGGCCCAAGTAAAGCACAAAGCAATGCTGAGCCTGCGGTCAGCAGTGCAATAACGTGCGTGCTCTGTTGTTCCTCTTGCAGCTGTTAATTTATTAATTTATTGCCGCAGCAGAAAGTGCTTTTGTGAGTGGCATTATACAATGATGGTTGTGCTTGATCTCGCGTGTCCTTTGACATGGAAACTCCACTGAAGTTGATGGTATTTGAGCTAGAGGGCTTCTGAGCCCAGCCTGGGATTGCTATTTCTGGCAATATTCACCCCTTAAAAAACAACCCCAAAAGATATTTCTTGACCTGATATATATATTCAGCATAGCTGGTACTGGAGAGTTAAACAATATTAGACTGGCTTAGAGGTGAAGAAGGGCTTTTTCAAAACAGAGCCACTCTCTGTAACAGTTGGACCCTGACTCCTCAATTAATTTTATCTCCACGGTTTCTGACAAAATTTCCAGATTAGCACTTCAAAATGAGCAGGAGGTGGTTGCTTCCGCGGAGCAGCCCCGATGGCCTGCTAATGGAGAAGGTAATTACATTTGCACTGTGAGAACCACTCCAGCGCTGAGGCACCGGGGGGGGGGGGGATTTAGATTTAATATTCTCATAATGTTTTAACTCTTCACCACTTTGCATTGAAAGTCAAGGGGACATCAAAGCGGTGAGCATGCCTGCACCCTGCAGGCTGCCTGCAGTAACCCTCGCCCTTCCCCACCAGGGTTTGCTCAGTGGTCCCACAACGGATGTCACGGAGCAAAGGTATCGCCCGCTTTTCCCTGCGGTGAGCGGTGTCCATTGCTTATTCCTGGCCATCCTAGGTCATTCCCAAATCGGCTTTGCCTCTTAAACTGTCAGGGTGGGACTGTGCCATGCTAAGGAAAACCAGGTCTGTCTAACCCAGGCTTGCCTCTCTCAGCACAATGGGGTTGGGGTGGTCTTATCTATTTTTCCCATTTTTCTGCAGAATTTAGGGGTGGGTGGGTGTGTGTGTTACAGCTGTGGCAGCTTTTTGCCAATCTGCGGTTGTGAATCCCCCATGGTCTCTCTGGGTGTAAGGATGCTGGCCAGTAGCATTTTCCTGAGTGAGGGTGATGTTCATTCCTGGTGTCTGTTGCCCTCCTTCCTGCAAGGAGAATTGTTTCTCTTATTTTTTCAAATGCCCCAGGAGGTAGGTTTTCATCTTTTGATCTCAGAAATGTTTGACAACTCGTGTTGCCAGCTTCTTGTTTGAAATGAGCTGGAAATAGTCTTATTATTTTTGCCTTCAGTTCTACCTCCCTTTCATAGTCCATTTTAACTTCTTAATCATGTAGATATAGTACATCATTATGCAATTTTCCCTCTACATGTCCACTTAATGGCTTTTTACCCTTCTTAGTTCAAGGCACTTTTTAATCAATCCTTCATCAAGTTGTTTTAAACATTTCTTTCTTCTCCTTTTTTTAGAAAAGGAGATAAGAAAATAAAAAGACAAATGGTATAATTGCAGACTCGGTTCTTTTGGTATCAAAGCTCTGGCGTCTCTGACAGAAAGCCCACAGGACCCCAGAGCCTGGCGTACGCCGGCAGCGCCTCCAGCAGCTTTGCATGCTTGCATTCGTGGCAGCATAAGAACGGTTTCGGGCACCGTCTGGGGGAGATTTTACTTTATTTTTGCAGGGGTGCTGCCCCACCCTGGGACAGTGATTGCATGACCTCGTGCTTCGTGGCACAGCGGCGCACTTTGGGTTTGGTGTAATTCTTTCCTACTGGCTCTAGTGAAGAGCGAGAGCAAGGGCTGGTGCTCCTGCCCCCGGGCTGTACGTGTCCCTCCTGGTTGGGAAGCGGCTGATAGGGAATGGCTTTCAGGATGTACCGCTTGTTGTCTGACAGCATGGAGCGTATGTTGGTGCCTGCTGGTCCCCTACACCATGGAATATGTGTTCTTATGAACTTCATAAAATTCCCGTGTTGGGACTGAGCATGGTATGAAGCGGGGTGGCTAAGCTGGCTCTTCCCTCTTCAACATTCAGCTTTTTAAAATTTAACTCTACTTGTACAGCTATCCCCTCATGCATAATGTATTCCTAAGGATGTGTTCAGGTTTGGGCTGGCTGTACATAGCCCCCTGAGATAGGTGATTAGGCTGTAAGTAGCACTGATTCTAATGGGTTAGTGACCCTGCACTGAAGATGCTGGGGGTATGGAATGGATCTCCTCCAGTCCTGGGGAGGCAAATCAGCACTTTCAAAGCAGCAGGAGGAATTCCTCAAAGTGTTTCTGGGCTTCAGAGAAGGAAGTGGAGGGCATCGTCACGCTTGGGCGCTGTGCTCCAGCGCTGTCGTGCAGAGAGGGGGCAGAGGCGGCTGGGTGCTGAGGGAGGTACAAGGTCCAAACAGGGTTAGAAGTTCAGGTTTGAAACCAGAGGAACTGCTTAGAGCCACTTATCTGGAAATGCAAGTAACACTGAATTAGCTGGAATTCTAAAGCTTGGAACAGAAACGTACTTAGAAGTTCAGCTGGATTTGGATAGAAATTTCTGGGCTGGCACCTCTCCACGAAGAGCGCTGTTTGCATTGCGATCCTGCGTTTGGGGACTGTCACCTGCAGTCCCTGTGAGTTGTTCTGGTCTTAGATATTTGTTAGCAATCAAAAAGAGCCAAAGTCTGCCTTTAGCACCTCCCCAGCCCCAGGGTTTGTGTTATGCTGTTTTGTACCCTCCTGCTGCTCTCGAGGAAGCAACGTGCCGGGTGCCATGGGGGTAGCATGGGTCCATGCTGGCACCGTGGTCACCGAGAAGCTTGCCCAGAGTCTCCTGCAGAGGCTGGAGGAACAGAACTGATGGGTCCCTCTCTGCTCACCCTGCTGAGCACCTCGTTTTGCTAAAGGCTGTGTTGCTCAGGTAGAATCGCTGCGATGTTTTCCTCTGTGGCCGGATGGGGAAGGAAAGCTTTTCCACCTAATGAGAGGATGTGTCCTTGCTAATCAGCAAGGGGCTTGGTCAATCTCTACGTTCTTGGAACTGATTTTAAAGTGAGTGATAGGCATATGTTTGATTATTTTATGCTGGCGTTATTTTGTAATGGGATTGTTGGCAGAAGCTGTTGTTGGGAATTTTCCCTGTATTAATTTAAACTGAGACTCATTAAATTAAATCCAACTAAAGGATGAGGCACGCTGAGTTCGATGCCCTTCCTCTCCTCCTTCCTCCACCTCTGCTCCCAGTCCCACACGTGCCACGAGTCTCTGAGGCCCTCGGCCAGCAGCCGTGCTCCAGGTTCGGCAAAGTTTTCTCTTTTTGCGAGAACAAAAGCTGTAGTGAGCCTGGAGCAGTCCCCTCAGACCGACGGCATGCACAGAACAGGCAACAGATGCTGCTATTTTTTGTAAACCCAAAACCTAATTATGCTTGGAGCAGTCCCACAGGTCTGGGGGGGAAAAAAACCTCAACCTGATTTATGGATTCGAGTCATCGCTGTTGGGTTTTAAAGCAGCAGAGTGTGTTTTTCAGTGATGCTCCCTCTCCTCGACCTCGGGGAAGCGGGTGGGAGCGTTGCGGGGCGGGAAGGGTGGTGCCAGCGGCACCGGGGCTCTCCGCATCACCAGCGGGACGCTGACTCCTCTTTGGGGCGTGAAACGGGGAACGTGGCGTTGGGCAGGTGTGGTCCCCGCAGCTCCGCTTGGTGTTTAGGGCTGACAAAGCTGCTTCTGAGCTGCTTTTAAGGGTATCCGTCACATTACAATGTCAAAATGCAGTGTGAATCTGCACAGCTTATTATTTCTGCTGTCTCTTGGTGGGTATGCCTTGTTTTCATTTATAGTGACCAGACGCTTTGTTTTTATGACGGTATCTGCCCTTCAAGCCTGGATAGCTGGAGAGCCCTGACCCCCTTCTGATGCAGGCTTCCAGGGACTCAGAAAGAGCCAAAATAGGAAAACTTCCTTTCAAGAAAACATAAATTATAAAGTGAATAACAATTTTTTTTCCCTGTCAGGATACAATTTATGTACGCCTGAAGCAGGAGAAAAACTACATCGAGGAGAGGCATGGCATTCCCCAGTGCCTTGAAAGGGCTTGCCGGCTCTGAGGAGCTTCCAGTTCAGCTGGGCTAACAGCCCGTGGCAGCTTCTGGACATCTTTTGTGTCTCTGCAGATCTCATTTTTGGTGTGAAAGACTACTATTAGGTTTTGTTTTGTACATGGAGGCTAAAAGATTGATATTCTGCGTGCTCTGCTTGTGGATGATGGAGAGATGTTACAGCCTGTGGAAAAGTTCATTTGAATTGTACTTGGAAAACATGTTAGCAATAAGTAGAATGTACAATAGTCCCTTCTGGGTGGAGGTGAGGTCAGGGAGTGTGGAAATGGGGCTCCCTGGGATAGCTGGGGGGTGTCCCTGTGTGCTGGGGAGGTCTGCAAGCCATCAGGATGGCGTGGGCAGCTCCTCCAGCGCAGGGTGGGCTGGAGGCCTGACACCAGCTTTTGACATGAAGTCTTCTGGCAGAAGCATCTCCCCCTCCTGCGGAGGGGTTCAGGTCCTTGCGAGCTGTCTTCTCGCTAGAAGGTGTAACCAAGACACTGACTTGGATTGCAGAGGGTAATGGCAGCCTGGAGAGGGGTGAGCTCTGACTGGAGTTAATAGGCACACCATGCTGATTGTGAATCTGCTCGTTAGGCACTTATATGCCCGGGAAAGCTCCGTGCGTGTGGCTGTGTCCACAGCAGTACCGTGGGTTGGGCGAGAGCATGCTTTTGAAGTGAATCCCCTGGCCGTCTCCACTCCTCGTGCCTTGGTGTGCAGTGCAGAGACGTTTCTGAGTGCACAGAGCAGATTCCCTTCGAACGAGCCTGGCTGGCACGTGTGGCTGGAGTATGCTCCAAGGCTAGCGTGCGTCTGGACAGGCAAACTCCTGTAACATCTGTAGTCTGGCCACCGGCTCCCTGCAGGCGCTGTGCCCATCGTAGGGCATGACGTTAGGTAGAGCCTTGGGGCGGCTGTAGGAAAGCTAATGCTGAGACAACAGTTGGGCAAAGCAGGATGGATCTCTTTAGTGCCCTGGCGTGATTTGTTACAGCTGAGTCCTTCCAGCAAATCCTTAAGATTTTCAGCAGCTATAAGCTTTTTATAGCAAATCAGGTTTTTGCACCCATCTGGCTGACTGGATATAAACACACATCTTTCAAGTTGGCTTGTTATGTTGTGTGGGTATTAAAAGGAAAAGCCACAATGTGCGGTGGAGTGTTCATCTGTGTCTGTTTTTGAGGACTTATGCCTCTTGCAAATGAACACAAATAACCAAGAAAATCGGTTTGCATGTGAAATCCCAAAGACAAAAGACTCGAGCGCAGCAAAGCAACAGGTTGGCGCCTTGAAGACATCAAAGCAGGCTGATGGTGATGGCCGCTCAAGTCAAGCGTTCTGGTACCATAAAGAGCTCGTGGGAGATGGGTAGCGAGCTGCCTGGCTTTTAGGGGTGCCAGGCATTGTCAGGGAGCCGAGCCTGACTTCTGGCATCTGTGTTCAAAGGCATCGATCTGGGCCTTCAGTGTAAGCCTTCACTGAGGGATAAGCAACACTAATTAATTTTCCTCCTTTCCTCTGAATGAAGCTAATTTCAGAAATGTCTTGTTGATTGTGATTTTTGGCAAGTTAAACTTGTGTTTAGTGCGCTGCAAATGTGCGGGGAACGGTTTGCCGGGGTAGTACCCGGTGGTAGTGTGCTGCTACTCGCTCAGCAAGGGGGGATCCTCTGCTTACGGCTCCCTCTTGCTCAGCTGCTGGCGTCTTCATTGCTCTGGTGCCTTGTTGTAGGTATTTTGGGAGGATTTAGTGATCGCGACTACAAAGGGTCTGAAGCATTTTTTTCCCATTAAAATCTAGCAGCGTAGCTGCAGTACAGTCACAGCATATTGGGGCGATCTCAGCACTGGCCCGAGATATAGCCTGACATAGACATAAGACACAGACATAGCCCAGAATGGATTTACAGCTAAGTCCCACTGCATTCCATGAAACCACAAATTTCTCCAGTTTAAGGTACGGAAAGGCTACATCTGTCTGACCAGTGCAGTGCAAATGGGGAAGAGCCTGGCTTTGGCTTGCTGTGGATCGGTTAGACTGTGTGCCTGATCTTCAGGCGATGGTTGGTATTAACCTCTCTTCCTGTGTGCGTATGATTTTTGGGGCATCTGAACTAGAGAATCTCTGATGCTGCAATAGAGTTAATTGGAAGAATGTGATTTTTTACAAGGCAATGAAATCAACTGAATGAGCGATTTGCGTTTAAACCTCTGTCCTGCCCTTCCCCTCTCCACCCACCTCTGCATATGAGGGGAATCTGGAGGGATTCAACCAAAATTTGGTCTGGAGCCGTGCTTTAAGGCTCATTAGCAACCTGATCTAGTTAGTGGTGTCTCTGTTCACTGCTGGGGGGTTGGACTAGATGACCTCTAGGGGTCCCTTCCAACATTCTATGATTCTATGATCACCTGTAGGATCAAAAATGCCAGACAGACAGACACTGCTGCCTACGACATGAAATCTTTGATGGGAGAATACACTTTGCCGTATAGACAACTCTTTCCACGGAGCCTTTCAGGCCACTCGGCAGTTACGAGCTTTTTATAGCAAGTCAAATTTCTTCACCCATCTGCTTGTCTGCTTGTGAAAACGCATCCCTCTGGTGCACTTGTTACATTTCATTACTGTTAAATAAAATAAAAAGTCAACACACCTTGCCCGCTGGTTTAGTCATCTGTGCCCGCTTTTGATGAACTGCATCTCCTATAAAACGAACACAGATGCTCTGGACGTAAATATCCCCCCCCGCTACAGCTTCCAGGCCTCTAATAGCAAAATCAGCTTCATTAATGACGAGTATAAAGGTAATGCACACCAAAGAGAACAGCTGCACTGGGAAACTTTCCAAGAGGAAATGTGATGGATACATGATGCAGATGTTGTCTTTCATGAACAATTAAATTTCCCTTGATTACACTCTCTTGAGAAGGGAAAATAGAAAAGGAAGCAGTATTATTAATAGTCAGCTTTATTTCTGATTGCTTAAGTGCCTCTACTAAGATAAGATTCAGTAAAAAAAACCTTTGAACGGAAATGTTAGAAATTTGTTCAGGCCTCAGACATTCTCTGTATCAAATAAACCTCATCCCTCTGCAACGCCGTTGGGCTGGTGCCCTCCTCACGAGGGAGACAGGGGCACCGTGGCCCTGGTCTCCAGGGACAGCCTCAATGGCTTGCTCTAATTTTGCCTCATTGTCTTTAAGGTCTTAAAAATTAAGAACGCATTTTATTGCAGTGTCTATAAACAGTCAATCCCAGTGGGAAAGTTAATTAAAATGGCCAATGCATCGTAACGCTGATCCTCTGAGCAGTGCTCAGTGCTCTCTGATCTACAGCCTCCTGACCGTAATTGGGGTCATACGGATGTGGGTGCGTGCAGACAGCGAGACTTGTAAGATGCTCTTAGGAGTAGGTTCAGCATATGTTAAAATCCAAAAATGACTGTAAAGGCAAAAACTTCCAGGGTCTAGGCCAATACCATGCCAAAGAATAAGGCGCAGCTAATGGAAGTGGGCCTTAGATTAGATACTCA
>NW_009260173.1:1337792-1346408 GCF_000687185.1 Egretta garzetta | reverse complement strand
AATTACTCTCAAGTTTCCAGGCCCACTTGCTTGAGGTTAAGAGTTCCATTTCATTCTGGTTTTCTTTCTGTACCTTTCCATCATCTTAATGGTTTTTCTTTTCTTTCCTTTGCTGGCATTTCCTTAGCTGGTTGGTGGCTAAAGTGGGTTGCTAAGAACAGATTTTACAGCTTATACGTAGGCACTAATGCCCACTCACACTGGCTTTAAATCGCGCTTTAGGTGAGCACCTCCCTACATTTCTTTGTCATCTTATTTGGAAACGGTGTCTTTTCCATCCCAAGCTGGTTTGCAGCTAATCAGCTGCCACATCTCTGTGGCTGGTAAAATGATTCCTACAGGTGTTTAATTTGGGAAGCACGGTGGGTTCCTTCAGTATGACGTGCAAGTAGAGGGGATACTGCGAGATGATCGCCTGCATTCCTCATTTTGTAAGGAAAAGCCTCTGTGCGCAATCCAGTCATTTAGGTGCCACTTGTGGGATGCTGGGTTTTGTTCAGCTGGGTTTATTATAAAGTTCTTACCCAAGGCTGTGAGCAGAAACACCTTAAAACCAGACGGTACTAGAAGTCAGTCCTACACGGAAACTTACCCATCCTGCTCAGACACCCCCCAGCTTTCCCTTTAATTAGCCCTCCCATCATCAAGTAATGATGAAAGCCACGGCTTCCTCCTAAGCGGCCGATGCCTCAGTCCTGCCCCGCCACGTGTTCTGGCACCGTGACCCCCTTTCTGCAGGGGGCATCTTGGAACGCTGTGGCTGTGCTCTATCTGTTTATTTGTAGGGTCAAGATTAATGTAGTGTGGATTAAAACCATGTTTATTTATAGGATTGTGACTAATGTAGTGTGTGCATTCTGCATCAGTAAACATTAATGAATGTTCCTCTGCGTGCGGCTGAATAAGCGACTCGGCGGCTGCCTTGTCCCCCGTGAGGAAGCTGGGTGCCATGGCAGTGGCGCAAAGAGATTCTGGCTCAGTCACAGGGCCTCGGGTACTGGACCCACCATGGGGGCGAGAAGCCAATGTTTCCATAGTGAATAATGACCTGGGGTATGGAAATGTTTATTGAGATCAGCCAGGGGTGACGTTAAACCTCTGGGATGGCACCGGTAGTGCAGAATCCAATTTTATCATGTAGTACCCTTCCCATTTAAGATATTTCAAAATGCTTGGCAAATAATGGAAATCCTGAGTGTTTGGTGACTATGATAGCAATTATACTGGTCGTTACGAAATGAGATGGAAAGCAGTGAAAGATCTGAAGGAAACCCCATGGACAATGATAACAGGGCACCATCACCAAGACATAACCCAGTCGCTCCACCTCAAGCTGGTCCTTGCCGTGTTTGCCTGTACGCAGCAGATGACCAGGACCCTCAGTGCTGCGTGCGGAGCCCAAAGCGACAGTGGAGGCTAAGAATTCACCCGCTCTTTAGGACCAAAGATCCTACTGGTGGCTCTTGCCTTTGAGGAGCTTGAAGCCCTTGCCTAGAGTCAGTGCAACCTCTTTGGCAGCGCAAGGAATTGAAACATGAATTGCAAGAACCAAGTCAGGATCATGGTATTCTTGTGTTTAACTGTCTGCTGCTTTTATTGCAACCTCCTGGCTTTGCCTTTTATGTGCTTTTCCTCTGCTGGTGGCTGCTGTGTATCTAAAACTTGATGTGCTAGGATGTGTTTCCATAGGACATCCAGCACGTGCGGAGGCTGCGGGCCAAGAGTAAGTGCCCTTTGCCTTGGGAAGCGCCCGGGAGGAGCGAGGGGACTGCTCGCCTCCCCCTTTGGAGATTTGTAAAGTTTTGTCTCCGATCCTTCTTGCAGTTCCTCGCTAGGTGCATCTTACTCCATGTGCGTTCCCCAAGCTCTTGTTCTTTCACATGTTCAGGTTGATCTACCTATGAAAGACTCAAAAAAAAAAAAAAAAAAAAAAAAAAAAGCCGGTCGACGATGCAGGCAGACGCTGCGGCCTCAAGAAAGGACGTCTAAGCGATAAAAAAAAAAAAAAAAAAAAAAAAAAAAAAAAACCACAGCACAAAAATTCATTAAAAAAATCAAAACAAGTGCTCATTGATAGGCGAAAAATAACCACAATATAAGGGGCAAAGAAAACTCATCACAGTATATATTTGGGCACTAGGCTTTTCCTGCAGGTGCTTTTCAGTCTGTTGGAAGAGCAAGTGGAAGGGAGTTGCCTCTTTGAATCTGAATCCTGCCTGGAGAGGTTCTAATTGCTGGTGCAAGAACCCGGACTGAGGGAAAATGGCAACGTTTGTCACTTACAGTCTTTACGGTACCCTGAACTCTTCAGTCTTTCCTGAGAAGGGTGGCCAAGAATTTTTATTTCAGTGTGGGTGAGCAGGGCACGACTTGCCGCCGCTCTGTGCAATGCCACTGTCGCTGAGCTAGGTTGTGCCTGCCAAGCTGCTCGTGCCGAGCTTTATGGCCTCTTCATTTCACACAGAAGTCTTGGCAAAGCAGGAAAAAGAAATTACAGAAAATCCAGAGCTGAATGGGAATTTGAGCAAAGCACCATAGAGCACGGTTGCATACTTGCATCCAGGCCGGACGGCCATGGTGAAGTGCAAAGGTCCCACCTGAAACGCCATCCCTCTCAGCTCAGCACCCCCCCATTATTGCTGTGCAATGCAAACGCCTGTGCAGGATTGGCACCCGAGGGCTTCCAGCCCCCCGGCCGGAGCTGCTGTTGGAGCTCTGCCATGGCTTTCCTTTACCCTGACAGCTCCCCTTGCAGCTCTCCAGCCACCCTACATGTTTAAATTCCTCAAGTAGTTTTGCGTGCGGTTCCTGCGAATTCATCTATATGCAGGAGCACCTCTGTGCACCTTCCCTGGCTTCTTTGGGCTGTCGCGCGTGGCTCCGTGTGCTATGAAGTGCAGTAATGGCATAAAATCCGCTGACGGTCCTGCCTCCGCACCGCGCCAGTGCGGGCGATCAACAAGCTGTCCTGGGACTGCTTGACCGTGCTCGCTGGCTGTCAGCACGGATAGAGGTGGGGGAAAGAGAGGGCGTTAGGGACTGATCTTGGAAATACAGGACAGGGGCACCTTCTGTATTTTACATACTGAATGGGCATATTTGTGCATTGAATATTGGCTGAGGGAGCCCTGTCGGGTCCTTCCTGGCTGAAAGGCAGAAGCCTCTTTGGCCTGGGGCTTGTGTGTGACCTGGGGACATCTCCTGCCAGGGTGTCTGGCCAGCAGATGCAGCCTGGGGTGGTGGGTGCCTCCGGTGCGTGCCCTTCTGAGGAGGCTCTAAGCCATGGCTTGCTCCGGCCTCTTCCTCGCTCCCTCCCAACTTGTTGCATGGTTGCTAACCCCTATTTTCATTTCAGTCGTGAAATGGCGAAGGAGCCTGCTCTGCAGCTGGGTTGCCTGGCACAACCTTGCTTGGGAGCTTCAGGGTTACAAAGGGAAAGGATTGTGCTGGGAAAGTAGTTCTGGTCCCCAGCCACCATTTGGGCCATAGGAGCGCGAGCTTCCTGCAGGTGGCTTCCTTGGATAACCCAGTGGGAACAAGAGCTGGCAGCCAGGGAGCGCGTGGCTTTGGAGCCCCAAAAGAGCTCCTTCCCGGGGTTCTCTGTAACGTCACCACGCGTCGTTATTCCCCATCAATATTTTATCAAGGAGAAGATGAAAATTTCCCTTTGAAGTTATACATGAGTAAACCAGCTTCTTATTATGGCATTAAAATAGCGACAGTTCTGCCTGCAGGAAAGGGAGGCCGGCAGCCCAGCTAGAAATGCTGTATTGGAGCAGTTAATAACCTTAGGAATAAGCAAGTGCTGCAAACTAGGAATTTGCTTTCTGTGGCCCCTAAAGCTGAACCCGCAGCAGCTCTGCTCTTGTTCGTTTGTTCTTTCATCCTTCCCGAGCCTAATGTGAGTCCTTGCGGGAGCACTTCAGGGCCAGAGGGTGCCAAGGACTAAGGTACCATAAAAAAAGAACATTTTTGGGATGATGTGCTGAGCTGGCTGGGAACAGAGACAGAAATGTATTGGGCTTAGATTGAGCCTTTTCTATCCATTACTGTAATCTTGGAAAATGTCCGTGTATCTTTACTGTGTAGTTACAGCTGGCCGGGCTGAAAGCTTGTCTGGGAAAAGGTCTCTTTCCTAGCGGGCACTAAGGGAAGCACTTTGTCTGGTAAGTGTAATAAAAACTGACCGGCACGCGGTGTTGTGAAGATGAAAAGTGCTGTAAAGGTGTCGCCGCCTGTTATGTGGTTTATATGAGAGATTTGTAGCCATCAAGACAAGTTGCCCGTAGGGAGCACGTTGGGAATTTGGGAAAGGGGGTTGTACTTGCAAGAGGATCGGGCGTACAGCCCCCGGTGTAATCCTCCCCGTGAAGAGCGTTTTTGAAGTCTCTTATCAGTGGTGAGCCGGTACAATTAAATACAGACCCGTCTGATCTGCAGGATTATCTCTGTTTCCAGGATCAAAACAGGTCTTGGCAGGGCGGTTCAGTGGTGACCACAGAGAGGGAGCCGGGAAACCCCTGCGCTCTCCGCGTCAGCGCGAACGCCATCACCAAGACTGAGCAAAAGTTTGATTTATTTCCTTGAGTAGGGAGGGAAACAATTTAGAAGCCTTTAATAAAAAACTGGTTGTCCAAGGAGTGTTTTGTAATGAAATCTCTTCTGATGGGCTTTGCTGAAAAGAAACCTTCATGCTGATCAGCTGATGGCAAGTTTAATTTAATCTCCTTTTCCCTCAGGGGGCCTTGTCTGCCCCATTTCATTATCAATTTGTTCATTTGGCAAGGACGTTTTTTTGTCGTTGCTTTTTTAACTACATGTTTGCATAGCTACGGGCACAGCCCCCAGCGGGTCTGTCAATGCCGGCTGTCTCAGGAAGCGCTGGCGAAGACGAGACCTGGGCAGGCACGGGAGAGCGCCCGGGGTCTCGGACCTGGTGCTATTCCCTGCCAAGCTCCTGCCCCTTTCCCCAGCCCAGGTGAGACCCCTGCCCGTTCCTGCCTGTCCCCAGCATCGTTCTGGGGAGAAAACCCACTGTCATCACGTGTATCTTCAAAGGCCTCGAATGTTTAAAGCTGAAAGCTTGGCCTGTCTTATCCCTTACTGTATCTAGCTGAGGTTTTATCCCGAACAAAAATGAACTGAACAAGGTAATCTTTTAAGTTAATAACTTAAGGGATTGGTAATAGTTCTAGATGCTGTGATTTGCTTTCTGCTTTGAAATTTGGCTTAGCCACTGCGTACCTCCAGCTCCGCTGCTAGGAAATGGCTGGAAGATCCCCTTTGAAGTGCCGGGCTATTTTATGGCTTTTTATCTGGTAATAGTATTTACAATCTAATGGAGAACAACTTTCAAAATCTGTTTGAAATATTTCCAAGCTCCTTATCATGATGTAGCATTATAATCCAGCACTAATTCACATTAGCCAAGGGTTGGATTTCAATTAATCGCCACAATACTTAGGTTTATTTAGCGAAGCCATTGGCGTTGCTGGGGTGCTCATCAGATCAGCATGCAGTTGCATAGCTCTCTCCTGCGTTGTAACTTTGGACCAATCTTGTAAATTGCGTACAAAAATGAGAACTTCTAAAAAATTTTTTTAGTTTTTAAATCCAGGGGGCTCTGAAGGAAACCCAGGCACATAGTTCCTCGGTACCAAGTCTTTCTCTGCTGTCTTTTCAAACTCTGGCAGAAAGAAATAGCATCAAATCCCAGCCCCAGCGCTGCCCCCCGTGCTTGTGGCCAGGCTTGCCCTGGTGGTAACAGACCCAAGGCAGGGAAGGGTGCTGATGTGCAGATCGGAAAGCGGGTTCCGCAGCGTGCCATTGGGCTGAGTTCAAAGCAGTTCCTTCTACCATTTCATCCCCTAAATGACTTGAACAGGATTCACTCGTTCTCCTGGCGTTTCTGTGCATATTACACAAGTGCCCCGCAGTACAAACCACAAATAAACATCAAAGCAGGGAAAATAATTTGACTTCCTCATCTTTTTGCATGTGTCATTTTTTTTTATATATATATAATTCCTGAAGTAGCCTCTGGCTTCTATTAAAGTGCAAGCATTTGAAATCAAGTGGCAGGGGTTTATCTTCTTGGATAAAAAGGAAACTTCTAAAGTGATGTGATCAATCCCAAAGTCTGAAAAAAATTTTTAAAAAAGTGGAGGCCTCCCTTCAGCAGTATGAGCCTGAGCTAATGATGAGAATTTTCTTAGTTTTACTGTTTTCCTTCAGCGCTCTGCGGTGGGGCAGGGCCTTAATGGTTTCCCTGGGGAGCAGATGCGGGAGAGGGAGACCAGAAGCGCCTGTAGCTCTTCTGTGGTTCTTGACCTCTTCATCTCTCTGTCCTCACATGCTCTAATTTTGGGTGGTACCTCTGTGTCTGGCCAGTACCTGCTGCAGGACCCGGGCAATCTTCATTATTTCAGGGTGCTCATGGCTCGGCCAGCGGCAGCAATGGAATAGCAGGGAACGTTTCCTTTGAAGCAGGTATCAGCAAGCGGTATTTTTATGGGAACAGCTTCATGTAGTCGTATTTATAGGATGCTTTTAAAAGAAATCATAATGGGAAATTGGAAGAAAGCATGCCCTCCTGTGCCGAGAGGGTGTGAGGGCTGGGAGCGGGGCTGGAGCGGGGCGAGCGCTGCGGGGCTGTTCCAGCCGCCCCTCTCGCTACCGATTTAACCCGCTCGCTCTTGCTCCGAGCATCGTTACAAAGAGGAGTTGAGATGCGCAGGGGGGGTTATCGCGCATTCACACGCTGCAGGAGAAATGGAGAGCATTAGGGACCGCACTGCACGCCAGGGAGCCCAAACCCCCTGCTGGAGAATTGCTGAGGAAAAGGGACCTTTTGGAAACTTGGAGGAGCTGTGTAGCCGCGTTTCGTACCCGCGTGGAGCTGGCAATCAGCCGCTGGGATTGTTGCTGGCATTTGGGTGCGTTTGGTCTGTGCTTGCATTTCCCCATCACAATTTAATTCCGTGTATTTCACCGTGTCCTTTAGGGCTGTGGGTGTGCAAGAAGGGCTGAGGGTTCTCTGGGAAACCTCCGTTTGCCTGCCGAGCAGCGTGGGCTCTTGTTCGCTGGCGGTGTGCACGTCTCGGCTCTTACTGCTTCTGGTGTGCCCCTGCAGCCTGCTCTGAAAGCTTTTAATGTGGGGGGATGAGCCTGGGACTGGCCCTGGGGTGCGCTGCAGCGGAAATGAGATCCAGCCCCCTGTCACTCCCCTGCTCGCCCCGGGATAACGCAGGGTGCAAGCCCCCCTGCTCACCCGCAGGCAGGCGAGGGGGTCATCGCTGAGGTTCTGCTCCGGCATCTGCTCAGGTCCTGGCGCTCGACGGCTGCCGCGTTTGGCTGCCGCCTCCCAGGGGTGCACCTTGGCTCGCCTGTTGCTTCTGGTCATCAGCAAACGGCCCCTCCAAAGCGTGCGACTCTCCGGCAAGGGCACCTGGAGAAGCCGAGCACCTTCGGCCGCCCCGTGAGCCATCGTGCTCCTCACAATCCTGTTTCACTCGCCTGCTGCAGCGCTCTGGGCTGTGTGCTCCTGCTGCAGGGTGCAGCCCTGGCCCCAGGCTTCGCCCCTCCACTGGCTCACGCCTATCGGCCCCCTCGAGCCATGCATGGCTCCTGAGTGGCGACAGCTTTGATGCTTTCTGGCTGGAGTAGCACCAGCTCATCTAACTCTAGGTGTTTCATTACTCGAATTGCACTGGGGAAATACAGCATTCAATGGCTTTGTGTCACTTGACCCGATGGTCTCCTCTGGGCAGTGTAACACGACCTGCAGAAATGGTGTTGAATTTGCAGCCTACTGAAGTTTTCCCTCATCCTGCTGGGTCTCGCTCTCTCCCATTGCTCACCAGTTTGCAGGAGGCAGCACGTTGCTGCCCTGGTGAGACGGATGGAGCCATTTGGGCAATATGGGTTACTGGCTCTGTCCTCTTCCTCCTCTCCAACCTTCCTACATGGCGGAGTAGGACATTACACGGATGCTTTCCACTGGCAACGTCAAATTGGCAAAATGTAACAACTCCAGCAAAGAACAGCTCGTGATACCCTGCTTTTCGGCCTGGCTTATTTGCTTGTTTACTCACTAATTTTTTTAGCTTCAGCAACTTGCAATGAAATCTCAGTTATTAGCAGGAATTAGCAGGATTTGGCTGCTTGGCTTTCCAGAGTAAGCTTGTTTGCTTTTGTACAGGCTGTGTGCAAATATACCCGAAATCTGATTTTAAAGGACAAAAGGTTCCTGACAAATATGGGCAGTATCATATGCTGTACTGTCAGTCTAAGGCCAGCGTGTATCTTCATGCAAACTCAACCAGACCAGGCCCCAGTCTGCGCAGGGGGTTGGGTTCCAGAAGTCACTTCCAGCCTAAATCATTTGATTGTAAGGATGAGGGACCCCTTCCCATCAGCATTTCCCCTCCCTTCCCCTCCAAGGAACAGAAGGATCGTCCTTCTCCTCCAGCACACTTATGAACCCCAGTGCCCTTTTCTTTTTTTTTTTTTTTAATCTGCTGCCTCATCTCCAAATCCCAGAAGTTTTTTACTGTTTACTACAGTTTTGCAGGTT
This sequence comes from Egretta garzetta, assembly GCF_000687185.1. NCBI lineage: Eukaryota > Metazoa > Chordata > Aves > Pelecaniformes > Ardeidae > Egretta > Egretta garzetta. Next base: position 1,337,833 of record NW_009260173.1, on the reverse strand, counting down.
GAAGCTCCCCTCCATTGCCTGTGAGAGCCATTTTCCTTGCT
>NW_009260173.1:1331920-1337763 GCF_000687185.1 Egretta garzetta | reverse complement strand
ACCCTTGGTTTAATTTGCCATTCTTGCTCTGGAGCCCCTTTGCTCCTGGGGCCAGTAGATGCCCTCTGCCCCTGAGGTTTGCAGGGGAGGTTGTTGGAAGCATGATTGTGCGCTGATTGACACGGCCCAAATGCCCAGTTTATTCTCTCTGCCCTCAGAGTCCCTTATACCAGTAAAGGGCACTAATTACGACTGGAGACCAACTGCTGTGGCAGAGCAGAGCTGAGAAAGGAGATGGATCTGGAGTGGGTAGGGATGGAGTGGTTCGGACTCGCCTTCACCTGGGTGCTGCCAAAGGCTGAGTCATTTAGAAGTACAGAGAAATTCCACCCCCTGAATTCAAGATCTAGATTTTGGTGTGAAGGCTGTGAGCATGCCATAAATAAATAAAAATGAAAACCTAGGGGAGATCAAAACGGAAAGAGCTTGTGCCAGCATCTGCCAAAAGACAAGACAGACTCTTTTCTCTATCTCACATCTCTCACATAAAATTCCTACACAGTTTCTGCTTTAATAATAATAAACCTTTTTACCCAAGAGATTTCTCAAGGCTCTGGTCTAGTTATCCTCTTCGGACTTCAGTGCGGTTCAGATCTGGTGCTGGGCTCCTCATCCCAAACACCCAGCCTGTTGTCAGCCATCACTCAAACCTCTGATTTCTCCCTTGACTCAAAAAAGGTCCCCCCGCCCCATTTCTTTTAGCACACTCTGCACTTTTCCTCTCATTTTCTGGCTCTCCTGAGCTTTAAGGGTATTCTGGGAAATAATAAGAGAAAAGATAAAGAATTGATTTAGTGCTTAGCAAATATTGGAAGGAGATTTGTGCATGTGATTAGAATTTATTTGTCCTCTTCTTATGTAGCAGAGGAGGGTTTGATGTAGCAGCAGAGAACATGCGTGGCAGAAGTTGCTGAAGAAGGCTTTTCGGGGTTGGCAGGCTATGAATTTAAAATTCGTGACTGCAAGTCATAGTTAGAGAATCTTCCATGGGGCGGGGAAGGATTTCTTACCACATAGGTATGGACACAGCGAATAGGCACAAACCCACGGCGTGCAGTTGGAAGGAGTTTGAGGCGGGCCAGAAACATCCCAAGAAATGCAATGGGGAGAAGTGCTTGGAAAAAGAAGAGGGGATTATCCAGCATTTTAAAACGTTTCTCTCTTGTCCTGTTTGGCGCTGAGCCCTCATGCAAGCCCCGTCCTGCTTGGGCTGGGAGCAGCGAGTGGCTGCAGCCCCCAGCAGTGAGCTCTGCCTCGGGCCCCCCATCTCTGAAGCATCTTCTGGATCCGTGTGTGCGTGGGAGATGGGGAGGCTGGAAAAGCTGAGCTGCCTTTGTGTCCAAGCGGCGGTGGGTGGGTGGTGGTAGTAGAGGAAGGAGCTCGTTAGTCCACGATGAATCGAATGCAAAGGCAGAGAAGAAAGGAAGGAAGCCAAGGGTGATGGGAATTGGAGAGAGAGTAAAAACCCTGAGTATTTAGACAAAGAAGGGATCCTTGTTTGAACAGTCTTGTAAGAAAGTGATATAAAAATAAACTTAGTTTGCTTCCTAACATGACATTGCAGCAACATAAGGTTGGAATAAATCTTGAAATGGCTTATTGGAGAGAGTACAGAGTAAAGCTCGATCAAATTGTTTGTGTACAAAGAATAAAAGAACGTGTAGGAAAAGGGAGTTGTAGTGGAAAGCAAGGTGTTACGGAGGAAAACAGGCACGTGGTCCCCGTTCAGCAAAGCCTGCAAACGATGCCTTCATCTCCCCGGCTGCTGCACACGTGGGGAGTTTATAATGAGCTTTATAAGGGGAGGAGTGCAGAGTCATCCTCAGGGCAGCTGGACACCAGGAGCTGGATGGATCAAAGGGCCTGGGGATGCCCCGGGGGCACGGCCGCTGCTGGCTGGCCTCCGGGGGGGCCGGTTCCTGCTGCCCCTGGCATCTTCCAGGGTCTGCTCCTGGGTGAGCACTTAATGATTCCCGGGGGGAGATGGGAGCAAGGAACGTGTCGCTGTCCTAAAAGTTAAAACACTAAAAATGTACCTAAACTGGCCATCAATTTAGAGCCTCAAAAGCGTTTGAAAATGTTTTGTTGATGCCTTTTTTTTTTTGATGGCAATGCAAGCGACAGTATCCGAGAAATTAATGAAACACGGGGCCGGGTTTGAAGTGAGATATTGTTAGCAAGGTTCCGTGGGGTTTGTCAAGATTTATGTGTGGTGGGGAAAAACCAAAGGAGAGAGTACAGCAAGCGGGTGATTTGTCAGACCTAAAAAGCGTTGTCACTCTGGAAGCAGCTGAAAAAAGTAAATAGAAGACAATTGACTTTAGATAAATTGTCAAAAAAATGTCAGCACTTGAGGTCCAGAGAAAGGCCTCTTGACAATGAAACCCATGGTTTTCCTTGGTAAAAGTCTGTTAAGATTATTAGTAATGCATTGATAGAAAGTTTATAGAGCAGCTTTGAAAATAAATGATGAAAGGAGAATGACAAAGAGCAGCTCTGCCCGAGGTAGGAGAGCTGCTGTGCGGTAGCAAAACGACCTCTGGCAGGGAGGGGAAAATGGAAAGCGAGCAAATGAAATACAGTTTTCTTGATTTCTACTTTTTTTTGTGGTCACAAAATGCTATGATATGGAACGCAAAAGAAGCTTCATCTAAACGTGTGATTCCTGAAAGAGAGTAACCACTGTGAGAGTTGGGGTGTACAAGAGGCTGCTCCGGTACCAGCAGCGCCTCCGTCTGCAAGCTTTGCTCATAACGCTGGCTGCTTGTCCACGTGAACTGTCCCTTTGCTCTTGTCCGTGTCCTATAAAAGAGCGAGAAGAAAAACAGTTTTACAATATTTGTCATGCAGTAAGGCCGGGGTGCCGCAATGCGCTGCTGCGATCCAGCAGCGGCGTACAGGGATCCTGGGTGCCCCCACTTGTGGGCTTGGGAGTCGGGCTACACGGCAAGTCAGGGCCCTCTTTAACTCTTCAGGAATCAGCTTTGGGAAAATCCCCCTCATGGTACTCGTTGCTCCTGCCAGGCAGGGCTAAATGGAAGTTGCTAAAATGGTCCGGATGTTTCTGTGGATGCTGTGAATACATTGGGCTGGGGGAGGAAGGGTTGAAACAACCAGTAGGGCTTAGAAAGAAAGTGAGGAACTACAGAGGGGTGCAAGCAGCCTTATCCCAGTGCCCGAGCTCTACCAGGGGCAGGAGAGCTCCTTACAGATGGGTTCTTCTGATGTCTTCCTCTGAGATAGCAATACACAGGGATGGGGTGCTAACCCGAGAGGATTGTCTGTGTGTCCATCAACATCCCGATCCCTGGGATCCATGGCTACGTGGGTTTCAGTCCCTTGAAGTTGATGAAGGGGGGTGCAGGGCTCGCCCTGCGTCTGTTTGAGGAGGTCTGCGTGCGGAGGAAAACGCGGCGTTTGAAGGGCTCGCTCTTGATACGATTCATTTAACTCACGAAACATGTAAGGAGATTGAATTATATCGGAACCATAGATCATATTGCTGGGTGAAAAATTGAGATGTATTAGTGGAATTTAAGTGACTAGTTTCTTGGTGAATTTGCATTACGATGAGCCCAGCAGCCTCTGCAGCGCTCTCTGCCGCGAGCGCGGGCAGGACAGCAGCAGTTGGGTTGTGTCGGTGCTTTGGGAGCTCCAGGCTGTGCCAGAACGTGCGGGGAGCGTGGCCGTTACGGAGCCGCGTCCCGTCCGCCTCTTGATGGCCTCAAACACGACAGAGCGGCAGGAGAAAGCGAAGTGGGGGGATTTGCGGCGGGGAGGAGAGCACGTGTGAAACTCGGAGGGGTTTGTTCAAGTCTGAGCAGCAAAGGTGAGGCCGATCGCAGGCCAAAAGGAAATTCAAAGTGTGTTCTGTTCTCTGAAATGCTGTAATTTGTTGGCAATGGCAGAAGGGGAAAGACAATTCCAGTAATCAGCAGGAGAGGGAGAATTCTTCAGAAACCATTGAGTCCCATTCCTGCGAAGGTTTTTTGCTTATTAATAAAACTCAGGGAAGAGAACCAAAGTAGTTAATAAACATTGTATATGCGGCTATTTTCTAACCCTAATTTTCAGTATTTTTCTTCTTTTGCTGAGTATTTTCATGGCCATCTCCTAAAGGGCAATAATCTTGACTAAAAATAATTTGAATTTATATTAATTGCATTCTAGGATTTTTCAACCGATATTTTTCTACTTGAATTTTCACAAACCATGCATTTTAATTCTCAATTCAAGTCTTCAAAACCAAACCAAATGTGTGATGTAATAGCACAGTTTATTAGCTTTACTGTCCCTACTTCTGACCTCAGCCCTTGTGCCGCGTGTGACTTGGTGGCTGCGGTTTTGGGTCTCTGTGCGTGGGAAAATGGTGTCCAAATGGGGTCGCTGCCATGAAAGCATGGCCGGGTGGTGCTGGGCACCCTTGCCCTGGGCTTTGCGCCTGGTGCTTGCTGCGTGCTCACGCCGTGCAGTGTCAAGGCCAGGTTTTAAAGGACTTCTTGAAAATGTCATGCAAGACGCAGCCACACAAATTACCAATTCAAAGGTTATGAAGAGAAAAGAGCTGTCCGAGGAAAAACTACATCATGTTTGAAATCTAGACTGACTAAGTGGCTTAAGAGGGCAAAATTTAATTAAATGCCTGGAGCCAGCCTGAACTGTCGGGAATAAATCTAAATTAAATATGATTACAAAGTGATCTAATAGAATGAGATAAGTTATATATAAATTAGACATAGCTTGCATGACAGAAACAAATCAACAGAAAGTCCTTGGGTGTATATGAGTCTTACTGCATTTTTACAGCGCAGATCAAAATCGGATGAGAATTTCTGACTGTGTGGCAGAAAGGCGCCTATGAACACGATTGACAAATCCGCCAACAGGAGTCGAGTCTGTGCGGGGTGGAGGTGGATCAGGCAGCTCTTTCTGCTTTTAGTCACCGAGTTATGAAGTATTACAAAATGGCTGGGTTGCTGCTCCGGTTCTTTTAGTAGTAGAATCATCATAGAATCATAGAATGTTTTGGGTTGGAAGGGACCCCTAGGCCATAGAAATGGTGGTAGATTTAAATGGAGAACACTTGATACAGAAACGTGATTCCCAACCCACACCTAATGGTTGTGGCCGTTCAGGGCTTAAAGGGGGCCCATGGGAAAGGGGGGGACAAGCTTTTTAGCAGGGCCAGCTGTGACAGGACAAGGGGGGATGGTTTTAAACTGAAGCAGGGTAGGTTTAGACTGGATCTAAGGAAGAAATTCTTTAAACTGAGGGTGGTGAAACCCTGGCAGGGGTTGCCCAGAGAGGGGGTGGAGGCCCCATCCCTGGGAACATTCCAGGCCAGGTTGGACGGGGCTGTGAGCAACCTGATCTGGTTCAAGGTGTCCCTGCTCCTGCAGGGGGGTTGGGCTGGGTGACCTCTAGGGGTCCCTTCCAACCCAAAACATTCCGTGATTCTGTGATTTCTGCCAGGGCAAGATGGTTTGCCAAAGCAAAGATAAGCTGAGGAAATCGTCTGCTAAATTGGAATACTCTTTGTGATGAAGGCAGATCACAATGAACAGAGTAATCCAAGGATGTGATCACTGATAAAAACGTTTTACAGCATGGTTTTGTGTCACAAAAAGCAAACTGTAATTAACTTGTAGCTGTTGCTTGAGTAGAGCCAATAAATAAATGAAGATGAGGTTGGCCGCTTTGTAAATTGTGCCAGCAGCCAGACAAACCAAGTCAGAAGACACCTCTTCGATGGCAAGCATCAGTGTTATTATAGTTGGCAAGAGCCAGCTCTTCCCCAATTAAAACAGCTTCAAAGAGAATTCCAAGACTTCTATTACGAGAGA
>NW_009260173.1:1321645-1331869 GCF_000687185.1 Egretta garzetta | reverse complement strand
GCTCTCGGCGTAGCTGCATGCTGTGGTTTCTCTCAGCGCAATGACACGCGGTGGGTTTGGGGGAGAGAAGCATGTGAAGAGCAGACCCAGGGGAAAAAGGGCCAGTGAAATCAAATATTTGAAATTTGACTTTATCAGTGGGTTTTTTTAAAAGGAAAAATGTGAACAGAAGACACGGCAGGTGAGGCTGCTTGTGGAAATGTGGTCCCATGGGACACTGGGGTGTGACTGATTCTGGATGGCAAACCAGCAGAGTTTGGTGGTGTCAGACCACTTACTGCTGGACAGACATCAAGATCAAAAAAATATGTGGCATTTTTGCTATAATCCTCTTGGTAGTCTTTGAAAGAAGCCTGGGGTGGGGTAGCCTGGTGTGCTGTGTGCTTCAAAATGGTCCTTCGGTGTCCGGAGCTGGGGTGTTGCGGGGCTGCAGACTTGACCTGTGGTGGTACCGTATGTGTAGAGGAGTTTGTTGAACAACAAAGCCATAAAATACTATGGGATCTCACGGACAATCCCAGCTTTGATAAGGACAATGTGTCCTTGGGGCCCTGAAAGGAGGAATTCGCACGTATTGTAAACTAGAACAAAGGAACTTGATAAGACTAACCAAGATGTGCTCTAATCGCAAAGCTTGCAGACTAACCAGGTTGTACTCTAATTGCAAGGCTTGCTTATGATAGCACATATGTTTGTGTGTTAGACCAATCAGCATGTATCTAGAGGCGTGTGGGCAATGTTGTTGAACCAATGAAAGCGTTGTTTATGTCGCGTGGACCCCATCCCTCAGTATAAATATGTCTGTAACTCTGAATAAAGGAGGAAGCATTCACCATACTCCCATGGAGACTGTGTCTGTATTCTGGGCTCCCCTAAGCAACATTTAAGCAACACGTATGTGTTGTGCAGTGGAGATGATACTGTTCTCTATTTGCAAAGGGAAACTAAAATTCTTTCTGAGATAAAGATGACATCTGTTCAGAGCTAGAAGAAAAAAAAATACTCCCCTTTTTCTGGTCTGGAAGTGGGGGATTGCTGGTGGGAATCTGTACCGTGGTCCTTGGGATGGTGCAGAGGTGCCTGTCGTGTTCTTACCCGCCCGTTATCCATGCTTGGGTGGTTTTCTCAGCCCGAGCAGTACAGCACAGATACTCAGCAATTCACGACGGGGAATTGGAGTGGTGATGGGGAGAATCAGACCCCGTGTTTATCTCTAAATTTCAGTATAAAAAAGGGCAGATTTCTTGTGAAATGATGGTTCTTGCAGCCTGCATTGCATTAATTGCTTGCAGAGCCTATTCCCGAGGCTGGTGATCAGCAAAATAAGACTGTCAAGTCCCCCCAAGCCGTCTCTCCTGGGTAAAAGCACGATGTTGCTTTTTATTTTCTAGTCCTTATCTTGCCTTTCTAGTACAGCGTGAACTGATGCTGCATGGAAAATCATGACAGTTCCCTGAATCAGCAGTCATAGGTTTAAGAATGAATAGGGCTTCTGTGGGAAATTTATTAGGCTTAGAAATAAAATTACAATGTTGGTGGATAAAATATAGAGGAGCATAACCTTGTGCAGAGAAAACGAAGTGGTCATCTTCCCCGTCCTCCACCTACTTTTCAAAGTTGACTCCGTGCAATCTCGCACAGCTATTTCCCGGCCACCCTTTTAATTATTATTACTCTTATTTAAGCCCTTTCTCCGTTTTGCTCTGCCCCTGCCTCTCCTGTGTCCTCAGCACTGGGTGTGCTTGCGGCAATGTCGCGGGAATAACGCCCGTAGCCGCTTTTTGTGGTAGTGGCGAGTGAGGGATGAGCGTTTTTAAATGAGGGCTGTAAGGTGGTGTCCTCGCAGGAGGAGGGAGGGGGGCGTCCGGGGGGGCTGGACAGCCGGCAATTGCTGGATCATTTCCCTTCCCTGGTTAGTATGGGCTGATGCTTTGATCTGAGCAGGAGAAATGTCTTTTGGGAAAAGGCTTCACAATTCACCCCCCTATAACATTGAGTAGGTCATAGCCTCAGGACCCAAATTTGTCTCACGTGACGTGAGTTGTACTTCCCTTGTGCAGCTCCTCTTACTCTGATTTTAAGGACCAGGCTCAGTCCCGAGTAGGTCGGTGCTGCCTTGCTGGGGGTCACGCTCAAGCCAGGCTGAGCAGGGTGGTGGGACGTCCTGCAGGGGACGTGGCTGGATGCTCCTCTGCCCCCATGGGAGGCACAGGGCTGCCCCCGGCACCACTCGGCAATGGCTGAGCTTCAGAGGTGCAACAGCTTCTTCAACATAACCCTTTTCTCTCTCACCTGCCCGTTATGGAGCCAATAGCTCATTTACTAGACATTAGGAAAAACTTCTTCACCGAAAGGGCTGTCAGGCTCTGGAATGGGCTGCCCAGGGAGGTGGTAGAGTCCTCATCCCTGGAGGGATTTAAAAGAAGGATAGATGAGGTGCTTAGGGACAGGGTTTAGTGGTGGGATGGCAGGGTTAGGTTAAGGTTGGACTCGATGATCTCAAAGGTCTTTTCCAACTAAAGTGATTCTATCCTATTCTATTCTACTTGACAAATGCAGCCTTTTGCTCTGTGTGAGTGCCCTAAGCCAGCTGCAATTCGAGTTTATGCTGCGGCGGGCCGTTGGATGGGCAAAATTTGCAATGGGAGCTGTGGTTTGGTGGCTGTGGCAGGAGCCCAGCCCCTGCTGCTCAGCTGCACCAGTTCATTTCCCACCGCGGGGCTGCTGGTTTAGAGCTTGCTTTAGGAGCTGGGGGAGAGTGTTTTCAGGAATATTTGATTAAATCTCAGTTCTACGAACACCTGAGGAGAGCAAGTACAGAACTGGCACAAATGCAGCTGCTATGAACTCATTCAAACAAACATTTGCCGAGCCACACAGGGGCCTTTTTATTGCTTTTGTATTGGAAACCCTTTCCTGGGACAGCCTTATTTGTTACGATCCATACAGGAAAAGTACAGTACAAATGCTCTGGGTCAGGTTTAGACTGGTCAGACTTTGCTGCCCTGCTTCATCTGGGGACTTGTCCTTCTGCGCTGAGGCAGAGGGGAGATGTTCCTGGTCAAAATGCAGCAAAACACACTCATAGATTAGCTGTAAAATGAATTTACGTACAGGGTATTAGTCATTCTCCCTATCTCCAGTAAATAATGTTGTCGGTGAAGTTAACTATCCTTAATTCAAACCCTGAGAAAAGCCAGGATAAGTAATTGTGTCTTGCTGGCATTTTAATTTTGGAGCTCAGCTCAGTTCTATTTGTTTGCTTGTCTCGTGGATCTAATAATTACTTTATTTGATATCCCTGCCCTACTCTGTAATCATTCTGTAGTTTCATTAGAGAGAACAGGGTATCAGGATAAATCAATCAGCCATTTCTCTTCCCCACGGGGCAAGCTCCTTCTCCTGCAGGGGAGGAAGCTCTTTGCTGCTGGTTACGCTTTGGCATCCCTTAGTTACTGGTTTTTCTCCAGGCTGGGCTGCCACTGGACCTGCCAGCCCATGAGACCTCTTGTCTCGGGTGTGGAAGTTGGTGGACTTAGCTGGGTCAGGTTTACGGTTGGACTCAATGGTCTTAAGGGTCTCTTCCAACCTAAATGATTCCGTGATGCTGTGAAGCTGCTGCACGTGTTGTCAGAAGAAGCTGTAGCTGCTGCCTGCCCCCCCAATAATAGTGTTGTGCCAGGGTCGTGCCCCTGACCCTTCATAAACCAAAGGAGCCAGGCAGAGCCTCGTGTGCCCTGCTCTGACCGGCGCAGGAGGGGAGGATGCTCCGTTCCTGCCATTGCCCGTCTCCGATGGGGTCGGGCAGCAGTGGCCACGCAGCCTCGGCAGCAGCTCCAGTTTTGGCCTGGATTTCCATTTTTATTACTGCTGCACTTAAAAAACCCGAAAAAGTCAGTTACCTCTGTGCTCACGTCCGCATCGCCATTGTTGGCCACGACCTAACACGCCGGATTTTGCTGTCGCAGCAGCCAAGTGAAATTGCATTTCTTAATAAGGAAGCTGGGCTCGGTGGAGTTTGGAAGGTGCTCTACGGGAATGTAATAACCGCTTGTTCGCCCGTCAAAGGGGAAAGTAGGTTCAGTTGTTGCTGCAAGCATGATTTTTGCTGCTTCTGTGTCATATTAGATTCAGATTTAATATTAAATAAATCAGAATTAATGAAAAAGGCTGCTTCTTTTTACAGTATTAAATGGATTTTGGATACTGCACTGAACTGACAAAAATGGCACCAAAGGCAATGATTGCACAGGCTGCAGACCTTCAGAGCGCATTGGAAAAGGATTTCAGCATATTCTCAAGCTGGCTTTCAAATATTTGTATATTTTCTTTCCCCTTCCTGCCCTGCTCTCCCTCTTCCCCCCCAAAATCATGAATATAATTTCAAATATCTTGGGAAAGTCTTGGCATAAATATATGTAAATTTTAGACGTGTTTAAAGGGATGTTGTCAAATATTTTTCTTTAAATAGTTTCCAACATCTTTGTTTACTTCTCTTGCTTGCACAGTTTGCAGTGGGGGAAAAATATAATCCTCCTTGACCCATTAAAGCCTTTTTCCATTTATCAAAAATTGATTTTTGTGTGTTTCTAGTAGAGCTTGAAATTAACAGAACTGTGCCAATAATTAAAATATAAACGGTCATGGCTGTAGCCTTTGCACTCGTACATCTGGAGAGCTGCCTGTAGCTGTTACCTGTCATTTGTATTTACACGTAAAACAGAAGGAAACTTGCTTAATTCAATTAAATGGGCTTTTTTATTGGTTAAGGGAAAAAAAAAAAACTATTAAAAAAAGTATTCATCAGTGAGAGGAAATACTCGGGTCCTTTTCCCCTTGGAGCTGTTGCCCGGCTGCTGTTGCCCCTCTTGGCAGGGGCTTGGCCTTTTCGGCAGGCGAGGGCAGGCTGCGCCTCTCTCCCGCTGCCCGCACAGGGTCGGGATGGCAAAGCAGAGATCCGGGAGCTGCTGCTCCCAAAGGCGCCGGCTGCCGTCGGCTTGGGCACCCCATGGAACAGCCTCACCCCGGGGGCGATGGGGCGAGAGACCTCTCCTGCCAAGCGGTGCAGGAAACCAGAGGAACCGAGCGCGTTGCGAGAGCAGATCCGCTGTTCGAAACGGCGGGGTGAGGAGGGGTGAGGAGCGCCCTTTCCTCCGCCGCACGCAGCCACACCGGCACGAGAAGTGTGGAGATGCTGGGCTACCATACTGGTGAGAAGTGGTGCTGGCAGGCTGAGCAATGGAGGGACGGAAGAGCTGGCAGGATGGCAGCAGTGCGGGGCAGGGCAGAATTTGTCCCATTGCTCCCATCTACGAAGCAGAGGAGGCACAGGAGCTGTGACCAGACCTGGGGGTTTGCTTAGTGAGAACCCACCCTCCCTCTGCCCGGGGAGAGACAAGGTCCCCCCGGGATGGTCGGAGCCCGGCTGGCAGCAGTTTGGTGCCGCAGCTCCTGGCCATGGAGAGGGGGCTGGTGGACACTGGGCTCTGCCGGTGCTGTCGCTTCGTGGCGTCCCTGCTCCGTGCAGAGCAGCAAAACCTTTTACCTTTCCAGTGTGAGCATTTGTACCTGCCTTGCTGCCTCCCTGCTCTTGGCAGCACCAGGGACCCTGCCCGGGCCAGGCAGGATAACTTCTGCTGGTTTCTAAGGCAACCAGCACCGGCACATCCATTCGGACATGTTTCAGGAGGCAGAAAGAAATCAAACCCACACCCCAACGCCTCCTGCTTTTCCAGATCTGGGTGGTAGAAAATCACACATCGGCGTGTGCACACACGCTTCTGCCGCCTGAGCATCTTCGGGAGGCCGTGTGGGTGTGTGCCACCGTCCGCTGGAGACGCGGGGGGGCAGAGCTGAAAGCGAGTACCCCGAGAGTAGGCATCATCAGCTTAAAAGCAAACCACGATGAGGTTCTTGGGCATGGAGACAGATTGTCACCATCCACTGGTGTGGTGTGTCGGTGTGAACGGAGAGCAGCGCCCTCTCTGCAACTGGGAAAAGCCCCATGGGGGTCCAGAGCTGAATTTTGTTGTTTTGTTTTTTTGTTGTTTTTGTTTTTTACAGGAAACTGCAAATCTGGGTGCTAATACCTTGTGCTGGCTCAGGCTGCGTTTGGAGGCGTGTGCTGGCTCACGGCCCCTGTGGGACGCGCACGTTGTGTCTGAGTTGTACCATCGAGGGTCGTATGAGATGAGGAATTTTGTGAGATTACAAATTTTGGGATTACTGGGTGGAAACACCGAAGAGTAACGCTTAAAGAGCAAAGGTTCTCATGCTGGGACAGGAGTTGGGTTTGGCTGGGTTTGGGCCAAGGAGGTGCGCTTCCCGGATCAGCTGCTTGAAACCTGGTGTTAAAGGGGCGAATGATTTCTTGGTTCTTGTGCTCGGATGCAGCGGAGGCACGGACCCCCGAAGAGCAGGATTTCTGCTGGGGATTTCAGCTGTGAGTCAGGTTGGGAATGCTGTTCGTGCTGTTTTGGCAGTGACTGCAGTGCGAAGCATTTAGGATTTGTATGTGAAAGCTTAAATGACTCAATGACCCTATTAACAAGAAAAGAAAAGGAATTTGGCTTCACAAACCCATCTCTATTCAAAGCTCTAAGGTGACTTTCTGTCCGGTTATTTTGCTTCATCCCTTTGGGAAGAAAGCACTTGACTGCTTTTACAGCGGGAGGTGGCAGTACATGAAACTGCCCAAGGACTCTCTTGGAACAGCGAGCTTGGGGGGGGGGCAGGGGAAGGAAAGAAAAGATCTTTTGGGTTGTGAGAGGTCTGGTGCTTCCTTAGGCCAGCAGTGGGTTCCTGGGGTGGTGGTAAGCAATAGCCTCTTGTCCTTTCCCATGGTCGCCTGGGGTTGGGCGCGTTGTACCCCGCCGGGGAGCAGAGCGCTGCGGGACGGGCGAGGGGCACGTGTGCCACAGCCTGCTCGGAGGGACAAGGGTGGCGGGTGGTGCTGGTCACTGGGGCTGCAGCCCTGGATTGATTGCGCTGTTGTACCTTGAATAAAGGTTAAAGGAAAAGTTTTGTACCACATGAAGGGGGTATTGATTTCCCAAAGGCAACTGGGAATTGCACGATGGCTACACTTTCTTTTACTGAGATAATGTCACTTTTTTTCCTTTTTTAGATGTGTTTTTTTTTTTTTTCAAGGGCCATGATGTTTCTTTAAGCAAGGTCTCTGCAGTCTTTACTGGCTAAGGAGTTAGCTTGCTGGCTTTGTGAGTGAGTGAAACGAGTGTGATCTTAATGTTCCCTGTTGCACCACCCACCGGTTCTGTGTCTATAAGATTTCATTAACTTTAATGATACAATAAAAAAAGAAAAACCCTAAGTGTAATAACGCAGTGCTGATGGAAAGGGAGTAACTCAAAGCAACTCAGAGCACTCCTGTTGTTAATGCAGCCCCTCTGAGATCTCGTCCCTAAGTAATCCAGAAAGCAAAGTCGCAAGATTCATTTGGTTCATTTTGGTACCTCAAGGACCGCCGTTACGGGGCCGTGCGTGCAAACCTCTCTGTGCGAGGGTGCTTTGGGCTTCCGCGTGCTACGCTTGTCCGCACTGGCACGGCAGATACGTCCATAAGCAGATCCCTGGCCGAGAAGATCAAATGGCTGTGACTGAGCTCTGGCAGAAGATGCTGGGGTAGACAGCGCGGCTGTGCATCTCGAGACAGACAGGAGAGAATCATAAAATCATAGAATGTTTTGGGTTGGAAGGGACCCCTAGTGTCTGTGATGGTCTAAAGAAAGAGCTGTAGGGCCACGGCGCAGCCCCTCCACCCCCAAACTTCTGGCCAGAAGTGATGCTCTTGATTCGTAACTCCGCCGGGCACAGACGCCAACTTCTTTCCCAATATGCAGTTTATTCCGCAGTCCAAGGCGGCTACAAAGTGATTGCACGCTCTTAAGTACTTCTTGCAGCTACGGTTTTGTCATTACTGAAGTTTAGCGCTTACTACAGCCTTGCCTTGAAATTGGCCCCGTGGCAAAGCCATCACAGCTGGGCTTTGACTGCGACCACTCGGTAAAGAAGCTGAGGATTTGTAATTTATTTTTGCAACAGAATCGCTCGCTTACTGCGAGTGGGGAGTGCAATTTTGCAAGGCTGATTTAACTTGTTTTCTTGTTTCAAGGACAGATATAATCCTATATTTACAAAGTAATTACATGGTCCTTCACGTGCAATACTTAGTCTGTTTGTGGAAGCTATTCATCATGTAATTAAACGAATGGTTACCCTTTCCAACATCTTGTAACAGGCAGAGAGTCCTCCAAATTTGGGCACTGCTAAATGCAGCTTTCCCCAAATGGCAGATGCTGGTTACAGTGGCCAGCAGTTTTGCTCCGTTATAATTACATATGCTTTCCATTGCTTTTCTTCAAAATTAATTCGGATGCATGGGTATTTAACTAGAGTTTGGGCTTTTTTTCATTAACTGGTGTGCTGAGGAGGGTTATACCTGAAACCAAGGATTAGAAAATAATAATTTTGCAACCTGTCCTGTAATGCTCAAAGCCTTTGCCAGCTGTTTAGAGCATTCAAAATAACGATAACGATTTTTCATTCATTTAGTAAAAGAGAGGGAGAAAATGGAGGAGAGGAACTGAAGTGACCTTTTGTGGCAAGCAGAAATGTGCCGATATTGGAACACAATTATCTGAAGGGCCTGTGGGTACCAGCTTCCCGTTGATAACCTGCGGTGCTAATTACCTGCAAGAATTCCGGACAGGCATTTGTGACTTGAATTAATTGGCTCTGGGGAGAGACCGCATTCGCAGAGGCTATGGAGAGAATGTAAGACAGCATTAGGAAAAATTCCTTCCCCGAAAGGGCTGTCAGGCTCTGGAAGGGGCTGCCCAGGGAGGTGGTGGAGTCCCCATCCCTGGGGGTGTTTAAAAGACGGGTAGCCGAGGTGCTTAGGGACAGGGTTTGGGTGTGGGATGGAGTGCTAGGTTAACGGTTGGACTTGATGATCTTAAAGGTCTTTTCCAACCTAAATGATTCTATGATTCTACAGCAAGGTGGGGAAGATGCTGGTGCTGCTGGCAGGGCCTTTTGGTTCTGGTTTCCCCCGTCCTCCTCCACAGGCGCGGCTGTGCCGCAGCCGGTCTGTGAGATACCGTGTTTTATTGCACTCCTCTAACCTTCCCAGCGATTAGGAATGTGATTTGGTAACTTTTCCACCTCTTTGTCCCTCTATATCCTTGCAGACCCGTGGGGCGGAAGCAAGGTGGCCAGTTAATCAAAATACAATGTACTGAAAAGGTCAAAATAGTAGAGCAGACTCAATATATTTTTCTAGAATGGGAAGCATTAATATTCTGTGTCTTCGTAGACCACAGCGTAATGTCAAGGACTGCAGCATCTGAGCAGAAAATAGAAAAAAAAGGCAATAGATTCCCCTGACAAAGATTTTAATTAGAATGACTAATGATACAAAACTAACTAGTGGCTTTTTGCATGTCTCATTTTGGAAGATACATGGAGTTCTCGTAAGCGGCTCAGGTTGTTTTGAAAAAAACCCAAATGATTTGCACAGTGCATAAAATCAGCCACTTTGCTGTTGGAGACAAAAGTGCCAAAATTGCCATTGATTTTAGAGGGGGGTACGAGGTGCCCATGGCAATTCTGTGCCTCAACCTTCCTTGCTAATCTTCTGCAGCAGAGCTAATCTGCACATATCCTGGTAAAGAAGTAAACTGGCATTACCTTTTAAAAGAGATTAGGTGGGATCAGGTTTTTCAAAGAGCTTGGTGCCTACCAGGGTGTTAAAAAGCCAGCAAACTTTTGCGAGGGGCTGAATCCTGCTGCCTCTGAGCGTCTGGCCTTGGGGAGCCCCAGAAGATGGAGCGTAATCCGGGGGCATTTTGCAAAGCTGATCTTCACTGCCACATCAGAAAAGCAGCTTGGTCGCTTCCACATAGCCGCTGGGCCACTGAAAGTGTGCTTGGAGCTTCAGCTCTGCCACCCACAGCTCAGCCCCTGCCAGGACAGCTACCACCCAGGCACGGCGACAGCAAGACGAGGGCACCCTGTTAGGTACCTCCGGCTGCTTAGTTAATGCCACTTGACCACGTCCTAAGTGACGTTCCCGAGATCGCACAACTAGCCACAGGCAGGAGCGGGCCTGAGGGTTGCTGACCCGTGGCTCCTCTAAACTGGGGTGTTTTGGCTCCTGCTCCCCCGGCGGGACCCCTCTCCCCTCGCAGGGGGGCCACCGGCTTG
>NW_009260173.1:1319378-1320541 GCF_000687185.1 Egretta garzetta | reverse complement strand
CCCGGGGAGGTGGTGGAGTCCCCATCCCTGGGGGTGTTTAAAAGACGGGTAGCCGAGGTGCTTAGGGACAGGGTTTGGGTGTGGGATGGAGTGCTAGGTTAACGGTTGGACTTGATGATCTTAAAGGTCTTTTCCAACCTAAATGATTCTATGATTCTACAGCAAGGTGGGGAAGATGCTGGTGCTGCTGGCAGGGCCTTTTGGTTCTGGTTTCCCCCGTCCTCCTCCACAGGCGCGGCTGTGCCGCAGCCGGTCTGTGAGATACCATGTTTTATTGCACTCCTCTAACCTTCCCAGCGATTAGGAATGTGATTTGGTAACTTTTCCACCTCTTTGTCCCTCTATATCCTTGCAGACCCGTGGGGCGGAAGCAAGGTGGCCAGTTAATCAAAATACAATGTACTGAAAAGGTCAAAATAGTAGAGCAGACTCAATATATTTTTCTAGAATGGGAAGCATTAATATTCTGTGTCTTCGTAGACCACAGCGTAATGTCAAGGACTGCAGCATCTGAGCAGAAAATAGAAAAAAAAGGCAATAGATTCCCCTGACAAAGATTTTAATTAGAATGACTAATGATACAAAACTAACTAGTGGCTTTTTGCATGTCTCATTTTGGAAGATACATGGAGTTCTCGTAAGCGGCTCAGGTTGTTTTGAAAAAAACCCAAATGATTTGCACAGTGCATAAAATCAGCCACTTTGCTGTTGGAGACAAAAGTGCCAAAATTGCCATTGATTTTAGAGGGGGGTACGAGGTGCCCATGGCAATTCTGTGCCTCAACCTTCCTTGCTAATCTTCTGCAGCAGAGCTACTCTGCACATATCCTGGTGAAGAAGTAAACTGGCATTACCTTTTAAAAGAGATTAGGTGGGATCAGGTTTTTCAAAGAGCTTGGTGCCTACCAGGGTGTTAAAAAGCCAGCAAACTTTTGCGAGGGGCTGAATCCTGCTGCCTCTGAGCGTCTGGCCTTGGGGAGCCCCAGAAGATGGAGCGTAATCCGGGGGCATTTTGCAAAGCTGATCTTCACTGCCACATCAGAAAAGCAGCTTGGTCGCTTCCACATAGCCGCTGGGCCACTGAAAGTGTGCTTGGAGCTTCAGCTCTGCCACCCACAGCTCAGCCCCTGCCAGGACAGCTACCACCCAGGCACGGCGACCGC
>NW_009260173.1:1302494-1319310 GCF_000687185.1 Egretta garzetta | reverse complement strand
CAAGTGGACGTCCCGGGGGCCGCAAAACTAGCCACAGGCAGGAGCGGGCCTGAGGGCTGCTGACCCGTGGCTCCTCTAAACCGGGGTGTTTTGGCTCCTGCTCCCCCGGCGGGACCCCTCTCCCCTCGCAGGGGGCCCACCGGCTTGGGCAGGCGGACAGATGTTTTCTTCTGCCCTGGTGGCAGATGGTCCTTGCAGACCTGTCAAAATGTGTTCTTTCTACTCCCTTTTCAGGGTGTCTTTTTATTGATTAGTCCAGGCAGGTAAATCCGAGCTGAAAGTAATTACCTTCTCTCTGTTTCATAAAGTCCCTGGGCCCAATATATTTTAATGACTTTGCTCCCCTTTAATGGATATCAAATGGCTCCTCGTGACGTCCATCATTTCTCCTGGGTGACACTGGTGGCTGGTTACAGCTGGTTCAGACAATTCTGGGCAAACAGGCCTTTTAAAGATAATTAACATTCAAAAAGGTCAGTTATCCTTGCAGGTCTGCATGCTGATGTTCAGCTGTGAGCGAGAGTTTAGCTACCCTTTACTGTAAACACCCCATTGGAAACCCCAAGCACAGCCAAATCCGCCCGTAACGACCCCACGCAGGTCCGGCTTTTGCCGCACAGCCTATGAATATTGAGCTTTTAATTTTTTTTTTCCCCAGCAGGCTGCTCGGCTGTTTCAATTCCTGTAAAATGTTTACAAATATCATCTGCCTCCTGCCTGCCTGCCCCAGCGCTCACTTCCACGCCGTAACATTTGCGTTCCTTTGTCCCCCGGCGGCTTGGGTGAACATTTAATTAGGGCTTTTGGAGCCCTAACGCATGAATCTGCTCCCTTGCTCCTCTTGGCCCTCCTCCACGCTCCTCTCCTAACGAAGAGCACTCGCCCCTGCCCTGCCCTGCCCATTTATCAGCCCCGGCTTGGCTCCTTCCAGCCGTGATTTATGGGGAACAGCCACCCAAAGGAAATGTCTTTGAAGGTCAGCTGGGAAGAGCCGCTGGAGCTTGTCGGGATAAGCAATAGTTAATGCAGTACTCTCACAGGCTTTCTTCCATGTGCATATATATATATATATACATACACACACACACACACACAGAGGGGCATATGAACATATAGGGGTGAGAGCAAGCATTAGTCCAGCAAGACGTGTAAGATGCATGGGTGCTTTCCTGAGCTGGAGCTGTTGCAGTGTGCATTCTCGCGATATGATTTCCTTACCAGAATATACGTAAGGAATCGCAAGGCCTGACGAAGGCGTTAGACGGCAGAATAGTTTTGCAGGTGCTGTCTTTTTATTTTGGCTGAAGAAAATGGCTTGGTCTTCTTTATTGCATTTTTAAATGAGAACAAGACAGATCCAGATTTAACCCAAATTGCTGAGGTGAAAGAGTCCCAGGGCTGGCTGTACGGCCAAAGCAGCTTTCCCGGAGAATGACTGCTTGTGCAATTGTGCAGCTGACCCGAATAAAAGTGTCCATTAGAAACTGCAAATGGAAGCACTTTCTGACTGCGTATCCTCCTACAAACTGAACCTGGATTGGGGTTTTTGGTTCTTGAGAAAGCTATGTCTGAAAAAAAGGGGTTTTTTCCTCTTGCTGCGAGGGTGGTTCATTAACATTGAGCTTCTGTGCGTTATTATCCCAATGTTACGTGTTTATCTGCCAGGTATTTGTCAAAGGAGGCTTCTCTGTGGACAAGAAAAGCAAAGGGAAAACATAATTGCTAGCAGGTGTCGCGAGTTCTGCCCAGCAGTTGGATATCGCCACGTCTGCCCCATCTTTGATCGTCTGCCCCATCTTTGATCGTCTGCCCCATCTTTGATCGTCTGCCCCATCTTTGATCGTCTGCCCCATCTTTGATCGTCTGCCCCATCTTTGATCTTCTTACCTTTCTGCCTGCGCTTGGCTTTGCACAACGCTTCTCAGCGCTTGTGGTTCTGCATCCATAGACGGTGTGGCACCGGGCAACTGCGGGGGCTTCGGCAGAGGTGTCTTGGGGACACGCAGACCCTGTGGAGGTCATGTGGAGGTCATAAGCCATGCGGTGACAGTCAAATGGCTATTTTCAGGATGGTTCATATCTAGGTTTCTGAGCTGGACGGTTAATGTGCGAGTTTACAGATAAATAAACGATAAAATGAGACACAAAAGGGGTTTTGACCAAAACACGCCATTTTTCTCTTCCACTTGTATCACTCCTGAGAGGAGGAAGGCCAGGTCCTGGCCCTGCCATGGGCCCTGCACCCCCAGCCCCGCTGCTCGGCGTGGCTTCGGCAACCTTTTCCAGTGGGGCTGTGAATAAAAGCAGCCCCCGCGGGAGCTGCCTGCCTGGCCAGGGCACAGCGGGGGGCTCAAGGGGCTTCGGTTTTGGGGCATCCGGATGGTCCCAGCAATCGCGAGGGACGCTCATTTGTGAAACAGATGTGGAATTTGTTTGAGATCACGAGGCTGAACAAACCCCTGGAAGCAGGCAATCTCAGCCCGTTTATAGGCGCTGTCTTAATTTAAACCACGGCTAGAGGTGATCAGTCACATCTGCTCAAATTGCACTGGTGACTTTGGGAAAGTCACGGGCAGCCCCAGCCCGGCTCTGTCGGACAATATGTTACAGCAGGAGTAGGTGTGGGTTCCACGGCCTCATTACTGCTGATGGTTATTGCTGTCTTCTGGAAATGTCCCTCCCACGGATGGCTAATCGATGAGTTTGGCGCTGCTCCGAAAGGAGTTGTAGGTCAGGAGTAAAACCGCAACAATTAGCAAGTTTGCCTTTTGTGCCAAATATTGCGGCGTATTTCCCCACCACCTCCCCCCTAAATAGTCTGCTTATTGAATTGCTGCTTTTTTGACACTAACAGATGGTTCCTCGTGGCTGGCATCTGCGGAATTTGGGAACAGATTGATGAAATTGGTAATGACCGGTTTCAGCAACAGATGGCTTATAGGCAGATTTCT
This sequence comes from Egretta garzetta, assembly GCF_000687185.1. Lineage (NCBI taxonomy): Eukaryota > Metazoa > Chordata > Aves > Pelecaniformes > Ardeidae > Egretta > Egretta garzetta. The sequence goes on along the minus strand of NW_009260173.1, from coordinate 1,316,359 downwards.
GTGTAAACCGACAATGTTGCAGCTAAAGAGAAGCTTCCAATGAACCCACACATTACAGCTATGATTACAACATTATTTAGACCCTGAAAAATGGATCTAAGCTTAGCCTAAGCGCTATGCAGTGCCTAAGACAAAGGTTAAGAAAGATTGATTAGCTCATTAGCATTGCTTTATTAGCCTTTCACCACGTCTGCATGGTGCTCTTACATAAATGTTCCCTGTCTAAGATTGCAGGGATGATGTTTTAATATTTATTATGCGGGTAGGAGAGAGCTCAGTTTATTTTATAAAATAGAGTTGCCTCAGACTTGCAAACCCCATCTCACAGAAAATTACACACGGCAGAATCATAAAGTAGCTGGAGCGAGCTCCACGCTGCGTGGGGGATGGAAGGACGCCGGCCGCAGCCCTGGCTCGTGGGAGCGGAGCGGCGCCTCGCCCGGCAGCGCGGACGGGCATGGAGTGTCGCTGTGGCATCGTGCCCGTGCGGTGGCCCTCTGCTCCCCAGCGAGGTTCTCCGTGGCCTTTCAGAGCAGCTGTGATGTGCCCCCCTTTTTTTTTGGATAGCAAACCTAAGAACAGTCTTGTGATGTGGCAGTGCTGTCACCCCGATGAGGGACTTTCTGGCTTCTGTGGCGTGAGAGGCGTCCAGCTTGGCAGCACCTTGGCAGCTGCAGGCATCGAGATGTGGCTCCTGGTGCTCGCTGAGCCCCCCGAGGTCTCTGCGTGGTGCAGCACCAGGCTCGGGCTGCTCCTGGGCTCGATGGCGTCACTGCATGGCCTGTGCCAGAGCAAATGCTCTTTTGCTTGGATCACTCATGTTTTGGGTGATGACTGAAGATGCACTTCAACCGTGCGCCTGTGACTGTCTCACGGGTCTATCACCTGTGTTTGAGCTGGCCACAGAAGATGGCTTTGGGCCGTCCGTTGGCTGCGATAAGCGCCAAAGCCCCACAGCAGGGGGGAGAGGGAGCACTGCTGTGCCGCCGAGCTGCGGAGCTCAGGCTCCAGTCCTGCCCCTTAACACGAGCGAGTTCGTGAAGGCGCTGTCTGCAGTGCTTCAGTGGGGGAGAAGGGTAGCGCCCACCCCACCTTCGCTGGCGCGGGATATAGCGACGCATCCTCCCCAGAACAGCCTGGGTTTTTCTGTCCTCCCCGTGCCTTGCTGCCAGTCATCGCGACAACTCGCCAGCACATCTCTGCTGGCACGTGCCACCTCCTGGGGATGTTTTCCAGCCAGGCGGCCGCCTCCATTGCTGTTCCTCAGAGGCTCAGGCTGCAGCACTTTGCGCTGTGATTGGAGCGCTGATGGGCTACGGTCCCTCCCCGGAGAGACGCGGGGCACGGGGCCAGCGTGTTGGTGACCTTGGAGTTAGCCGAGTGTCTCTGGGGTGAAGGCTGAAGATCCTGCCGTCGATAGAGCAGCGACTGCAGATTCATCCATCACAGGCTCTCAACCCCTCAGGAACCCCACGGCGTAAAGGACGTTAAGTGAGAGCTGTGCGAGGACTTGGCCATGCGGGGCATGGGTTTTTCCTACCTCGATCAAGGACTTCCAACGTGGTAAAACAAATTATTCAAAGCTTGCCTGGGCACCTTAATTTGTGCTGAAGCTCTCAGAGGCCAACGATGCCGGAGCGGTGAGGCCGGTCCATGAGGACGCACCCCTCATAAATTCACCTGCCCAAGAGGGTCCCATCAGGGTTGCCTTGGGCAGACGGGGATGGGAGCGACTCTGCAGGGGGAGCGTGTTTGCACCTTTACTGTTGGTTGCTCCCTTGGCGTTATCCTTCCAGCAATGGGAGAAGCGAGGTGCCGCAGAGCGCGCGGCCGCGGGAGACATCCACCTTTCTGTCCGTCCAGCTGGCACCATGGGACGGCTTTGTTTGTTCCCTGCGACTGCACTTTTAAATCCAAGCACTCTTCCTGTAGGCAAAATTGAAATAGTTTAACTAAAATGAGCATAAAACCAAATAAAACTGGAGCGAAATCCCCCAGGGAACAGCAGTTTGACTGAAATCAGGTTCTCCGGCTGGATTGCGCAGACAGACTCTAGAAGTGAGCAGCACTGATTTAACTCTAGCTGGTTGCGGCAATTTGTGTTGTGTTGGCGTCTGACAGCGCAGAAGCACGGTTGGTTAAACCCTCTGAGCCCTCTGCCTTGCAGAGCAGCCCCTCCGTGCCGTTTCTCCCAAGGGACTTTTTTTTTTTTATTTGTTCCTCCTTTTGTTTCCTTTTTAAATTAAAAAAATGTTTGTGGTTTTTTTTTTTTTTTCAAACGGCTGCAGAGGTCCGGGTGGCTGGGGATGGTGTTGGGGCTCGCAGGAGTAACAGCTTCAACCCCACGTTTTTTTCCGAGGGGCAATCCCTTGGAGCTTGTTCTAAAATATCCTCAGCTCTGGTTCTGGCACAGATATTGTGATTGATGTGCAATTTTCATCGGGTTTGAGTAAATCTGACCATTTGATATCAACCCAAAATTGCATTGGTAGACACAGAATTGAATCTGGCTGCAACTATGTGCATCTGGCATCAGACTGTGGAAAAGAACTGTCCACCAAAAAAGCGAAATATTAACATTCCTGAAGCCTTTTAATCCTTTTTGTTCTCATTTTCTTTTTCTTATGCGAGGGTCCTTTGGCACAGAAAAGCAAAGCCCCTGTGTAATACACAGGTATCAAAATGCCAGTTTATGTGCATAGCAGCTGCTTTCCCTGCCTTCCCTGGATTATTTTCAGTGCAAATCATTGTTGCCTGAATGTGCGGCGCTTACAGTGATTCCACAGCTATTATGGCTCCTGCTCCGAGGGACGATCCGCTTCCATGGCCATGCCCAGGGACATGTTCTGCTTCCTCACTCTTGCTCAGAGGCAGCCAGTTTGTTCTTTTGCTGGTGTCAGGAAAAACGAGGTGCGCTTGCGTTATTTTTTTACTTGCCTGGATTACTTGGGCTGGGCAGAGCGAGGGAGGTGGGGGCAGCTGGTATGACTGGGAGGCTCTGCAGGGCCACCTTAGCTGCAGGCTTCTCCCTAGCATCTCTGCCCCGTCCTCGGGGGATGTTTGGGTCTCAAGAAAGGCTGGGGATGTTCCTGCCCTTGCTGTTTGTGAGGCGACTCAGGTGGCTGCCGGGGTTTGGGCTCGGAGGCACCTTCGAGTCTGGGTCCGTTCTCCTGAGCATGAGAAGGTCCCATCCTAGGGCTGTTTGCATTCATTCCCGTTATTCTGCTTCCTCGTGGGTTCTGGATATCTCGGTGCTCATCTCTCCTTGGTGGGGCTGGCTGGGACATGTTCCTGGTGCTAAAGACAAATCTCTCCCCAGTCTGTTACCTTTTTGATTGGGCTCGAAGGGAGCCTTGTTTTATCACAGCTACCAGGAATCCCCGCGTCCTCCTGTTACTGGTGGCACGCGGTCGCTCTGCCGGGGAACCTGCACGTAATCACCGCGTAACGAGGAGACGTCTTCTGCTGGCGTGCTACGAGGCGGCTTATTCTCCACTCTGATGAAGGCAAAACAATTCCATACAAGGGCAAACTGCAGAGCAACTGAGATACTGGGATTATTTTTTTTTTCCACTTGTAAAAATGGGAGAAGGTGTGGGATCTTACGTCGGTTATGAGCCAATGATCTCATGTCGCCTTGGCAGTACAGGATTAGGCACTGCCTAAGGTGTTTCTTGGTCTTCCCTTATTTTAAACGCCCAGTTCTTCTTTCTGTCCTTACCAGATGAGGGGCTCCAGGCTGGAAAACTCATGCCCAGAGGCCATGGGGAACTCGGGCTGATGTTCAGGAAGAAGGAGGGAACTTCTGACAGCAATCACCTCCTGCTGTAGCTATAAAGCAAAGAAAGGCTTACCTGGAGCACCCGTGACGGTCTCAGCGCTTTGCACGCTTGGGCTTTTAAAAGCAATTATACAGAGAGAAAAAAAAAAAAGGCACAGGTAGAACCATTTTAGGAAATTTTTGCAATGAAAACTGTGGCTTATGCATGGTAACACCGGGTACTTCTCGGGTTGTCTGGTGACCACATAGCTACAGGTAGTGGCACGCACGGGGGCGTTCAAATGTGGCTTTGCCTGGTGCTCCTGCACGCACACACCAGTGTGCAAGGGGGCTGTGAACCACAGCAAAATACCAACACAAAAGCGCATAAACTCCACCGCATAAGAAATTTGGGCTTCAATTAAAAACTTGGGGCATGCTGCTGTAATGAATATTGAGCTGTGTTCTGGGCTCCTAGCGGACACCTTAAAAGGGGGCATATTAAAAGGGCAGCTGGTTCCTATTGCTTTAGCAGATTTCAGGGGCTGCTTTCTGGTTATTGCAATGAATAACAATAACAAAAAAATATTCATTCTATTTTCCTATTTGCTTTTTCTAACCTACTGAGTCCCTAGAGCACTGTGGAATTGAAGTGCATCCCTGATTGATGGCAGGGAGAAAGCAACTGGAAGTCATTTTTAAATTGCTCTAAGATTTATAATTAAAAAAATAAAAGGAGCGTGGTTTCTTGTTAGCGAAGGAATTTATGGTCTTAATATGTTAGTGGTAAGTAGCAGCCCAGCAGAATAGAGTAGGAATCCTGCCCCGATCGGGCTGAGGTCCCAGGCAGATCTCATTCAGGCTTGGCAATGCCCCACTGGGAGAACTCACAAGACCAAGGGTTTTAAGGACAAAAGGGGTTTTTTTGGGAAAAGCCAGCATGGTACAGTGGGTTTCCCTGGAACAGCTGTTCCAGCAAAGGTTCAAGAGGCATTAAATGGGAGCCAGCTTTTCAGAGTTTATTCGTGTCGCACTGATTTCTTTCCGCCTCTGTAATGGTCTGGGCAGGCACCAGACATCTCCTGGGATGTTTGTGCCTATAGAAAATGTGTCTGCATCCAGAGTCAAAAGGACGTAGGTAATAACAAATTATTCCGGCACTTCTGATTTCTGTTTTTCAGGTAGTGCTGGCACACAGCTTCTGAAAGGGGCAGGGGAAAAGATGCCTTTTCCTGCGACATGCGTAATCAATAAATGCCATCGGCTGCACTTCTGGTGTCTCGGAGAGGGATTTGCTTTAGATCTGTTAGGGCAGTGGTGCTGAATTAGCAATTGATTATTAAAGGAATGTGGTGATGAGTAACAGCTATTTTATATGTATGCATAACTTCACCCACGTATAAGACATGATTCACAAGCATTGGGAGCTTTTTTTAAAGCCCCCACTGGAACATGCCCTGTTTTGCTTCAAGCAGCGGTTACAGCATTCGGGGTTGTGCCAGGGCACCTGGCTGTCCGTACAGTGGTCCCTGGCTACTGTTTGCCACCGGCTGATGGATGATCTCAGGTGAGGGCTAGAGGGGCCTTCCCGGGACGGGTTGTGGCTACAAGGGACGCAGTAGGGCTCTCCCCCTTTTCCAGCCACCGGTTCCCCCGTGCTCTCCCCCACTCACACGCCGTGGCCCTCGCACACGGGCTCTGGCAGGGTAAGGGACCTGGCGTAGAAAACTGCCGTCCAGATTGGGAAAAATGCAAATACTGACCTGGGGGTGAATAAACATAAGGGTCCTCTGGCTGCAGCTCAGCAATGGCTGCAGTGTGTTCTTGCTCCACAAAACAGCCCCCCCCCCACCCCACTTCTCCCACGATGGCTGGAAACACAGGCGAGCCCCCCAGAAACAGCACCCTGGTGTCCAGCGCCCGCCCCTTGCCGAGGTTATATGGGCTTAGCGTCGCCTTGGCTTGTCCGCCTGCCTTAGCTTTTGTGCCCTTCACCCTCTCCTGTTCCCCGCATCCCACTGCTCCGGCTGGCAGGAGCTGCCCGGCTTGGCCCTCCCTCGTCCTGCTCCGCTGGCGTCCTGGGTTTAGTTGGGGGGTGTGTGTGTATATATATATTTTACTGGTTTGGCTCCATCATTTTGTCTCTTGGGACTGCATTTAGTACCGTCTTGCTTCTCTCATCCCGAATTGCTCAGTATATCACCCAATATCATCCCGTCACTCTTTACCGCACCCATTTGCTGCTGCCGCTGCTTCAGGCTCCAGCTCCTCCTAAAGAAGCGGGCGGATAAATTACCCCGAGGGCTCGCATCGCACCCCCCCGACCCACAGCTGCGCAGCAAGTCGTGTCCTCCCCAGACATGAAATGAGCTTTTCCCGCTGGGGGCTGGGGGATAATAAAGGGCGCGCTTACAATAGACCGGGCTCAAGGTGGCAGAAAACCGGGAGTGATTTGTCCGCTCTACTTTTATTTATAACTTGTGGTTTCTCTTCTGGTGGGGGGTGTGGGTGTCTTGGCTTTCTGTTTCTGGACTGTGGAGTGGAGGGTCAAGCCCAAGTTTTGACTCAATGATCCTGTGACCTGAAATAATGCGACCAGAGTTTCGGGAGCGGAACGACAAACTGACCTTTAAAATGTGTGCAGGTGGCACCGAGAGTAAATTGGGCACAGAAATTGGTGTCATGGTATTTCCCTCCTACGCTGAGGTAACAACCTGAGTGACTTACTCCGATTTTCTGTAATTTGGGGCACCCACATCTCTCCCCAGACTTGCAAAGTATTTCGCATGCAAGAGCCCTACACCCTCAGTTCTTGGGAACTAAAGCGCTGGTGCTGCCCACAACCGGTAGCATTATGAAAACGGGACAAAAGTGTGCATTTACCGTTCACACTTATTGGCATTGCCGTAAAGTGAAGATTTGTGAAAAAAAAAAACCCTGCTGTTTAAAGATTTCCAGGTGGCAGCAGTAGTTTCTATACTGTGATGCTGAGAGGTTCAGCATCCGGGTGCTGGGTGGCACCTCCCCAGCCCTGGGGCAGCTTTCGGTGCCCCCGCGCCTGCGTGGGAGAGCACCCGGCAAGGGGCTGTGCCGCAGCAGGGTTGGTCCCCTCGCCTCTGCGTGCCGCGGGGCCGAAGGCACGGCTTAGCCCTCGCTGTCCCCCCTTGCTCAGAGTCTAATGGAAACGGTTGGAAAATGAGCGTGTTCAATCAACGTTCTGAGCTTTTGTAGTGATGGGAGAGAAATCAGGCTGTACAGCTCCGCAATATCATCTCCCAGTCTCTCTGCTGCCCAGACTGTCTTTACCAGCAGCTCTTTCTCTGTACGGACACTGTTTGCCATCCTACCCTGCTAAATGCTGCGCTAAGGTAATTAACTGCATCCCTTGCACCCTTCTAAATGCCGCCCTGAAGCTTGCTAAGGTAATTAACTGCAGCCCCCCGGTGTGCGGTGTCATCCCTTGCACCCAGGTCTGCTCGAACCTGCTTCAGCCTCATAGAATCATAGAATCATAGAATCGCTTTGGTTGGAAAAGACCTTTAAGATCATCGAGTCCAACCGTAAACCTAACCCTGCCATCCCACCGCTAAACCATATCCCCAAGCACCTCATCTCCCCTTCTTTTAAATACCCCCAGGGATGAGGACTCGACCACCTCCCTGGGCAGCCCATTCCAGAGCCTGACAACCCTTTCAGTGAAGAAGTTTTTCCTAATATCTAACCTAAACCTGCCCTGGCGCAGCTTCAAACCATTCCCCCTCGTCCTATCATCTGTTACCAGAGAGAAGAGGCCGACCCCCTAATCATCTGTCCCGTCCCGTCCCCCCCCAGCCAAGCGAGACGTTGGGTGGGCAATGCCCGAAATGGCACGGGCCGGTTCGGGGCTCGGTGCCCGCGGGTTGTGCTCAGGGTGAGGCGCTGGGAAGTCGCAGGGACAGGCTGGGATAAATGAGTTGGAATTTGGCAATTACATTTGCAGCTGCCTTCACCATTGTGGACGTGCACAAATAGAACTGATGGAGTTTCCTTTGCTTGCTAAAGGAAGCATGAAACAAATTATTTTATGTCCAAAGTTTGCAGTAGAGCCGTGAGGGGCTTCTAATTAGAGAGCTAATGTGCACTTTCCCCGTGATTAGGTAAACACATTTTTTTGTTATTTATAATAGCTTCCATCACACCAATTCAGCTAATTACAAAAGCTTCCCTTGTAGAAACCATTTACAATTTTAATTCCAATTATTTTTTGATAATTCAGAAGCATTTTTCCTGCTATTCATCAGAAAGCAGCAAGTTAATCCATTCATTACCACACTGAAGGGCGGATTTGGAGCCAGCCGTGGATTACAAAGCCAGGCTGATGGTGACAACAGGACTTTGCTGGGCAGAAAGGGGGTGTCTGTGTGTGTGTGTGTGTGTGAATAGCTGTAAACCCCCCAATAAGGCATTGCTGAAAATAAAAAGGAATGGTTTGCAGAGCTGAAGCCGAAAGGCGGTGTGACCCGTGCAGCTGGAACATGCCGGTGTCCAGCGAGCCCTTTTGTAGCGGCGGAGGCAGAAAGTCAGGGGCGCGCGTTTGCCCAAGATGCCCTCCAGAATTCCTGCGGGTGTTGGGGGGGTGCGGACCAGCCCCCAGTAACGTCAGACCCTCGTTGGCTCCCGTGGGCGCTAAATGGCTCTGGAGGCAGAGAAAAGCTGCAGCTTGTCTTTGACACCCCCTGGGCGTGCCGGGGCTGGTGCTTCCAGGCTGCCACGAGCCCGGGGCCAGCGGGCGCCTGCGGCTCCTGCTAAGGGCCAGCCTGGGACACACAGGGCCAGAGACGGCCCCCGCTGCTGCCCTGCCAAAACAGAGAAGCTTATGAAAGAGCAGGTTTTGCACCGATGCCTTTCCGCGGTGGGAGGGAGCCCTGAGGGTGCTGGAGGATGGGGCTCGTTGCCATTGCACCCCAGAGGCGTACCCCAAATCCCACATCAGTCCAGTGCAAATCGTAGGTATCTGTCACAGCTTTGCCTTTAAAAATACTAATTTTAACTAAAACCATAAAAAGACTGGAGGTTCAAAGGGGCTTTATAAGCGCTGCGGGATGACAGCGAACCTCCTGTGATTCCTTCTGATCCCAAAATGACAGGGCAGGTCCTTCCCACCGACTGTGTCTCCGTAAGCGATGTGCTTTCGGCGGCTGCGCCCCTTTACAGCCCTGGCCAAGGAGCGAATGCATTTCTTTTAACCTAAATGACCTCTTCTTTAATGTACCCTATCTAGGAATTAAACATCACATCTGATCTCCCATTTGCAGTTTTGTTAGACAAAGCTCTAAGACATTTCAGCTTTTTTCCCTGAAAAGTGATTAAGCTCTTCCTTAGTCATAAAATCCTACAGGATTTGCTCCCGACTCCCAGTTTTGTATAGCAAGCTCCAAATTTAGAGCCCTATAAAACTAGTTTCTCGAATTCAGTCTGAAAAGCATTGATTTCTGTACATAAATACTTTAAGAAATGCGTTCTTAATACCGCTTCCCTTCTCCGAATATTTACTTGAATACGCATTTCCAAAGAGGGTTTCAACCTTCAGAAAGGAACTGTTGCCTGAAATGGGTGCGATGCCCCAGAAATGCAGCACTTGGGTCAGGAAATGCAAAATCTTTGAGCTCTGAAATAGACCCCGCCTGGCGGCTGCGTACCTTTGCAAGGGGCAGACCCTGGACGCCCCCTGCCCGGCTTTCCTGGCTGCCAAAGCCGACCAGCGACGCCTGGAACCCTCCACCCCGACGCCGGGGGGCTGGCACTGGATGGAAGGGGCTTTGCCGGGAGCGAGGTGGCAGCAGGGAGGAGGAGGAGGAGGGACGGGAAGGACGTCACGCGTGAGCAGATTTGGCTGTTGGGTTTGTTAAAGGCGTTCCCTTCAACCTGGCTGTGCTTTTGTCGCGACCGCTCTGAGCAACGCTACCGAGGTGCTCTGGAAATGTGCACGGAAAGGAAAAAGCAGGAGATGACAAAGTGTGAGGTCTCAGGCACTTCTCCGAGGGCACCAAACCCAAACAGCAGCCTTCACCTTTCCCGGACATAAAAAATGCTTCAGTCACCATTTACTGTCTTCCCTGTCCCCCCCAACCCTTTCAAGTACCCCTGCCCTTCTAGCCAGCTTTTTTTGCAAACCAGTCCGGAGCGAAGTGCCGCACCGCCCTGGTGCAGCCTGGCCCAATTAACTGGGGCTGTTGCTGAGACAGGGCCTGATTTGCTTTCAGCAATTAACAGCCAGGCACGCTTGCTTTAGACCTCGTTAACATAAATCCTCCCTTGCAGCCTTGGATAGAAATCGGATCACGGGAGCAAAACGCTCTGAGGCTGTAGGGGTTCAGCGACAGAAAACACAGAGGAAAACGGGTCCAGGGGCTGGCAGAGAAACTGCAGCTGAATTTGTGCTGAGTATCTGGCCTCGGAGCCTGGGGGTGCAAAGATTTCCCCTAGGCCTGAGTCACGGCCGAGGTGACGCTGATGTATATGCGGTGCCGCGTCCCAGCGGGCCACTTGCTCCCTTCCTAACGTGCCACATCTTGAAAACGAGCCCCGGACCCAGAGCAGTCCTTGGTGAGGCCAAGGCGGGGGGCACGATTCGCTCTGCCCCAGCCCGGAGCTGCAGGTTTAGGTTGAACGTTACTGGGTTTTTCCTGGGGGATGCTGGAACCACGAGAGACTCCGGGCTGGGGAGCCAGAGCTCAGACTGGCTCATCCCTGGCAGCTAATGAGCCCAGGGAGGGGGCAAAGGCACGGCTCAGGACCGCTGCAGTGCTTTCCAGCACGGCTCAGGACCTCTGCGGTGCTTTCCAACGCAGCTCAGGACCTCTGCGGTGCTTTCCAGCACGGCTCAGCACCGCTGCGGCACTTTCCAGCACAGCTCTGCTTCTAGCTGTCGGACGGAGCCGTACAAAGCAATGGATGTGCTAGAATATTGCGATGGCTCACGGAGGCACAGGGGGGGCAGCCCCTCTGTACTTGCCCAGCTCTGGACCTGGGATGGAGACCGCTAAGAGAGTAAATACCAGCAAACGTGTTTGTCATCGCTTCAGCTCTTTACAGAGCCGCCGTCTGTAGGAAAGGCCAGGCTGCTGCCATAGATGAACGAGCGCAGGTAACGAGCCCCAGAGCAAAGCACCTTGGATGATTTCCTCGCAGAACGCTCGGAGGTTTTGTGCTTTTGGGCACCCACCCGATCCTCCTGCCTCACCCGCCTGAGCGTGGCAGCCTGTAAGGCTCCAAAAGCAAAAGCCAGACAGCAGGAAAAATCCCTCCTGGCTGGTAACAGGCAAAGGGAGCGACGTGGCCGGAGCCGCGGGACTGCGCGTAACAGCCCCCACCGAACCCGCAGCCTCCTCGCCGCAGTGGTTTGATGGAAAGGACCCATTTGCTTCCCAGCCAAACCCAGTGACGGGCAGGCAGGGCTCTTCCACCCTCGTTAAAGATGATTACTCTGATGGGAGCACCGTGTCTGAGGTGTGCCGGAGCCGGCAAGGCTCAGCGACCCCTGCAGCCCGCTGACCCAGCTTCATCGGCCTCCACCGTGGCCCAGCAACGCCGGCCGGGAGCGCAACAGTGCCGTAGCACACACACACATCATTTCTAAGAGTTTGTGCCGCTCCCCTGCAAGAAGGGAAACTGCACTGAGAGCTGAGCCGAGGTGGACTCGAGGGACGGGTCAGCAAATGCCGATGAGCGTGCACGTTGCGTACGTGAGAGCACGAGTCTCCGTAGGAAAGAGCTTCACAAGTTTGTATTCTCTGCCCTACAGTCACTGTCATCTTAAAATTCTCTGCAAACATGAAAACAAATCGTGCTGTCAAAAAATCATGCATTAGAAACAAATTATGCTCTCTAAATGCATCTTGGCAATATAATTGATAAACTGTGAGTATGCGAAATAATTGAAAAAGTAGGGGGGGGACATGCAGGATAAATGACTAAAATGGGAACGTAATGAACACGTGTAAATAAGAGCCACAAACAATAAATATAAATTATGGTGTGACAAACTGTAAATAATCAAAGCATTTCAGGCCCGAAATGTGATCCCTCTTCAGGGAAAACTGGTGTTCGTAAATCTGCGAAAGCCTTGGAGAGGAAAACAAGAAGCGCCGAGGTTATGAGGGCTCTCCAGAATGGCAGGCGTGGTGGTCGGGTGCCCCAGGGAGGGGTCGAGTCCCCATCCCTGGGGGGATTTAAAAGAAGGGTGGATGAGGTGCTTAGGGACAGGGTTTAGTGGTGGGATGGCAGGGTTAGGGGAATGGTTGGACTTTTGATGATCCTAAAGGGCTTTTCCAACCTAGATGTTTCTCTGATTCTATGGATTATCCCTGGCATTCATCACCCAGGAACTTCACCAGCGGTGTGGAAGTGAGATGGGCTCTGGCGGGGGGTGGGGGTGCCACCAGCCCTTCTCACACTGCTGCAGAGGGGTTAGAAGGAAAGGGATGGCATTTATCTTCCCTAATTTAGCCATTTAGAAGGGGGCTTTTGATGGCTTAATCTCGCCCCTTGATTCACTCCACCTCCCCCCTCCCTCCCCAGTCTCTTGGGAATGCTCCTGCCCATGCACACATCAAGACAGTTTTTTTGTCCACCGTGTAGGATTTTAACCCATCTCTTTGTTTCCAGGTCCTAAATCCTTTCCAGATCCCCGGATTAAGTGTTCATCAGGACCAGCCCCTGCCAGGAGCTGTCAGCAAGATGGGGACCGTGGCCCCAACGAGGGCTGAGGCTGCAGAGGTTCCCACGCAGCCGGAGGTCGGTACCGAGGGCGGAGTGAGCGGTGCGGGAAGAGATTTGGGCTAGATGAGGGCTGGCGGGGTTTACACCTTGGCCTCCTGGGTGACTCTTGACTTCCGAAAATGAAGGTTGACACCGAGACCTTCATTTGCTGTTTCAGAACGTGGTTGCTTTGTCTCAGGACGTCCCTAGCCCATGGCCCATGGCACAGCAGGTCCCTGCTCCCCTGCACCCGGTAGGGGCAACCCCCCCTGGTGGGTTCGGTGAAGCTGCTGAGGGTTTATGCGCGTGGGTTAGGACCGAGAAAACATTTCCTTAGCGGACAGGTCTGAAGGTAAATATTTGCTGCTGGCTCTGAGCGCAGCTGGTTTGGAAAGCGCCCTCAGGAGCAGCGTTCAGGGCAAAGTTTGCGCCCCCCCACCTCGCTGCGGGCTTGCGGACGGTATTGCGTGGTAGAAACACATCGCGCTCCGTGCCCAGGGGTAATAAGAAGAAAAGAAATGACATTAAAATGCAAACTATTGTCGATGGTTATTTCCACGGATAGTCCTCTTCCGTTTAATAGCACAGAATCCATCACGTTACGCCTTATTTCAGCCGTGATTGCTCCCAAGAAAAGATGTAGGTCACATCATGTCGAGCGCAGCGCCTTTGAGAAGAGCTCACGGTGCAGTTTTCGGGTAGCGGGGGGGGGAGGCCTGCTTTGCCACTCTATTTTACAGCCGTGCTGGCACTAACCCCCTTGGCCAAAAGTGGTGGAAGATGGCGCTGACTGAAAGGGGCTGCGGGGCGGGAAGCAGCGGCGAGAGGGAGGCAGCCCTGGACTTCACCAAGGCGAGGAGCTGCTGCTAGGAGCCTAGAAGGACCAAAGGGGGGGAGAAGTTTCGAAATTTGGGGCTGCAGGTGCAAACAAGGTTCGCCCACCAAATCGAGCATCTCCGCGGCAGCCCAGGGGGCCCCGTTAATGGGTGCTGTGCCATGGCTTGCACCAGAGGGCCTGGGGCAGATGGAGCAGCCGGGATGGCCTGATTTGGATGCAGCCCTGCAAGCAAGGGCTTGGGACATAGCCTTGCTCCTCTGTAACAGAGGATTTCGTGAGACTCAATTAGCGAGGTTATTAATTAATCTATTATGTAAAAGAGATGAGCAATCAGATATCCTGTTCTACAGTGATAAAACTCATTGTTAAAACGTAATTAACTCACAGGCTTGGGGACAAAATTAAAAAGAAAAAAAAAAAAAAAAAAAAAAGAAGAAACCCCAAACCCCACAGTGGAATCCGTTGGGAGGGATCGAGTTCAGCCGAGGAGGGAACGGGGCCGTGCGGCCGGGCCGGCGGACGACCCCC
>NW_009260173.1:1297470-1302209 GCF_000687185.1 Egretta garzetta | reverse complement strand
CCCCCCCCCGGGCTGGCCGCGGCGTACAGGACAAGGGCGCAGTTTGGGGGGTGCCCCTGCCTGCACCCCATCGCCTCTCACACCGCGGCAGCCACGGTGGAGGAGCAGGGCTGAGCTGCGGTGTCGGCGTCACTAACAGCCACCAAAGCTCGTTGTAGGCGTCGGGATCTTATGTGACTTGTACCGAAAGCAAGGGGAATATTGATCTTCTGTAACAGCCCCTGGTAACCCGAAGTATTCCAATAGCCTACATTCACCTGTGAAAACCTACATCTTGTTACAGTCTTGGTTTTATTTAATTTTACTTTCGGCTAGTAGTTATTTAAGTCAGTTCCTTGCCAGTTGTAATAAATTGATGTCACCCGTGATGGAGCAAAGCGGTGTCTGTATGCTCCGATGGCACAGACCCGTACCCGAATATGCCTGTAGTAACTGGGTTGGTGATATTCAACACACAAAAATCAGTGTCAAAACCCGCACGTCTCTCAAAACCTGCAATTAACCTCAGAGGTAAAATGTTTTCAAAGCATTAAGCAACCTGCTTCTGGGCCGTCCCTCTAGCAATACGCGCTGGGGCCGATTTCCCATGCTTAAGGGCCAGATTGCAGAGGTACTGGCTGGGAATGGAAGTAGGGTCACGCGCCAGCGATGGTTTCTATTGAGTAGCTACAGGTGGGCAAAGGCAGTTACCACCCGGCCAAAGCCCCGCATTTTAAGTTTTCTTTACACAGTCTCCCTCTGCCCAACCCTTTTGGGGGGAGTTGCAGGACTTTATAGTGATAGGTGAAAGAAGTTGAGACTCAAGACAGGTAGCTGCCAGATGCTGTCTGTCTTTCTGACTCTGTCGTCAGCAGAGGGGTTTCTTGCACAGCCACGGCTCGAGGGTGGCTTCGTAGCCCCCAGACGCACGCGTTTGGGCTCTTCCCATCCCTCTGCCTCGGTACGGGGCTGGTACAGCGCTGGCAAAGGCTGAATTTGCCGCGGACCTTGCTCTTCCCTGCCTCCCGGAGCGCCACTGTGTGGTCTGTGGTTTTTAATCCCAGTTTTTGGGGATTCATTCCAAGCACTTACGAGCCGCTGTGCAGCGGGGCCGGGGCCGCCCCAGCTGGAGCAATCGCGGGTTGCGATCGCAGACCCGGAGCTGCTCGGGTCAGCGGGAAAAGCAAAGCTCACCCAAAGCCATTTGTCTCACCAGTTCTCTCCATTTTTCCAGGACTGCCTAAATCCTGCTCTTCACTCTGCCCTCCCGGCTCTGAAAAAAGGTGGTCAGGGTCAGAAGGAAGAGTGCTCAGAAAGGGAAAAGCTTATTAATAGCTCCCTGCCTCCGTTTAATCCACTCGGAAAGCTGCAGGGCGTGCGGAGCTGTTGTGCCACGGCTTTTCTTTCTGGGGTCTCAGCCTTTGTCAGTGTTTAAGGAAAAATGAACCCAACCGTCAGCGAAGGCTGCAATGCTGCTGCGTGAGAGCTGGTGCAGATCGCCACAGAAAAACGTGTAAGAGAAAATAAAAGAGTGAGTGTGTGTGAGTGTGTGTGTGTGTACATCTCACAGCGGAGGTTTCACAGGGCAAGCCAAGAACAGCACGGTCATTAGCAAAATAATATCAGTAAGAGAAAGAAAATATGTATATGTTGGACAACAGGGGGGAAAAGGCCATTTCTTTGTCGATGGTTCATCTCGTAACAACTTTGTCCCGTGCCCCGTTCCACGCAGGACATCGCCGCCCCCGCACAGCGCTCGGGTGAGGGTGGCCACCGCTGCCCTCCAGGTCAGGGCCATCCCTGCCGGTCCACTACCCTAAGCCCAAGCTGACCCAGCACTGCTGGAGCCGCATTCCAGCCCCAGACACCCTTCGGTATCGCGAGGGGTGTAAAAGCTGCACCCCCTGGCAGGGAGCTCATGAAAATTAGCCAAGCTCCTTGCCCAAAACAGAAGCCAGAATCGTGGCAAGGCTGACCATAAGCCAGCACGGCTTCTCAGGACGTGCCGGGCGGGACACGGTAATCTGCTGTGAGTACTTCAGTGTGTACACCCAGGCACCCGTTCACAGCACGTAGCCCGTAAGGGTTCTGACAGCAGAGATCAGCAAGTAGGGGTGGCAGACGCCAGCTCAACCTTAGGCAGGTGCGGGGGGATTCCCAAAAGCGGGTACCCCAGACCAGGAGGGTCTAAGGACAGCAGTGACCGGGGAGGGAAGGCGATGGCTCTCCCTCGCTCCCCAAAAATATGCTGGCACCTTTTGGCCTTGACCAACACTTCTCAGGGTAGGTGATCATAACAGCGTGTGTGTGTATAGATATATATATGTGTATATATATATATACACATATATGTATATATCTATACACACACATATAAATACCCTCTGTGCATGCATATACACACGCCCCTTGCAATCATATATATTATATATGCACACGTTTGCCTATAGAAAAGGGTGGGTGTTCATAGCTCTGTGTGTGTAATGCAAAGCAAAGCCTGCAAGATGCCTGCAGTTTTGAATCTTGCAGGGATATTAAAAAAAAATAATAAAGCAAACTCCAATCATTAGCCCTTCCCGACAACTAGAATCTCATTTGCACCTCACACACTCTTGAGCTTGGGATTTGGGTTGCTTGCCTTCCAGCCCTCCGACGTCTGGTGCGGCTGAGTCGCTTGGACATGGGAAGATCAAACAGTGCAGAGGGGCTCAGCATGGTTTTGGAAAGGGCAAACCCATTTGTTCTCAGCGTCAGGTAAGGCTGAGGTGATGTGTGGTACCCACCGTAACACCAGACTAATGAACGCCCTGGATTTAACAGGGATTCCAGGCAGGTTCTGACCCGCGATGACCCAGCTCAGCCCACGGCCAGGCGAGTTGTAAATGCATTACCCGATGCGATGGTAATTGCACAAACGTTTGACGGTAGGGTTCGTGCTTCCAGGGGGTGCTTTAATATTGCACATACGGGGGAAAGGTGGTGGAATAACATTTTTACCTCTGTAATTAGCACTGTAATAATGTTGGCTGTTTAAGCGAGTTAATGATAGCAAAGAGGAGCTCTAATTTAATAATAGAGCCACGAACCCAGGTATTTCTGAGGGAGGACGGCTTCCCACCAAGTGTATTCAACATAATTTTGTCTTCCTCTACACCGCAGATACTGGCCGCTGCAGAATGCGGCTGTGTCCATGGAATTGCCCTGGATACCTTCAGAAGAGACGGGTGAACACCACGATTTGCAAACTGGGGCGGAAATAAAAATGAAACCTCCCCCCCCGCCCCAATTTTGGTACAGTTATTATTTTCAGCTTGGTTTTATTTCTGCTTTTAAAATACAGCTTTCTCGAGACCTTGCATTAACCTCACAGCTTACAGCTGATGTTGAGCAGAGGTATCAGGTATAACCCAAATATCAAAGACCATCCATTTCCATGCATGATTAAATGCTGACTCAAGGTACTGCAGCATTTTTGATCCCCAAAGTTTAATAAAATCCAGGACAGGCAATAAGGAGTCGCAGACAAATTAAAATTTATTGAGACAGACAAAAATGCAACTATTCCAGACTACAGTTAAGCATTTACAGTTAACCAAAGGTAGCCAAATGCTCACATTCCACTTAACTCCTTATGGAAAAAGCATTCAGAATTTACTATGCAGTTCTACTTACTATGACAGGCTACACCCACCTACAGCAGGGACATCGAACTGAAACACGGAGTATTTGGCTCTCGCCTTACGGAGCTACACAGTGAACAGGAACGGACGTCAACAGCATTGAGAAAAGTATAAAAAGGCCAAACCCCACCTACCGTAGAAAGGGCTTTTTGATGGTTCGGAACTGTCCAAAGCAGTCTATGTGGGAAAGGAACGCGCGTGGCACACGAAGGGACTGCCAGAAAAGCCAACCAGTGGAGGAAGCTAAGCTTGAGCGACCTGGTGCTCTGTGCCGGGTGGCGACCTTGGATCTACGTCATTGCTGCTTGAGGGGAAAAATGCTACAAAACCTCTAATATCAAAATATTCCCATGCCAGAGACTAACGGACGAGGCTGGAGAGGCAAAGAGAAGCATTCACTAACAAACAGTGTTGTTTTAAATATAAACTTTACATTTTCAATATAAACTGTAGAATAAATATTAAATAAACACTTCCAATGCTTTAAAAGAACAGTACGGAATAGCTTAAAAAAAGGCAAAGAAAAGCAAAAAGGATTCTTTGTGTTCACAGCAAAGGCCAGTAATGACCCAAAAAACCCCAACTGTGCTGAAATCTGAACTCAAGGAGATTTTGATTTAACCACAGCAGTTAAAAGGACACCTTGAAACATAAAGCAATGCCTAACAGTATTTCATAGTCTCTAATATGAAAAGAAAATGAGATTAAAAATTGGTTTGTGTCACTAAAAGAAGGGGACAACTCTGATTCCACTTTTCATGATGAGGAAATGTTTGGAAGGTCAATGCCTTGATGCAGATGGGATGTCCTGCTTTGCAAAAAAGAAAAAAAACCAAAACAAACCCAAAATGAAGACGAAAGGAATTAAATTAAGCTGGAAGCAAATCAAATCTTTTACAAAGCATGAAGAACGGAAGGGGCTTGACCTGGAAGCGCACTGGTTCTTGATAGAATCGCTGGGTCCTTTTAAAGAAATTAATCATTTTCTTAATGCATCTTCCCAAATTGGACAGACGTGTAAATGCATAGATACAGACACAGACAGAGCCCCCGGGCCCCGGAGGATGCCAGCGAGGGCCG
>NW_009260173.1:1285345-1297400 GCF_000687185.1 Egretta garzetta | reverse complement strand
GACCTCGTCACTAAAATGGCATTTTGCCCATCCTGGCCCTGGGTCGGAAGAACACTGGAACAACGGAATGACTGAACGATCTCCTGGCTCGGGGGCGTCCTCCTGAATCCGGGCCAGTGGGCTTAGAACAGGGGTGTTGGGTGTTTGTGTGCGAGAAGGGGACGGTGCTGCCCGAAGTCAGCTGCCCCAGCCGAGGCATCTGCCCTCTTGCCTGGCCCTGCTGGCACAGAGCCACTCAACCAGGACCCGCAATTCAGTTGAACTGGTGAGCCCATGAGACGCTGCCCAGTTCACCATTAAAGGCTGATACCAGCGTTTATCGACCCACCTTGCGTGTGTGCAGGTGACAGGGAAGGGCTGCAGACCCTGGCCCCAGGACCTGCCTGCCAGGGCTTGGTTAAGCTTTACCGGGTGAGGCACGGGCAGGAGGAGGGATTTACTACGTGGCCTTTGAAGCGCTGCAGCCATCCAGGATAAGCTGCTGCAAAGGGACACGGGACTGCAGGAAAAATAAAAAATAGTGGGGTGCGTGCAGGTAGGAGGTAAAGCAAACGCTACTGAGCGTGGAGCTCAGTTTTATGGCAGAGTGTAGTGGCAACTCTGTGCCTTAGGCGGGTCCTGTGCGGGCCAGCAGAGCTGGCCCCAGGAAGTATGGGCTTAATTAATAACCCACCAGCAGAAAACCAGCCCCGATATTTGAGCAGCAAGCGCCTGCCGGTGTTCCACTGCGTCTCACAAAATCAGACTATTTAGGGAACCAGAAATGCTGGTTGGAGCCGGCCCTCCTGCAAGTCAGCAGCATTTCTATGAAAGGCAAGTAGGAAAAGTGTGTGTGTGTGTGTGTGTGCGTGCGTGCGTGCGTGCATGTGTGTACACGCAATGATTTTTTTTTTTTTGAAATAAATTTTTCCAAAGCTTAGGAAAACCAAAGGGATTTGAGGCAGGGCGGATTGCAGGCCTTTTGCAAATGACTGCGATGGCAGATTTTTGAGAGGCTGCGGGGGCATGAACCAACACACACAACAAATTCCTCACACTTTCACCCATCCTTTTGCATTAACAACCATTCTGCAGGCTTGCTCTTTGTTCTCAGGTCCTTGCTCTAGATCAAGAGGGAATGAAAGAGGACAACTCAACCGAGCCCCTGCAACACGCGTCGGCTGGAAGGGGCCCCTCTCCTGTCCCGCTCCCCCGAGTGTGCCGGAAAGCAGGGGTCCTGCCTGTGGGGAGGGGGCTCTGCCGTGGGCCCTGGCTTTGGGGAGGGCTGAGCACCACAGCCCTTGGGCCTCTGGCCCTGGGACAGTGACTTCTGCCAACCAGCAGGGCATGGTCCTGCTTTCGAGTGTGTATGCAACCAGCCACGGGTCGGCTCCGGACTGCCTCCACCTCTGTATCCAACACTAACTCAGAAGGGGAAGAAAGAGAAAAAAAAAAATAAAAAAATTCGTAATTAGCTTTCTGTGTAATAAGCACATTTTCCATTCTGCAAAATAACCAACAGGCAAATCACAGGCGCTGCTAAAATACTTCTATCTGCATCCTAACGTGAGCGTGGGGTTAAGGTAATTCTCACTGTGTCCAAAACCCAGTAAAAATAATAGAAGAGTATGTTATGCAGGACGTTACCGCACCAAAGACCTGCAGAAAGGACACAGCAACCAATTTGATATCAATCTGCTGGGATGCAGTTGAGGCGCTATGAATTTAAGGGCGGTGCTGCAGGAACCACGGGGTGTATTTTAATACTGTTCTACACCTCTGTGTGACGAGCGTGCAGCTTGTCGCGCTGAGCAAGGGGTTACGCTTTTGGAATGTGACCACCTGAAGTTGCTTTTTTAAACAGGCCAAATAAATATTAGCTGTTTAAATTAAAGAAATGAAAGCCTATTACTTCTGATAGTTAGCGTGTTTGGCAGCTCTGGAATCAGGGATTGCTACGAGTAAGTGCAGCCCCCCCAGCTGCAAATCCGCGCAAAGGCGTGCAGACAGGAACTGAGGACCAGCGATGGAAGGGGTTATGATGCTACAAATTCAGGAAACACTCTCTCCTTAAACACACTGAAAGGCAGATGGAGCCTGTTCCCTGCCTGTTCCCTTGGTCCATGAGAGCTGCAGGTTCTCAGCATCTCTTAAGCTCAAGGCCGCGTTCCTTAACCAACTCAGCAGTGTCAGCGAGCTGATCTAGGCTCTGGTGGGAGCTTTGCCTCCAGCGTGGGCTGGGCTAAGCCCGTTGGACTTGCTCTCAGAGAATCCCACCAGTGGGTTTCTTTCTGGATTAACCCCCTGGTGCTGGGCAGCCAGATGTCACTATCACAGAATCACAGAATCATAGAATGTTTTGGGTTGGAAGGGACTCCTAGAGGTCATCTAGCCCAACCCCCCAACTATCCAGAGAGACTTGCTCTTTACTGGATCGTAACAAATATGGGTAAGAAAATGAGGCACCTACTTTTCCTTCTTCCTGAAAGAAAAATAACTGTTCCTGATATGATCCAGGTAACACTTCACGACCCAAATTCTCTAACATGAGAAGGGCCTTTTAAGCCATGTATTGGTCTGTTGAGCCCCTTCTGCGCTTCTTCTTTCACAGGACATATTCCATAAGCTGTGCAAGTGAGGATTAAGACATGAAATGGTTTTGAAACAAAACTCATTGCCCCTGTGGATAGAACAAAAATCCCCCCAACCAACTGAACAAAAGCTGTATTCCAAACAGTCCTTGCTGGGGAAAAAAGTTGTCTTCCAAATTAAATAGACCATACAAAATTAAACTCGGTGGAGAGGGACTATTTGTGCCAGATACTCTCAGATACAATTGCAGACATATGATGTGACTTGCAATATTGTGCAAAATGTGAGTCCTCGTTATGATGGGCACTACCATATATAACCAATTTCATCATCCTTCTCGTCATCTTCGTCCTCATCATCTTCATTAGCTGCTCTTACATGAATCTTCAGTTTCCCTTCTTTGTCTTTTTTTGCTGCCTCAGGTTCCTCTTCCAAATCATCCAACAACACAACGGATCCACCACTGCCAAAATCCCCTGAGGTTTCTTGCTCTTCTTCTGAAACAGGTGAGCAGGAAAGGTCATTCCCTCCCACGACACCAAATCCCTCATTCATCCCTACCCTTGTCAGTCATCAGGCCACTGCCATTTGCAGTCTTGCTTTTTAAATTCATGGGTTCAGGTATTCATGAAACAACCCCTAAATTTCAATTTTCATCTGGAACGGGGATAAATATATATCAATTTACGCTGAGAAATTTACTTGCATGAAAAACTACGCCTCGACCTCCTCCTAGGGACGCGACTGGAGATCTCAGTTCGCACGCATGCAGGCCAGAAAATCATTACTCGCTTGTAAATGCTTTCATCCCATCACAACTCTGTAAACCAGGCTAAAAATATTTTACAAATTGATTTTATTTGAGCGCATAAACCACACTGCAAATGTAGCTCCTGAGCCTAACCTCTGTGATGTGTTTCGGGGCATCCTGGACCCTCTCAGGTCTCTGCTTTGCCTGTTCCTCCCGAAGGAAGCTGCATCCACAGCCATCACTGACGCGCGCCGAAGGATGCGCCTGAAACCTTGCTTGCCTAGGTGTAACAGCTAATTGCTGATTTCACATATTACTGTTCTGTCAGCAGTTTCAGTGGGCTTGGCTGTTCATTTATAAAATTGTACGCATTTAGGCCTTCCTTTGCCTGGAAAGACATTATTCAAGAAGTCCTACTAAATGTGCGTCCCAAAGTGTACAGACCAATATATCTGCTAACCATGCATAGCAAGCCCATGGCCTTAGTATCAATTGCTGCATTTTCCAGGCTAGGAGCAAAAATACCAGCAGTTATTGCCTGTTGACTTCTGCTGCACCCCCAGTCCAAAGGACCGATAGGTAAATACCAACGGCCCCGTGTGTACTCTGAGCAGGACGCCACCGGCGCACTGTGGACACCGGCCGTCACGCCTGCCTGTTGTCACTTTTGCTATCGCACTCCCTCGTAGGGCCATGGCAGGGCTCACCCCAGAGTTAATTCCTTCGTTGTCCGAGGGAAGCACATCGTTACTCACCACAGCTGACTGGCCCCTGCTTTCTTGAGCCGGCTATCTCATTCCCGTACTTGTCCACACACCAGCACTGCCCTGTGCTGCCATGGCACTGGGTGGCTTTGTAGTAACCTTCGTCATTGCACCGCGGGATGAACGCCCCTGCGTGAAACACCGGGCATAGTCAGTCACGCAAGACTCTGCAGGTACATGGAGTGTTATGAACTTGTCGCTTATTTACATGAAGATCTTTACAACGTTGGCAAGAAAATACCTCTGATTACCCCGTGCCTACAAGGGAGCAGGAAGGCTTTTTTTTTAGCCACCCCGGTCACTGCCCCGTGCACCATGTTTGTGCACGCAGAGCACGTGGGGAGCGATGCCGTACGGTACTAGAGCTGGGTTCACTCTGTCCCTGAATCATTAATATTCCCACAGAGCCCCTTTCAGATTTAACTCCTGGGTTTAAACTTTTCTTCCCAACTGGATTATTGCCCCAACTTCATTAATTCTGCCTTTCCCTTCCATTTGCACTCCTTCGGTGTTTATCATGCAAGCCTTTCCACAACGCTGTAATTATCCCTGGAAGGTGGCTGCCATCTGCTTGCTATTCATACTAATCTCAAGCACAGCTTCCCACTTTCCGGGCGTGCGCATGTACAAAAGGAGAAGGAATGCCTATGCTTTACTGAGCGGGACGAGAGGATTGGAAGGCAGGAAGGCTTTGAAGCCCAAGAGTTGTCTCACAACAAAACCAATATGGTTCAGCCTTGCAGAGCGTGGCTCATTCTGGCTGCTGCAGGCAGGGACGCTCTCGGCAGAACCCCGGTTTGTTGTTCCCACCATTTTCAGCAGATACAGCAAATGTACTTCAATGGGAAAAGCCCTTGCGCCCTTCGCGACGAGCTAGCTGTGTTCCCAGAGGAGGTCGCTACAGTCATTTTCCCTTTGCCAATCACTTGAATTTGAGACGTAGTAGACACCCACCCTTGCCCCCAAATTTCTCGTCTCAAATTATTTTTGAGAAAGTGTTTGTCTCCTTTGTCAAAGATAGCAGTGATTTACCGGTCACACAGTAAGTTTTTTAACTAGTTCCATGTGCACAGCATCTCTTCAGACAGTTCATGAGTCAAAGGGGCTATTGCCACTACATTTCTTACAGAGAAAAATGAATGAGAAGGTGCTGCCCAAATGTCACGACATTTCCTATATAAAAGCCATAAAAGTGGAAGTCAGTCAATCTCATGCGCACACACACACACATCAATACAAAGTGAATCCTTCTATTTCCAAACTCCTCGCATGGCAGATCCTGTGTAACGTTTGAGTGCCGCTAATGTAGGGCTGGAAGATGAGAACAGAAACCTCTGAACATCTGGAGAAATCTTTGTGTGTCATCGGATCAGCTCTGGAGAGCACTTCACATCCATTAGGGAGTGTATTTTAGATCACTTCAAAGCGTGACCTTACAGCAGCTTTGCTTACAGGTACCACATTATGTTGACGTACAAATGTAACCATGCTGATGGCCACCAAAGCCTCCTTGTCACTATTTATAAAAAAAAGTTCTAATAACCATGTATATGTATTTGCCTTTGCAGGTTTTTGCAAATCAATGCTCACGGTTCAATCCCTTATTTCAATATTGATTGAGAAAAGGGTTTTTTTTTCATATTTATGCTCACGTCCTCTCTCTGTTAAGCTCGCCAGGCGTTTTTCGGACTATACACAACCTTGGGAAAAGTGTCCAGGGGCTGATTTTGAGCTGGTGTAACCCAGCGGCACTGTACCCGTGTCAGGAGCTTCCCTGGCTCCAGGGAAGAATCAAAGGGGGAACCTCAGTGGCACTGCGGGCTGAGCTGAGAACGGCCTCTGCATTTTAAACTGGCTCATGCTTTCTCTTTTCCTTGGGCAATGCAACCTTTCCCTTCTTCGAAAGAGGCCTTTTTGTATAGCTTCACTGTCTTTCTTGCAAGGAACTGAAACGTTCCACACTGCCTGTAAAAGCCATAGACTTAAAAATAAATTGTGGCCCAGGCTCGCTGCCAACGTAACTGTGTGTGGTGCGGATTCAGGCTTCGGGTCACTGTGAAGAGTGGAAGGGACTCCTCCTTCTGCATGGGAAATCTGTGCCAACCTGTACGCAGCACTGGAGCTTTAAATATTGAGCTACATGTACTGATGTCACCGTCTTTGCCAGCCAGCAGAGGGGCAATTGCAGCGCGGCCGCTCCGACGTGCCCGGCGCAGGCAGCAACCTGGTGGGGACAGGGGGTCACTGGGAGCAAGCGCTGTACGGCGCGACGACTCGGCCTGTAAGCGCTACACAAATTGGTCCCTGTGCTCATCAGAAATAAGCCCTGGCTACAAGCTCAGCTATCCTGGAGCACGGCATCCGGACAGCCCATTTCGTGGGGACACCTCACCCCATAACTTGGTTTGGTGCCCGCAGGGTCTGGAAGGAGCAGGGAGCTCTCGTTCCCCCCCCGGAGGCTCCTGCACACCCGGTGCTTCCCCACACCTGCGGAGGTGACCGCCCACGGCCCAGCTTTATTATTAAGCATTACAAAATGTTGGTTGCTCCCCACGGAGCTGCCTCAGGCTGGAGAATCCTGCTTCCCCCCGCTCACTCTGTCCTGGGGAGCACTGAATTATTCCACGCAACCTTGATCAACACGGCTGCATCTATATCCTCTTTATGGATCCAGACCTCTCTCTCTCGCTTTAATTTTTTTTTTTTTTTGCATTATTTCCTTATCTGTATAATACTCCCCTTCCTCAGAGGTCATCTTCTCTAAAGATAGAGAAGCAGACAGGTAACAGCCTGACAGTGTCAAGTGCCAGGCGGCACACAGCGCCCTGTGTTGGCCACTAAGTGAGCTGAATCCACGGGGCCAGTACAGAAGCAAACAGCGACAGGAGCAGAAGTTTATCACCTTCGTGATGTGGGAGAAGCATTATCAGGCTGCACAGTTGTATGCTCTCGAAGTGTGCTCTCTGCAGTTAATTGTACTCGAGATAAATCTGGTAGGCAAAGATGAATAGCGCTGTTTACTTTTTAATTCAGCCCCCTGGGACGCTAGGCTCTCTCTGAAAGCCTCCGAATTCAGCATAGCTAATGGCAATGGCTTTGAAGGGCTTTGTTGCAACTGTCATGTGCTTTGAAAAACACACAGAGAACAAAATACCAAAAGTCATCACTTTTTATCAACGGGTACGAGTTAAGAGAAGTCTTCTTCGTGTGCACTGCCCGGACCGTAAGTGCTGCACTCTGTGTGTCAGGGACAGAGAAGGAAAGAGGACAATTAAAGCCTAGTTTCTGTGCAGTCACCTCTCTTTTCCATCTTTATTGCTGCTACAAGCGTGGTTCTGTCACATGTGTTTTGGTTTGCTTTTGCATGATGGTGCGAGGCCAGGCAAGGTTCCCCACAGCACCACGAGCTGGGAGGTCAGACGAAAAGCTCACAGGCAGCTGCCCTTATGCAGGCAGAATTTTGAGGCAGGTGAAGCAAAAAGTTCCTCGCTGTATTATAATTTTCTAGCTTGTGGAACAAGCTGTGCCTGACACTTCTTGATTTGCTCAGCTCAGCCACTTTCATGCTTTTTTTTCCCTAATACAGCTGACTAGATGTTATTTGTGGTAGGGCCCCATTCTTAGTGCTTTTACTTTGTCATTTTACCCCTGCTGTTGTGATCAGCTCCCGGTGACACGTGCTACAGCTGCCTGCGTGTTGTACTACCCATGATACAGCCATCATTTTTCCCCGCACACTGGAACAAACCACTTATGTTTCAACCTAGATGACATTTATTGCATACAGCAAATAACAGCAAAGCGTAAAATAAATATGGGCTAGCCAAAGCTATCTATTAGGAACTGGGCTTCTTATTCTTTTAGGTGGATTTGAAAATCATGACACCTATGAGATGGGGAACACCACGACTTCCTCTGCCACACCGTGCCTTCGAACACAAATGCAAAATATTTACTGACCGGAGCACACACACAACTGAGCGATCGATCCTCCCTTCACTCCCACAGCCACGAACAGCGGGAGCTGTAATGCTGAAACATCTTCATCTTTATGTGAGCTTGCTATGAAAGGACGATGGAACTAAA
Organism: Egretta garzetta; assembly: GCF_000687185.1. Classification (NCBI taxonomy): domain Eukaryota; kingdom Metazoa; phylum Chordata; class Aves; order Pelecaniformes; family Ardeidae; genus Egretta; species Egretta garzetta. Next base: position 1,289,228 of record NW_009260173.1, on the reverse strand, counting down.
CCACAGTCCCTGGGGCCTTTGGGAATGTTTATTCTCTTTTTAAACCAAAGAATCCAGTCTGGGATTGTTTCTAAGGTGTCTGACCCTTGAGTCCCGACAGCAGTGGGGTCTGGGCACGGCAGGGTTTGGCAAGGATGAGCTTTGCAGCAGCTCTCTTTGCAGGGTCTGCTCCTGCGTATCAGGCTAAGCGGGAGGCTAAAATGTGAGAGCAACCCGAGCAGCAGGCTGCAACCTGAGCAGCGTTTCAGCAGAGCTGACGTGCACGCTCGGTGCTGCCGCTGGCGATGCTGCAAGAACCTGGCACGGGGTCTGGATGATGGGCCTGGCAGCCTGGGGCTGGGGGACGCCCGACTCGCCAAGGGCGGAATGCGGCGCTTTCCGTAAGCGGCGACTTTCATCCGTGCTGCTACGCCTCATGTGCTTTGGATCTACGGACACGAATGCACGAGGACACAAGTTTCGATAAGATAAGACACCACCACATAAATGCTAGGCTACACAACCCTCTGTGATTTTAGGGTATGGAATTAGTTACCGTAAATTTACTCTGTTCAATCTGATTTTTTTAGCAATTAAATGGGAAAAACACCATATGGGGATTTATTTCACTTAATTTTAGATATCCATCAGAGCAGTGCAAGTTCTGGGTCAATTCAGGCTCCCAGTAGTCAACAGAGAGCGGGGCGGGCATTATCACATCTTACGGCACGGAGCAACCTGCAGGGCTGCCTGAAAGGGGGGGATACTCATTCCTGTTTTCATATACGCAGAATATACTGAAGCATTGTTAAGGGTGATCAGTCAAAAATGAACCTCGATGAATACATACATTGCACTGTAACTGGGAGAGGACACGAACCCACTGGCAATGCGCCGGGGCACCTTCAGCCACCCTTCAAAACCAGGAGGCTTGAGTGTCCAGCCTGTCCTTACCCTGACCTCCCAGGTGATGAAGGCGGTGCTAGGCTCTGTGCAGGCACAGTTTGCATTTCTGGAGAGCTGTAAATTAGTTCCGAAGCCGCTGCCGTGCTGACGCCTGTTCTGTATGTTGCTATCATTATTTGTTTAATTTCATAGTGTCAGGCCTACACTCCGTGGCGCATATTCCCAACTCAAAACATTAGTCTCTAATTGAAAAACCATTACTGCATATAAAGTTACAATAATCACAGAAGCTTTAATTAGTTGAGCAAATGAATAGTAAGTAATCGAACTTACCCAACAGACTCTTCCCTCTACTTAGCTTTTGAATTCTATTCATTTCATTCTGGCAAGGAAGACCTAAAATATAATACACAAGAATCAGCTTCCAGATGGTACGGGACAGACTCCGTAATGACTGGCTTCACTACTGACATGAAATGCAGACTACTGTACACCTGGGAACGAGAGAGGCCCATATGCTGCTACTGTACTGCAAAACAAATTTATGTCATTAGCTCCACTAATTAAAAAAAAACCCCAACCCTGCAACACACTGTAGTTGAGAATAGCGTTCGGGGCCGTTTTCATTGTCAAAATGCCTTTCTTCTCTTTCACCAAACGGACATAACGCCAGCTCTCCAGCTTACCATTCGCTGACTAATTTCTGCATTAATAAAAGAGTCAGTTCTTGAGCTGTCTATCAGCCATAGAGCTTATTTGTAGGCTGTGTATGCTGGTGCTGATTACTTCTTTGGTTTAGTGACCAAGGGATATTAATACAGCTCACCTGTGACATTAAACATGGTTACACGATGCCCTTCCACACCAGTGCTGGAAAAAAGAGCTTTTTACCACAGCTGACTGCCAAATACCCAACCATGGGGGTTGGATGAGATGACCTCTAGGGGTCCCTTCATTCTGGCAAGGAAGACCTAAAATATAATACACAAGAATCAGCTTCCAGATGGTACGGGACAGACTCCGTAATGACTGGCTTCACTACTGACATGAAATGCAGACTACTGTACACCTGGGAACGAGAGAGGCCCATATGCTGCTACTGTACTGCAAAACAAATTTATGTCATTAGCTCCACTAATTAAAAAAAAACCCCAACCCTGCAACACACTGTAGTTGAGAATAGCGTTCGGGGCCGTTTTCATTGTCAAAATGCCTTTCTTCTCTTTCACCAAACGGACATAACGCCAGCTCTCCAGCTTACCATTCGCTGACTAATTTCTGCATTAATAAAAGAGTCAGTTCTTGAGCTGTCTATCAGCCATAGAGCTTATTTGTAGGCTGTGTATGCTGGTGCTGATTACTTCTTTGGTTTAGTGACCAAGGGATATTAATACAGCTCACCTGTGACATTAAACATGGTTACACGATGCCCTTCCACACCAGTGCTGGAAAAAAGAGCTTTTTACCACAGCTGACTGCCAAATACCCAACCATGGGGGTTGGATGAGATGACCTCTAGGGGTCCCTTCCAACCCAAAACATTCTATGATTCTATATCTATCCCTATAAGCAGATCAACCAAACCCAAAACACAGGGAAACCCAAACAACTTCTCCCGGAACTGCAGACCGCACAACTCACCGCCCGGCTTCTGGAAGCAGTAGCACCACTCATTGTTGGAAAGCTTTCCGTCTTTGAAGGAGTCGCAGGAGTTGAAGAGAGGCTTGACGCATGGCTCATACTTATCCAGGTAAATGGCACTGATCTCCGAGGGATCCAGCAGCAGGTCGTAGTTCATGTCAAGCTTGTTGAACATCCAGCCTAAGGAATCCTTACAGATGGGTAGGATGCTGGTGTCAAACCCTGTAGGAAGACAGGCAAATATCCCCAACGGAATCCCGGCACGCTCACCACACAGGAATCATTGCTAAGCTGAAGCTGTTATAATTTTTTTGGCTGGACTCTGAACATTACCCTCACCTGCCCAAAGCAGAGCATAATTCTAAGACTGAACTGATTGCGTAAAAACCCAAGCACAGCTACAGACTAGAGTGCTACTCACGCTCTTTAGGGGCTGTGGGGTGGGGAGGGCTGAGATTCACAGCTGACATCTGAAATTCAAAGTTATTTCTACTCAAAAAATTCTCACTTTTTTTTTTTTCTGTCCACAGTCCAAGTGGGTTGGCCCTGTTCCAAGAAACTCAAATGTGATGAGAAAAGGCTGCATCCGCTGTGTCTTCAAACTAGACTGAGTCCGAATGCAATTTAAATCCCATTTCCCGCACCTGTTTCTAGTTCCCTGATCAAGTTCTTTCCAGGTGTGCTCTCACCTTCCACCTCTCATCGCAGCTTTTCACTCTGCAAAGCCCTGCCTCCCGCGGTGGACAGCAAAATGCTTTGCTCTGGATTGGGAGCAGCCTGGGGGAGGCATGGGGAGCGGAGGGACGAAGCGTCTCTTCTGCTTGCACCACCCTGAAGACCGGCACCGCTTCAGCCGGGAGCTCCAGAGCGCCGCGCGTGCTCTCGTCTGCCACAGCAGCCCTATTCGTTCTTCTGGCCTCCAGGACTCTGCAGCAATATGGGATTCTGCTCTTCCAGCACTTTGGAAACCATCATCATCATTCATTTCAATAGCTCAAATCCTTAAAAGACCGCAGCAGCACCGGTGTCACAGAAAGACCAACCCATGCATATAGATACCCACAACGTATATGAGAGGCATTTCCAGTATTCTGCAGTCTCCACAAAACCAGTGGCATCGCCTTCTTTCACAAGCAAGACGGGGCATTACAAATCCATGCTGTCGCTGTATCCTCAATGCTTGGTGCAAACATGGACTGATTTCCAAGTCATCTATGGTGCGAGTGCATTTGTACCAGAGAGCTAATAACGCTGGTGACAAGGACATGGACCTGTTGGAGCGGGGCCAGAGGAGGGCTACTAAAATGATCCGAGGGCTGGAGCCCCTCTGCTATGGGGCCAGGCTGGGAGAGTTGGG
>NW_009260173.1:1280899-1285131 GCF_000687185.1 Egretta garzetta | reverse complement strand
ACAGGACAAGGGGGGATGGCTTTAAACTGAAGCAGGGGAGGTTTAGGCTGGATCTAAGGAAGAAATTCTTTACAGTGAGGGTGGTGAAACCCTGGCAGGGGTTGCCCCGAGAGGGGGTGGAGCCCCCATCCCTGGGAACATTCCAGGCCAGGTTGGACGGGGCTGTGAGCAACCTGATGTGGTTCAAGGTGTCCCTGCTCCTGCAGGGGGGTTGGGCTGGGTGACCTCTGGGGGTCCCTTCCAACCCCAAACATTCGATGATTCTATGATTCAGCAAGGACTCAGAAACACACACACACTGGCGGGGGATGTACAGGCACGGAGGGTGCCCAAACCACGTACCCTGGGCACCTTGCACCCGCGCTGTTTCAGTCGTGTGCAATGACTTCCCTGCACGCTATTCATCCTGCTGCAGGCCACGGGGAGAGGCCTGATGGGCTTTTTTCTTCTGCTGCATCTCTCACAGAAAGAGGTCAAGCTTAGCCTGGTTTGCTGTACGTGTCTGGTCCCATTTCAAGATGCTCCTTTGTTAAAATGAAACCCAAGGTGTTGCTGGAGCCCCGCTGACAGTTTGCCCACGCTCCGCAGCCTCCCTGCTATTTTCAGTGTTAATCCAAAGGAGGACAGCGCTTTATGTTGGAAGCTGTGCTTTTTGTGTGCAACTGCAGCTGAAGGTTGTCAGCGACGTGGCAGAACAACGAGAAGGGTTAACTAATGGGAAGGTTTATGTCATTCATAATACAGGTTTCTACCTAAGAAAGGAAGAAGGTAGAACCATTTCCTCAGGCCTAGAGGCAGCTCAGGCAGGGAAGAGAGACCTCATGCTGAACATTTCACCACTTCTTTTTTTTTGCTGTTATCTCCTCTAACATTATCTAATCGAGTTTGAGCACAGTGAAAAAGGCGGCGGCCACGTGAACAGATGTAGGGAGGAAGCCTGCTTGCCCGGCTGAAGCAATTAGGACTATTGACTTCAATGATTCCGCTCAGCTGAGGAACGCAAGCAGGATTTGGTCACTGTGCCATCTCTTTTTGAGTGAAAGGATTTAGGAGTCCTTGGCTTTGCCTTTACAAAGCACGGAGGAGCAGGACACGCGGCCCTGCCTCGTGCAGGTGTGTGCTGTGCTGATTCCCTCCACGGGGCAGGTTAATATTCCGGCAGGCAGGGGTGGATCGTTCAATTGCATGGTGGAGCGGGGATCCCTACATGCTTCAGCTATCCCAGTTTAACAGTTTCCAGGGAAAAAAAGCTGGGTTCCTCTGGCTGCTCTTTTCCTGCAGAGATGCCCTCTCTGGTGATGATGGCCTTTACGCCCCGCTGTGGCACGTACTGCCGCTATGGCGAGGTGATGACAACGTCTGTTGTGTGTCCAGTTGAGTAGGGTACGCGTTGCTGTGGGTCTCTGAAGGTCACCACCTAACTGGCAAGGATCAGCACAGCTCCTGGCAGGACCTTGCCCCTGGCAGTGCCTGTGGGTTATTTCCCAGGCTTGTTTTCCTCCCTGCTGGGAAGTCTTTACTTGCATGTACACCATGCGTTCGGGGACACAACAGCAGCGTGCCCTCAGTCCTGATCGGTCCGAGCAGATCACAAGGTAGTGACTGATGTGCATGACACACCATCAGGGCTTGGGTGCAAGATACAATCAGGAAAGGTCACTTAGGAAGACAGTTAATGACGTCAGTTGAAGAGGTTTTGATTGTAACAACTTCTAAACAAGGGAGCTTTCACTGTTGTGACCAGAGTTCTAGGTTAGGTTTATTAAGAGGCTGTGTTATTAAACAGGGCTGGATTATTAGATAGTGCGGTCTGGAAGTCTTTAAATATTACAGTGGTAGGTGTGATGGAAAGCCCTTAGCTAGATGGCTATCATCAGTGAAAAGGCTAATTCTTTAACTGTCTCTCAATACGTGGCTGAAGGTGAGGAGTAGTGCCTACCTCCATATTGCCTCCTGGTAAAAGCTACCGCCCGTAAATCACCTTTTGCAACATTGCACCTGCAGTCCAAAACCAGTGATCCCGGATGCTCTCGGCACCCAGCAACAGGAACGAAAGCAAAGCGTGCCCCGAGTGTGCAATGCGGGCTTGGACTGACTGCGTAACCGGGGCAGCTGATGGAAAACGGTTCTCAGAGCTCCCCTACCTTCCCTGGGAGGTCCCTGTGCTCCCATCAACTTGGTGAAGCCAAGTGATGTTGACTGAATCAACTGCTTTTTGGAGCCTTCTGACATACTTGCTTATAAATATAATGCAATATGCTGGATGAAGTATGTGACGTTAATTCTGCAATGAGTTAAGTGCTTGGTTAACAGGCTGGACTTCCAGCACAACAGACCCGCAGAACAGTAACCTCGGTGAGAACTTTTCTGCATCTTTCCGTGCAGCAGCTCAGCGCTGCAGTGCCCACGGTGAGAAGCAAAACAGTGCCGGCCCTGCATCCCTCCTGCTCTTGGCTCCGCGGCAGAGGCGGCCAATGCAGATGCCAAGAGATGTCAGCTGTGGTGGTGGTTGCTCTCATTTGGACACCTGCTCGCAAGGACTGGGGTTGGGACCATCGAGTTTCTCATCCCGACTGAGAGCTGTTCAGCATCCTAACAACTTCCCTTCTCTACAGATCTGGAAGGAAATCAAACCAGTGACCTACATGTAAACGTTTCGTATCCCATTAATATGTAAAACGCTCCACCTCCTCTGAATTAAAATGGAATTAAATTTAAAAAAGTCTTTAAGTGAAAATCCTAATTAAAAATAAACACACCTTCTGGCACATAAAATTATTTTCCCCCTTCAAGAGTTGACTTCCATGAGCCAGTTTTATTTTATTAAAGTATACTACAATTCAATTAACAGGGGAATAATTAACCTAATTTCCCCCATCACTTAAAATAAAGGCAGGAAGAGAAGAAATATTCTCCAGAAAAAATCCTTTATATTTCGTAGATCTCCAGTAAAAGAAAAATAACTCCCACTCCAGCCAAAGAGACTGCCTAGATACAATACAGGAATGTTAGGAATTATCAACTGGCTCAGAAGCAATTTGAGTCTGGTCCTACCACCTAAGTAGTTTTATTATTTCCTTGTGTCAAAGCATGTCCCGGAGTTGCTTATATAATTTAGGGAGGAGATTTCAATTGTACCAAGCCTGCGGAAGCCAAAGTTCCCGGCCTATGGTGCTTTGCTGGGACCTGGCAGATAGCTAACTGCATGAAAGTGTGCGATTTCAAACCCGGTGCCGTGCCCTCACCCGCTTCCTTTCAAGAGAGAAAAAAAAAAAAAAAAAAAAAAAAGGTGTACTTTTTCTTCACCTGGGGGTGAACTTAATACACTCAAAAAGCTTATTTACACTCACAGTAACATCTTGAAAATTTAATGTAGCATAGAGAAATCTCTGCTGGAACACCTTCTCGAGACAGCCGATGTGTCCGAGGCGGCGCAGTCATCGCATCCCACCATCTGCTCCCTCCGCTGCCGCGGGGGCATACCCCAAACGTGTGACTGCAAGGAGGTGCGCACCTTCTAAGGCTCTACAGGCGTAACCAAACCAGTTCAGTTTAATGAAGCGCTCAGCCTGGTGAGGAGGGCAGCACACGCAGAGCAACACAAAAGGGCAACGTGTACATCAGAGCCTATTTCCAGAGCTGCGTGTGTCCCGTTTGCCAGGATCCACGCTAATTCTTTTTTTCAGCTCGGGTGTGTGAACTTTGCTTTGAGTTCTGAGCCCTCTTTAAGGTGTCTTTCATTTTTACAAATGTTTGAAGCTGAAGTTGGAAGAAGCCAAATACTCTGTGTGCATTTTCAATGCTACCAGAGAGAACTGGAGCTGCAGAATTTGGCACATGCAGATTAATTCATGAATACTGTTGCAAACTCCTAAAAAGAAAACCAAGCCCAAGTTCTGTTGCATTCAGAGATGATTTGGGCATCTTAACCCATAAAGTTTCTTTTTGTTTTTTTTTTTAACTGACATATAAGAAAATGTACCAAACTAAGCCAACGGTCTAAAAATGAACAATGTTGAGATCAAGTGTTGAAGATCATCAAGGCAGCCTTTCATATAAAAGCTGCCAGGAATCAAACCTAACTTAAAAAGAGGTAACAGCTCTTCTGTGAATCAGAACAAACACTGCAGAATTACCAGGACTGGTTTTCTCTCTGAAACTGCTTTAGCAAAAAAAAAAAAAAAAAAAAAAAAAAAAAAAAACCCCACACCCTTTTGGTTTAGATTGTCTCT
>NW_009260173.1:1278015-1280655 GCF_000687185.1 Egretta garzetta | reverse complement strand
AAAAAAAAAAAAAAAAAAAAAAAAGACCCAACACCTTTAGGATTGAATTTGGCCTTTGGTAAGGCCCTCATGAGCAGCCGACAGGTCATCTGCATGAAAAAAGTCCTTTTGACAGCCTGATAAAATGTGATTTCACGTGGTTCCGGGCCTAAAGGACTTCAAACAAAGTTTTAAGTCTCTGGCATTTTCTGTCATGGAGTCTGAAACATTCTGAAGCCACGATTAGCTCTACATCCAGTTGTCTTTTTGCACTATGGTTTGGCTTCCTCTGCATGATAATACCCTTTTTTTGCTGTACCGTTTAAGAAATAAGCAGGACATATGATTTTAAAGATACTGACTTTGTGAAAATACTGGGGAAAGTAAGGGACATATGGAAAAGGTCATTTGCCCAGAACATGGCTTGTATCACCACATAGTTTTAAGATACAATTAGTTGGCATTAACGAGGTTGACTGTAGTTTTGAGCAATGCAGCATTGGTACAGTCCGTCTCTTTAGGAAGAGCCAATCTATTGCTACACGAGCTCAAAAGAAGAGCGGCTGCGGAGACGTGGACCAGCACTGAACGCCCATCCTGATGGGCTGGGCCTGCTCTCCTGCACCTTGAGCCTCCCCAGCCTCGCACAACGGGGAGCTGGGCCCTGGGGTCCAAAGAGCCGTAAAAGGCAGCAGTTGACTGAACCTTTCAGCTCCGTGTGTGCAAAGCCTGGCTTTAGACAGCTTGCACCAGAGAACCGGGGCGGTGAAGCGAAGGTGAGGCACACACCTAGATAAAACTTGCGTGTCCTACTTTGCAAGCCAGGGGCCCACGTGTTTTGGGAGATACTATTTAAAAGGATTAATGAGTCCTTACAGAAAATAAATTCGCATCTGCTCTCTGATGAACATGACCTCTTTTGATGCTGTTATCTGAATCTTTCACCTCCCTGGTGGGTAAATGACATCAAAATCAGTCAAGTTGGCTAAACCCATGGAGAGTAAATGTCCTCTAAACTGTTCATTTTATTCCTTTCTTAAAAAAAAAATAAAATCAAAGGAAGCAAAGATGGTGTTATTAAATACCCGGGACAGAACAGATTCCAGATCTCCAGATGATTTAACTACTCCAGCTCTGTGGCTGCAATGCAGATGTTTTTATTATTCTTTCTCTTATTATAAGGCAGTAGCAAGACACTGCAGAATAAAACCTGAGAGAGTCCTTTCCAACATTGGCATAATTTTCCTTATGCTTGTAGGCCATGTTTTTGGCTCGTACCACTGACACTGGGTCAGAAAATGCTTGGCCGTGAACTGGGAAGTAAGTGCACACCACGGCCCAGCCCCAGGAATCGATTCGGGTGCAGCCATGCTGACTTGGAGGGTCACGGGGTTTAACTGTGCAGACGGGAGCGATGCCATGCTAGTCAACCTCAGGGCCTGAGAGACGTCCCTGAGCAGTTTTATTTACTAGTATAGACCTGACCCCTGTGGCCTTCAGACACAGCGATTTGCCTGATTAACTTGTAAAGGTCTCTCTGTCCCCGACTGCCAGTTTTTAGAGCAGCGTGTGGCCAGCGAGAGCACGGAACGACTGCAGCTCCTTCGGAACGGTGCCGCTCTTTACTCACAGGAGCAACTTCCCCGTGTACCTGCTCGCTGGCCAGCACCTGCGGGAGGTGGCCCGGTGGCCCGGCTGGGCTTGGCTGAATGCTCCCCCGGGCCAGGGGACTGCCTACAGCGCTCAGCGCTCTACGGGAAAGGTGTTTTCTTACTGCCTTGTGCCGCCTCCGCGCTCGTGGGTTTGATGACACGATTGGCGTCCTCGTGGAGAGCACCAAACCAGTCTTTTAGTCGTGAAGCGAGATTCCTCAATTCTTTGTCTGTGCAAGCTGGAAAAAGAACAGAGGAGCGGTCTGAATTAAGAGCACCAGCAAAAAAAAAAACCAAAAACCACCCACCCACCTTTCTCCAGAGAGTCTGTTAGAAAAACATTGCTTATGGTTGTAAAATCCTTCTCGTTAAGGGCGCTGAAGTAAAAAAGGTTAGGGAACAGGGCAGCGCAAGTTAAAACACAAATGTAGGTCCTTATGAATTGAGTTGTGCTCAAGTGCTGCTGCGGTAGCTGGTGAGATCTGGGGGGGCAGGAGCGGCGCGCAGAGCTGCCCGCGGGTCCTCAATTAGAGCTCTGCGACTCCTTAACGTAAATGTTTTCACCTTGTACGGTTTTAGAGGAAAATATCAGTCAAACAGATGGGGAGGAGGGACGCACTTGCTGAGACACACTACTCCAACAAGATGCTGGGAATAATTTATAACCACATTTGGCTTAGTACAAGGCTATTATTGCAGTAATAGGAAATATATATACTTATTTATAGGCAGAAAAAAGAAAATTGTTATGTTGCTCTAGCTCTGCCGCAAATGAGTGTTTGCCACCTCTGAAGGCTGTCAATTCCATTTTGTTAGCTGGGTAAAACATCCCTGTTCTTATAAATTTTTACTGAGAAATATCTTTTACTGAGAAATATTTTTCCAGAAATTTCTGCCAAGAGATTGCTGTCCAATGGGAACAAACCCTTTTAAGGAAGCAAGTTGCCTTAGTCACCCATTTCTGTCAGAAAAAATATTCTTCTTTCTGTATCATGTTTAGTGCTTAAAA
>NW_009260173.1:1275769-1277981 GCF_000687185.1 Egretta garzetta | reverse complement strand
CATTCTACATTTTAAATGACATTTCTTGGAATGCAGAGCAGGATTTTATGCCCTAGAGGCAGACACCTTTCACGGGACAAGCCGCAATATCTCTTCTCCTGTTCCCTGCCATTCCAATATTCCCCCTTCCCAGCAAGCAGCCGAGTCCCTCGCCCAGCTTTCCCAAGCTGACTCCCTGCTCCAGCGGCTGCCAGGACCTCGCTGGTACCCCCTGCCTGCAGCGGGTGTTTGCTTGTTCTCATAGGGCCAGAAACATCTCTTACGCTGAAAATAGGACATGGCAGCTTTTTCTAAGTGGAAAGTATTTTAGCATTTTGGGGGGAAGAAAGATTTTCCCATTTTTCTGTAATGCCAAAAGAGTTTGCTAGATTCTCCTATTAAAGATAGAAGTATGAAGATCACTGACCCACTAAGGCTGAGCCCAAGTAAGGAAAAACCAGGTCTTCAAGAAAAAAAAATCAATTAATCTAAAATAAACGGAAGACAATGCAATATTAACTGCAAAGTGGCTTACATTACTGAAAAAGCTTATCTCTATTTTCTCACTTAAATTAACATTGTATTTTACTCATCATAAACAATCTCATCTTTGCATGTTAAGACAAAAATCATAGAGGAATAGGATTTTTGAGCCCACCATGTCATTTCTTCCGTAAGGACCATCTCACGCCACTGTTGTTCCTTGGCTGTTGCTCACAAACAAGGTCTTTTATCAGAGAAAAATCACAACAGAAGCAAGAGCAGAACAAATTCCATCATCCTGCCTGTAACAAGCCCCCATCAGGAGACATTGTCTGAAGCAGTGAGGGGGTAGGAAGACAACTAATTTTATAGGTAATAAATATTCAGGAATGAAGTAGCTCAGACAGGCACGAATGATTTCTTGTTTGGGAAATTTAGATCCATAAAGATAAAGGAATGACCATCATGTAGCAATTCCAACAGAAGCTGGGCACCCAAATACCTGTTAGCAGAGGTGGAGTTGCTTCCTTTATATGGCACGGGAGAGGCTGGGCCAGCCTCCCCTCCCAGCTGATTCCCATGGGATGTAATTGCTGCCGGAGCATCATCGGGCAGCTGCAGCAGCACCAGAGCCCAGAGCCACCTTTGCCCCCGCCTGCCCTCCCAACTGCGTTCTGAGAAGGAGCGTACCGATAACCGCGTCATCTCTCGGAGTTAAAAGCAGGCAGCATCTTTTCTTTCCTTCTGCCACGTAGCCAGCTCATCCTTTGAAGGGCAGTTTTGCCAAGGAACAACAGAAATCAAGCGCGTAGCAAATAGGTGCTGCTCAGCCAGTACCTCACGCGTGACGGGTTATCCATGTGCTCAGTATTTCACAAATGCATCTCCGGTCAACACTGCACCCATGCACACAGCTTTGAGCATGGATGGTATCGAGTGGGTGAAAAAAAGAGAATTGAGTTGTCCAAGAAATGAGTAACACAGCTTTACTGTGCAAACCTGACCCTTATGAACCATTTATTGTGGCTCATGACATCTTTAGGAAGTCAAGGACTGCAAACACCCCGTCCTGTGCCTTCCCGACACCCTCGTCATGCCTTCGGCACAGGTATACTGAGCTTCACAGTCAACAAGTCACAGGGAAAAAAAATAATATTAAAGAAAAAAACCCTCTAGGGCTCTTTTCCCTATTTGGATTTGTGTACTTCCAAAGGCAAAGGCAACTCCAGACACCATGGATACCCAAGGCAAGGCAAATGCTCTGCGGGATGCTGTACGGGCTCTCAAACTCGCTGTGCCATGCCCGTGGAGCTTGGAGCACGCTCGCCTCCTCTCCCGGCCCCAGACCATGCAAAATGGCCTTCCCAGTGAAAAACCAACGTCTCTAGAACAAATTTGGCAAAGTGGTCATTTGGTTTAAATTGCACTGACTGAGGGAACGTGAATCCATGCTTTTAAACTGCAACAGAAAACAGGATTGAACGCACAGCGTAGGTGGAACAGAAGTAGATTAATCAATGGTAAATCAGACTTGAAAGGATTTCTCCGTATAGCCCAGCCAATCGAACATGTCAGGATCTGTAAAACACCATTCATAACTAAGTCATTGCATTTTTTTTTGCTTGTCTGTAACGCTAACTGTGTCGAGTGCCAGATTTTACCATGTACACGTAGGTTCCTGCTTATGCCAATGCTCTACCATTACCCAGGCGCTTCGATCCACGACCGACATCAGCTCGGTTATACCCTA
>NW_009260173.1:1259756-1275717 GCF_000687185.1 Egretta garzetta | reverse complement strand
CAATGGAGCAGGGACAGGCTCCCAGCCTCCCCTCTGCCTGGTGCCCTCGCTCGGGGGGCAGTCGTTAGCAGTGGACCCTGGATGCCGCTTTCTCCGCTTTTCACCGACAGGTCTGCGAGGTGCCACAGACCCTGCGGGTTTCCTTTGGACTTGGTCTGAGGCGCGACTGGCCAGTAAGCCCAGAGCTGGAGTTCTCTGCATACTGGAGAGGGTTTTTGTGAAAAACTGAGATATTCCTTACGTACGCTGCTGAAGGATGATTCAACCGTGGGTATTATGTTGAGGTTCTCCCTTAGGACTCAGCCTTTCTTCAGAAGAATAACTGCTATCTCATGAGTGAAACGGGAACCGACTGTGCTCTTCATATGAAGTGAGTAATAGATTTCTTCGTGAGACTTCAAAAATGTAATCCAAAATTCAGTTAAATTTCTGGCCAAGTGTTTCATGCCCTCAACTTTACTTTCTCCTGCACATTAAAACAGAGGAAGTATTATTTTACATTTTTGTATTAAATTTTATTGTAATGCTAGCATGCATGGTCACAAAGATTCTGCCCTCTGCCTAACGGAACCACAACTTACTTTATTCTTTATTTATTTTATCTGAACATTTTCAGAAGTCTCTAATCAATCTGAATTTGTTTGGTTTGGGACACATCATTTTAGACCCTTTGAAGTGGATTGACAGTCAGAGGGCATGAGCTGACCACAGAGTCAGGCCCAGCCCCCAGCTGGGTATGTAGGAACCGGAGCACTTAATGATTTATTTCTGGCGGTAGAGCCCATTAGTTACACATCAAACCATTAGGAAGCACAGCTCAAGAGGAGCCCCAGATCTAAGATCCTGGTATATAAATTTGCATTAGTGTAAGTTATAAAGCATTTTTAAGAACCCTCTTCATGAAAAATAGAGTGCAAATGTACCTCTTTACTATTAATAGAAGTTCCAAGTAACGTTTCTCAGATGAGAAGAATAAGGCTGTAGGAGGAATAGATGTGATAATGGGTCTCTTGCTATTTGAAGATCTAGAAGGAGAAAATACGTAGGCTGCAAACAATACAGACAGTGACATGACTTGAAGCACTCATTAAAATATCTGGGATGAAGAGAAACACCAAGGGAGGAACTTCTCCACAGCGCCTCTCTAGCAACTGAAACCTGTCCAGTCAACTGCCAACAGCCATTTGAAACCCTACTGCTGCGAAAAAGACACGAGTGCAAACATAGGCAAATACGCATTTTCACTTCTGCATTTTCTTCAAGAGAAGAGAATCTGGCTTTGAATCTTCCCCTCCACCTTTCAAAAAGGGAAAACCCACAAGACTTCACCCTTGCTGTCTCATCGGTGGCACTGGCAGTCCTGCCTGAGCAACCCCCTGACACCAGGTCCCCGCACGCTCTCAGCTCCCGCATCCTCCACTGCCGCTGCGCGCTGATGACAGCCCCCGCGTGGCCCACGGCTTCCCTGCTCGCGGCAGGTCGGTATCGCTGCTGTCACAAGCGGGGATGGGGAGGCAGCTCGGTTAACCCCAGCCCATCGCCTCCATCCCAGCACACAGCGCCCTGCACCGGATGCGGCAGCGGGACCACGAGCAGCGGCAGAGTCCATCACCGCGAATAACGGCGATGCGAAGGCAGGCGGGGATGTATCTGCTGCTGGATCCAACCAACATCCTCAGGTCTGAATCTGCAGATGTTACGAATCACCCTGCAGAAGTGATTTAATAGCAAGCACTGAAAGTGCAGATTTATTCCCAAGGGTGAAGCAATTGGTCCAGCAGCCATTTATTCCTAACAAACTGAAAGCACTGTTGCTAAATACCTATTTTCACCAAGCAGAAAACATTAATCTGACCATTAAAAGCCATTAGCATGCTGGAAAGGCTCAGGTTTTTATGGGTGTGCTTCCATTATGGACTTTTTCAGCTCTACAGATCCTAATCTATACACATGGGTGGTGAAAATTAACAGGATAATACTTAATATCACTCTTTCAGGGAGAGACTTTCAAAAGTGCTCAGTGCCAGGAATCAACATTAAAACCGAACTTACCTGTAGAAGCGTAAGATTAAAGCAATATTGAATGTACTCTCACACCCCATTTTTACTCCAGCTGTCGTGGTTTAACCCGGCTGGCAACTCAGCACCACGCAGCCGCTCGCTCACCCCCCCCCTCCCTCCATGGGATGGGGGGATAGTAATAATAAGAATGATAACAGAATATACAGAATATACAAAACGAATGATGCACAATGCAATTGCTCACCACCCGCCGACCGATGCCCAGCCCGTCCCGAGCCGCAAGCAGTCCCCGAGCCCCGAGCAACCGACCGAACTAACCAACCCCCCCGAGCATGACGTTATATGGTATGGAATAGCCCTTTGGTCAGTTTGGGTTAGCTGTGCTAGCTGTGCTCCCTCCCAGCTTGTTATGCACCTGGCTGAGCAGGAGAAGCTCAAAAAGTCCTTGAGTAGTCTGAGCACTACTTGGCAACAGCTGAAAACATCAGTGTGTTATCAACATCCTTCTGGTACTAAATCCAAAACACAGCACTAGGCTAGCTACTATGAAGAAAATTAACTCTATCCCAGCCGAAACCAGGACACCAGCCTAGCAAAACAATATTGTGAAGTCTCTGGCCGCTAACAAAGCTGAACCTTGCAACTCCTACTGCAGTGAGCTCTGCCCGAAGCTTCGTACGAGGCAGCACATCGCTGCGTGACTGCTTCCACGGCCCGTGGCTGCTCTAACGCTCCAGCACTATGTGAGTCTGTATTACCCAGAAAAAAGTTACGGTGATACCTTACACTGGATTTCACAATGCACAGGCTACGTGCCCGACCCACAGAAGGTGTGTAACCTGGTTTTCGTATCGTTTGGCTTCTCTGTTCTCGGTCACCTATCTGGCATGTGTCTGTCACCTTACTGGTACTACTGGTATCATTACAATCACCAGTCTCACCAACACCACTACATTTTTACCAATTACACATGGAGAGAGTGGGTTTGGGGGCTCATATTATCGTCATGCAATGCTAAATAGTCTCTTAGGTAGAGACTGAGGAGCAATTTCCCTGTTCCCCGAATGCAAGAATGTTTCCCGAGAGCTGGACTAGTTTCAACTGTTTCCTGTGGAGGAAAGGAAATGGCAAATGCAGAGCAATTAAAAAAGAAACCAAAAGTTTTAAAAATGCAGACTTAGCCACTGAGGTTAGTGCCCCTTCCCACTGCCTGGCAGAATCCAGCTCAGAGACACCTCACCGATTTTGAGTCACCTGCTTACAAAAATGCAACCGCCCTGCCATGGAGCAGAGCCAACGCGTTGCGATCAACGTGGCCAGCCACCTAACGGGAATAAAAAAGGGAAAACGTTGCCAGAGAGCCCATCTCAGCCCATAGTCTGCAACTTCAGACTTGGAGTTGCCCGTGCAGGAAGAGGGAGCGGCCGCGTTAATGGGACCAAGCCTTGCTGCTCGGCTCACGGGCGGAAACCCAGCGGTATCTGTAAGACAGAGGAGTCGGAATGAGCAGGTCAGTCACTTGTCCTGTGAGCCCGGGGGACAAGGCCAGTTAGTTTTGATTCAAATGTCATATAGCACAAACCTATATGGCATTGCCCAACAGCGTTGTTATATTCCCCCGGTTAGAAGTAGGACAGGCATAGTTGCGACAAGTCAGAAGGAAAAAAAAAGTCTCATTTCTGTATTTTTGAAGCCTAACATGACAATTGGGTGCAAAGTTATATAGTAAACCACTGTAAGATCACTATTTAAAAAGGTTTGACATAAATGTACCATAGCATGGAAGCCGACAGGAGAGAACGCTCATCTTTTGTGCTGTTTTATATTACTCTTCGTATAGAAAGAATACGTGGCCATTTTAACCATGCTTTCTGACACACCCCACTACCTTTTCTCTCTTGTAGGTAAGTCAACAACTTATCTCACCCCGCTGTAAGTGTGTCCATATGTGTGTGGATTATCACAATGGGCTTTAAGACTAAAGTAGAAAAAAATTGTATCAGCTTTCAGGTTTCAGGGAGCGGGTCTGCTCCCAGTCATGCAAAATACAAAGTGCATTCTAAAAACTGCTGCTGCAGGACTTGATTTGGAAGTAAACATCAAGCTAAAGGCAGTGCCGTGCTAACCCTCCGCTTGGAACGCAGCTACACGTGCACTTAAGCTTCCACGCGTGCAGGTGACTTGCAGATGACGCCAAGTGTTTTATAGAGCTGCTTTGGTGGTGCAATTGTGGCGATAATTACCTCCCCAAATATTTCACCCGTCTTGGTTGGAAGGGGCAATGCTCTTTTCGTTGGGCCTCAGGCAACTCCTTTCA
The DNA here is from genome assembly GCF_000687185.1 of Egretta garzetta. NCBI lineage: Eukaryota > Metazoa > Chordata > Aves > Pelecaniformes > Ardeidae > Egretta > Egretta garzetta. The sequence continues at coordinate 1,271,378 of NW_009260173.1, read as the reverse complement.
ACAATAAAAAATGAAGTGTTATGCCAATGATTTTACGAAGTAGAAAGGAATGGATTATTTACTATTACTGTAAGGAAAGCTGTTGCATTCTGAACATGCCTTGCTCAGCTAGAACTGTATAAACAAAGGTTGAGAGCTACAAAGCTCGCTGGCTAAAGCTGTAGGCAAAGCGTACATCTACTTTCGTAGAACTTAATGGCAGTTCCTTTGTGCTTGCATTAATTGGGAAGACCCTGGGACGTTCATCTTTGCTAGGTGCACTTTCTAGAGCCGAAGAGAGAGAAATTTTAGATTCTGATCTTCAGTAAAAATGTTCTGAATGACAATAGTTGGAAATACCTTGAGCTGTTGATGGTAAGGGCAGCTGCTAGCTTCCGTAATGAAAATGGCCTGGAGCTTGAAAGAGCAAAACTCACGTAGTAAAATTAGTGATTTGACAGTCTTTGAGAAGAAATGGGCAGATCTGTTTATGTTCAACCACAGTGGGAAAGCAACAGCCAAGAATATAAATTAAAAAATTATATACCAAGAAAAAAGTAAAAACTAAATGATTTCACTGAATGCCTGTGCTGGAGCATAAGCACGCACAACGCTTCTCAAAAAGTATGTTGAACATGGCTACATATGAAACGAAACATAAGAGACTTCTAATTTTCACAGGTTCTTGTGCCACCACAGATGGATCTAAACCAAATTAGGAAACCCCCCCAGTGGCAGGAGAGCAATTCTGTAAAGTGTCACAGTAAACAGGGAGGTTCATTATTATTTGATACTTTTAAAACGCGTGAATTTTTGAGTGGTTCACAGGTTAAAGCTGCTTCTTTTGCACAGTTCTGTTCTTCTGACACTACTCCATCTCTGCAGGTTGGCTCAAATCTAAAATTAATGAGCTCCCCGGTGGCTACTGGGATTTTTTGTTTTAATGGGAAAAGGTATTATCTTTATGGCTAGCGAGATCTAATTGCCCGTGTGCGTGGGACTGGCAGGTGCCTATCCTGGACGCAAAGTCTGGACTATCCATCCTTATGGCAATGACCGGAGTGTGGAACGCTGTGCAGGAACGCTGAAGCAGCACTCTTTACTACGCAGCCTATGTGGATCTATCCCAGGGCACTTCCAGAGGGCCAGGGCACACGACAACTGACCTGCTTTCCCATAGGGAAAAACCTACCCCGCATCCTTCTCCGAGTCCCCGCTGTGATTCAGGACACTGCCCAGAAGCTGGAAGAGGGACCCAGGAGTTTATTAGAAAGACGCCTTTTTTGCCAGGATCTGGTACTCCATCACACAAAAAGAAGGGGGAGGCAATTGAGTCGATTCACTTCATTTTTACCGGACTGCACCATCTTTATTCGCTTCCTCAGGGACCCTTGAAGAGCGACAGATAAATCCAATTTGCCCACGCTTGAGCAGGATGGAGCGAGAGATACTCGTGAGTCAGCATATGCCAGCAGAAACTATTTTTCCCCCTCATTAACGTTTTTGCACATCAGCTGATTTTCATTTTATACTGTGTATATCCCCGTGCTTATTTTCTACGTTCCCTACTGAATGTTATCACATCTGATGCCACCAGGGCTTCATTAATGTAAAGCGTTGTCATGTGGCGAATTATTCTTAAATGAGAAAACACAGACAACTCTAGAAGAGAACATGAGGAGTTGTTGGGCAGCAGGGGGCTAGGAGCATTTGGAGATGTCCCACAGGAATTCTTCCGGCAAATTGTTGGGAGAACTGATTGAAATTCAGTAAGGAAGTCAAATGAGACAACATAGCTCCCCAGTGGATTGCAAAGATCCCCGGAAGGAAACCAGAGCGCTCTCTGCACTATCGAGAAATGTGTAAATGCCACCAGGAGATACCGGGTAGGAGCGCAGCGTGCGGGGCAACGTGCAACGAGCAAGTGAAGGAGTCATGGTAGAAGGGAAATGCAATGTATTTTGAGAGTCTGATTTGAATGGATTTAGGTTCTGAATGGGGTTTTATTGGAACCAGGGTTACACCAGTGAAGCGTCATTAACTTCACAGGAGCGAACGGCAAGCGGAACATTAGTGAAGACGTTTGTTGGGTTGGTTCATCGACGTTCAGGCACATCCCATTAACAGAGGCACTCAGAAATACGCTTCCCACCGGTGAAGGAGGTGCATCGCAAAGGCTTGGCGTCTGGGTAGGCAGCTGCCTCCCGTGGCGTGGGCAACAGGGACTGCAGCAGCTCCCCAGGTGATGGGACCGCCGCTGGGTGGGAGATGAGGGAGGACCTTACAAAACTGCTGCTCAGGAACCTGCTCGGATTTACACCGGCAAAGCGGTGGAGCGGCTTCATTTTTAACAAGCTTTGGTGCTTTTGGCTGAGGTAATGATGGGTGCTTCGGCTGCTACGGCCTCTGCTGTTGGGCTGAAGCTGGGGTGCTGCTAAGGCTCAAAGCAAACCTCTCGGGGATTAAAAAGGGGAGCGCTAAGCTGAGCTGAGTGTCAGGGAGGGCTTAGATAAACAAAGGCTCAGGAGACCGACTGGCTGTTGTTTACCTGCTGGGACATGTTCCTCCCAGAGCTACGTAACTTCATTGAACAGTATAAAGAGAAGGATGAGATGAACATACTAATGAGCACCTGGCCACTCCGCTGCCGTGGGGATCCGTAACTTCAAAAAGTGTGGAATGGAGCTGCAAAAATCTCCTACTAATGCGTATTTTGAAGAAGCATTTAAAGAAATGTCAATTCTCTTCTCAGCCCTTCATGCACATCTGTGTATTTTTAAAGCCTTTTAGAGGGAGGATTGAGTTTTGTGTATTCACGGATATGATTTATTGAAAATGTCCTGATTTTTTTTTAAATATTTGCACTATTAAAATATTTAACATAAAAAAAAAAGCAGCAAGTGAGATCAAAACCATCCCGTGGCATTATGAAAACCGTAAGCTGAGAAATTCTGAAAGGATACAAACGGCTCGTGTGAAAGGAATTTGTTTGGGTTTTTTTTTTAAAAAATGAGAGCTTTGGAACTGTGGCTGAGGAAGCTTTGAAAGCGGCCAGGCTGACAGGGGGGATTGTAGGGTAGCTGTAAGCCTTTGTAGAAGCAATTATTATCAGCTCCCCAAAGCACAGACAAGTCTGTGAGCAAAAAAAGCAACAGAAAGGCGAAAAGGCTGGCGGGGAAGCAGACCCCCGGTCCCAGGCCTAGGCACCTACCTGCTGATGGCTTCAGCCACAGTGATAACTATCCAGCTCCAATTTAAACTTTAGCCATTCTGCAGAAAATTAAATAGCTGGAGCTGTACCTGCTGAAAGCAGAGGGGAGGGAAGAGCAATGCTCCGGGCGGGGGGCAGCAGCCCCCGGCTGAGCGCAGATGGGGCGCGGGTCCATCAGCCCCTGGCAGCCCTCCCAGGTGCTCTTTGGAGTCACGATTTAATCAGAGCAGCCATGGATCGATGCTCTCAAAGTGCTCCCAATTAACAAATTTTGTAAAAGGTGTAGCAAGGCATCGTGTAGAGCTGGGGATTCCGAGCTCCAGATAAAGTTTTACATCGTGCCAACAGCCGCAGCTTTCCAGTGGCAGCTTTTTAACTGGGAGCACCGCGGCCGTGCTTCTGGCAGGACGGTACAGAGGTATCTATGGGAATCCATCCTTTCGCTAAACCAATATTTTGCCCAGATTTTTTCATTGATCTGGCTGTCCAGTTCATTCCCCACACTGCAGTACATTTAGACCATACTACTAAAACTAGACTATGGGACTGGTTCTGCTGTTTCGAGGTTCTGAATTGACTTGGGCGCAAACTGAAGCTTGAGTCTGATTTCTCCAGGTGCCGCATGCTGAGAGGGTTTTTGAACACACCATTCAGCCTCCCTCCAAAAGTAGCCTCGTGCAGTTTAGATTTCATTATTCCTTTGATGCTCCTTACAGAGGCGGGGATATCTTTTCACACTCCGGCCCTTTTAATTTTATTATATTTTTTTAAATTCACTGCAGAGCTGGAACGTACTTTTCCCATTTCACCACAAGTTCTTGGACATTAAAAGCGGGACATTAAAATATATGTCGGCTTACAGGCCTTTAGCACAGTATTTGCCATCCCTGCCATTTTCAGAAGCAGCAGTCATTACAGTATGGAACAAAGTCCCCCTATTTAATTGCAAGCCAATAACCAGTAGCCTGGTCTGCCTGTGCCTCACTGCAAAGGATTAAAACCAATTTCCTACTGTGTGTGCTATGACCGATCCTAAGCGATATCCACAAATTCACACACCTAGTCAGTATAATTCCACTTTTCTAATGGGAAGAGTCAGACCCTATACCCACAGTTCTTCTTCAGGACGACGGCATCCCAGGTTTCACTCCACCGCTACCCAGGGTAGCCACGGCATAAGTGGGTGGGTTGATTTTTGTGTGGCTAAGCGAGGATCCCAGTTGGGTTGATAAATTTGGTCCCAAAAGGACTCAGTAAATTTGATAATCAACTCTTGTTTAAATAGGAATGGCTTAAAGTATCCATGTTAAACTTGGATGAGTAAATCCAAAAGAGTAAAACTATGTGTGAGTAACACTAATGAAAGATAAAACCTACATGTGAAGCTGGGTAAATTTGCCTATTAGGCCAATTAAGGCTATTCTGAGTAGTGTGATATGAGGGAGCTTTAATATTTCCCTTGATTCTGGTGATAATCTTTCACCTGGAAAAGAACCACTTGGGCAGGCACCCAGCACTTGTAACGGGCATTACCGGAGCAGAGTTTGGGGCGTAAAACCTGTGGGGGCCGGGGCTACTAACTGGGATAAGCATTTTAACGGTGATGCCAAACTACGCGTTTTGCTTCTGAAAACTGCCTACGTAAACCACCGTCGTGTCCTGCACGAAAGAACGATGACTGCTTTCTTCATCTTTCTCCATTTATCATTTCCTTCTGGCTAACAGAGGCAGCGCTGCGCCGCTGGTGCTGCCAAGTCCTCGTTCCCAGCGTGTATTTACACATGGCTTGGGCACCAAGGGATGCTTCTTATCTAGGGACGTAAAAGTAATTTTATTCCTGGTTTCTAGTCAAGTGATGATGACAAGTAATGAGCATGAAAAAGATTTGTACAAATACGTTTAGGAGCATTAAAACATTTATAGTAAGGAAGTTTGAGGGGGTATTTTTTGGTGTTTATCTAGAAAAGCAGCCATGTACCAAATTAAAATTTTTCCTAAAAAAATAGGTGTGAGAGCAAAATGCTTTGAAGGACTTTGGGGAGAAGATGTTGACTCGTCAGCGATGACGAGGTTGGCTCACTTCTGCGGGGAAAGAGGGGCGAAGGGAAGAACAGGGTAATACGCTGTAGACTTGTGAAGGAGGTTTCAGGGCCCTCTCCTGTCCGTCCATCAGATCGATATCACCTGCAGTCATGTGGACTTGTGTCAGGTATTCCCTGAAATGCTGCTGTGTACTCCAACAACCAAACATGACGCAAGCCAACCGAGGATCTGAGGAAAAACCTGCTGATATACTTCAATGATTCAAGCACAACTACTTAAACATCAATATTATTTATAAGCGAACAAATTTGCCTTAAACTTGGCTAAACTCCGTGGAAGAAAGCAGATGTGAATGATCTGCTCGTACTTCACACAGTCTGAGCACTATTTCATTGGGGCTGTTCTACGAAACACAGCATTTCTTTTATTCCACGGTGAAGGTGAAAGGCACAGAAAGAATTACATTATACACAGACCACACAGGCTGGTCAAGATTTGCACTTGCGTAGACTGGAAGAGTGCAGATTTCAGCTCACTGCACAGTATTTTCTTCGCTAATTGGTTGCAAAATGGATTTGGAAGCCAACCCAATATTTTCAAATGAAGCTACTGCAGTCAAGACAGCGGGGTTGCGCTCTCATAACAGGCGTCTCTCCGTTCTGCTCCCACATAGAAGGGCACAAAGCCTTCCAGTGTGAGACATGAAAATGTACACTTTTTCCAAGAGTAAGGTTCTCAAATATTTTTACAAACATCAGCTTTTGAAAATGTTTTGTTCATTTGCTATAGCTCTCAGCAACTAAACGCAAGAGAAATGCACTTAGAACATTAAGAAAGTCTTAGAGAAGTCACTGGGGAACTTTTTTCTTTTCTTCTTTCCTGAAACCTTCACTGAGAGATGGGATTGAAGTATCTGTGTAACAACAGGTGAAGGACACACGCGTGCGCTCGTTTGCGTGGCAGGCAGAATCGCAGAGCTACCCCCATACCAGCGATGGCACGAGAGGAGCCTCCTTCAGTTCTCGTAAAGGCAGGCAGGAAAGAGAAAAAATCACCCTTGGATTCATATCCACCTGTCTGTAAAAAGCACTGCTGAAAGCCCAATTATTTTGATGGATACTGAGGAGAGACAAAAAAATAAGGACTTATGTAAATGACAATGAAAGAACTCGATGTATTTCTAAGAGTATCTCAGGAATTTACAGTAAATAATGCTTTCAAAGGAAATGGTAATCACTCTGCATTGAAAGCCTCTGATCTCACCATCTTTACTTCAGCTCATATTAGTACCGTGCATCATTACCACAATGTGCTCTTTGAAGCATGCGTGCTCTATCTCCCTGCTATTCATCACAAATACCCTCCCTCTGAAAGTACTCTCTGCCACTGTGCACACATTTTTCTTTCTAAGATTTAATTTATTTCCTAAAGAAATGTCGCACAGAAATCACTCTTGCCAGTACAAGTTCCCAAGGCCTGATTCGTTTAACAATGATTTACTGACAACTGTGAGATAGAAAATAACGGAATGTTGTTATTAAGAGCAACACTGCACCTTTCCAACAGCGTACATGGAGAGGGTATATCCAGAGGACGCTCATATTCTTTCATGAACAAGTGATACGTGGCAAGAAGAAGAGAGCTTGCCATGGTTAGTGCCTGGCTTCCAGCTCCTATTCCAGCTCCCTCTCTGTGCTCACAGCTGATGTCACTGCATAAATCCCGACCTTTGCCGCTGTTGGTTTCATTGAAAAGCAAAAGCTTGTAGAAAAAGGGATAAGAGAACAGGTGTCCTGTTAAGGAAAACGTAATTTTGGTTGGTATCCAAACATAATCAGTTCTTGGGAGAAACCGTGAAAGTTCACCCGCAACTGCACTTGGAGCAGCAGAGCACAGCGGAGCGCGGTAGTTAAAGGTGTGAACCGAATCTGGGAAGGATTTACCTAAGCAGCGTTGTGGGAACAAGGACAGAATCTGCAGATGTGGCAGCTGAGCTGGACACCGGAGATATCCTTGGTCTCGTTGGCCGCAAGCCATGGGAAAAGTGAACAAAAGCTAAGTGAGAAAAACAAGGTCAATGCTGCGACCAACGGACTTTGCAAGATGAACTTCGCTTCCGTATAAGGCTTGGACTCAGCGCTTGCCAACTAGCTAGGTGATAAGAGAAAAGTAGAGGCTTTGTTTTGTGATCAGTATAAAAGGATGTAAAGCGTTAAAGAAAGTGATTCCGATTCCACTTGTGCATGAACTCGGAGTCCATGCCTTCATGGCCACACAGCGCCGCACGTGGGGATTAAATACTTCTCCTCCTCCTTCGCCCTTTCCTTCCTGTCCCTTTTTCACCAAATGTCAAAGCAAGAGGCATTTGCTGCTCTCCAGGCTGAACACACCTTGCATTTCTTCACATGGTGTCGATATAGATCTGTTGTATTTTCTAGTGAAAAAGACCTGGAAAAAAGAATCAATTCCCTGCACCACCCATTTATCTGTATATTCCACAGGCATGGTAGGATCCTAGGGTATGTCATAAAGCTAAAGATTTCCCCCGAGCTGACTTCTGCTCTCATATTCATCATGACTACAGTGATCGAATGTGACCTTCAGCATGCTAAGTACTTTGGTGTCCCCAAGTCAGGTGTTAAATCATGCAGATTTTGGTTTAATGGGTCCTGGAAAAGACTCCAAGCCCTAATGCCAGATGCTCAGGCTCCTGACTCGAAGTACCTGCACACACCCTGGGCCGCGAGCACCTCGTCCTGGCCAGAGGCACAGGAATAATTCTGGAATCTTGCTTGGCGCCGAGGCCCGTGGAGCAGGGGCTGAGCTGGTAGGGAATGCCCCGTCTGCTCCAGATCCGAAGCCCCGAAGCCTTGTGGGGAGCTGGGCACCCAGGACCTCCTGCAAAAGGCCACGGTGACTCCTAGAACGCAGCAACGAAACATCGCCGTGCTGGATGGGAAAGCCAGCAGCTCCGAGAGCAGTCTGTCCCACCAGACCGGTCCCCTGGAGACTTCGACCCTGTGCCAAATTTCTAAACCCCAGCCCTGCAGAGCTGAGAAGCTGGTACCAACCCACCATGCTACATGCTGTGCAAATGTAGGAAAAACCAGCTCACGCGTGGAAGAGTTCATGCTCAGGTTTTTTAGTTTTGGAAAACTAAAACAAATGCTCAGTCCTTCTTTGTATTCCTGAAGAAACTATCTGACGAAGAGCAGGAGAAGAAATTATTTTTACAGATTTCTGAAGTGCAAAAAGTGAGGACTGTATGACATGCTTCATGGAACACAGATGAAAATATAAACCAGGTTGAAAACATAGTGTCAGATAGGATATAATATTTCCACAGGACTCCATACAAAAAAAGGGAAAGATTAAAATCTGTTCCCCGCAAGGTAATTTAAACCCAGAGTAATACATTCACTCCCTAGAAATCAGTCTGCAAATAGGATGATTGAACTGAGACCCTCAAAATCTCTGTAAGAGAGAAGCAGGAAAACCTGACGGACTCAATTGTACTCCATTGCACTGTCAAAATTAGAAAGTGAAAGTGTTACCTCAGCCTACGAGGCCTTTTTACCGTGCAACAGAATTTCAGAAGTCATTTAACAATAAATCAAAAATAACAAGCACCCATATTTCATGAAAACGAGTCTGTATCTTTTCCTGCGCCAGAGGTGTGCGGAGCGGGAGACCCCGCAGCCACGGGCGCGGGTGCTGTTGTGTTTACAGGGAACAACAGTCGCAAGGCAGCAGCACCAAGCATGGGTCTGTAGAACTTCTTTAAGATCCTGCAGAGGCAGAGGGGATGCGTCCTCAGGCACCAGGACACGGCTCTAAGCTGGAGCCAACCTAACCCACCGCAATTAAGCACGTAGTGGGGAGTGAGTTCAGTGCTGGGGTAGCCTGTGCGGACCCTTCTGAGCCCCCGAGCAAAAGCCCGATGAAAAGAACAGGCGTTTTCTGATGTACTGCAGACATGAGAGGTGTGTGGTATGAGCAGCATCAGGGCACGGCACGACGAGGGAACGGAGAGCGTCGGAGGGGTCAGGGAGGGAAACCCGACGGCTGGCAGCGTCTCACAGCTCACAGCCCCTGAGCTGGCCCGCTCTCGAACAAGAAACGACTGTTTTCCCCTCTCAGTACCCTCTGTATGCACTATTTAAAAGAAGCAAAAGGGACACGGATATATATCGATTCTCTACACATGACATTGTACGTACGGTATGATGGAATATGTGTGCATGAACAGCAACTTGGAATTCTGAAAAGTAAGTAAATCCTTATTCTAGGAAATAAATGTAAAGGTCAATAGGTCAAGGAAGACTCATAAAGTTATTCTTGAGCTCCTAGGAGGGGAAGAAGCACTCATAGAACTGAGATCTGCAGTACAGTTGTGGCTGAACAGGCACAGATTTGTCAGACGCTGGATTTTTTGGCTATTGATCTGCCAGTCGCTCTTTCTGTAAGAGGAAATTCAGTTAGCCACGTCTCAGTGAGCCTTTTGCACCTAGTTGCTTTCGTGGGAGTTGTGGTTGTTGTACATCCGCATCTTTTATGGTATCTCAGAATAAAAAATTCAATAGCTGCCGTGTTGAATTCTAAAGATCATTATTCCACTTGTTTAGAAAATGAAAACGATACCCGCTTTTCTCTCCCCTTGCTCTCGCCATCAGTTCACTTCCAAATACTTTGGTATATTTTACTCAATTAAAAAAAAAAAGTCTTTTGTTAACTGGTGTTGCCTGGGCAAATGCTACAGATGGTCCCAATCATGTCATTGTCCCTGTCATCAGAATAGATTTGTAAGACTCTGTTAAAGCAAAGCTCTCTAGCAGAGCAATCGCTATGGGTTCTCTCTTTTCAAATGTGAAATCACTTCTCATTACTTGCTACAGTTCTACCATAAACCCCAGCGACCTCCCCATTGCCTGGACACTCCCTGCCCGGGCCCTGGGCCCCATCCCATCTGGATTTCTGCTCCAGCTCAGCATCCACTTTCTGCACATCAGCAAAGCCAGACCCACTCATTTCACATGGCCCGTGTCTGGCTAACAAGGATGCCAGCCCCTCTTTCTCTGTTTCTTCAACTCTCAGCTACCTTCAACGCACTTTTCTTGAGACTCTTGCTCTCCCATGGCTCTGCCTCCCCTGGTTTTCCGCCTGTCTTCTACATGTCCCATCCGTGCTCTCTGCAGCAATCTGGGAGAGGTCCTCTGTCCTCCCCTTCTTCCGTCCTCCCCAAACACAAACTCAGTTTGCTTTCCAACATGTCCATGTGAAAGACTGATGGATTGGCTTTTTCCCGTCAAATGGACATTTTTGTCCACGTTTCATACATCTCACAAATGCCAACTTGTCAGCTTAAGATCCCCACAGGCAGAACAGATCTCCTCATCATTCCTCTCCAGCATTCCAGCCCCTCCACTGGTGATCTTCTCCCACCCCTCTTCCCGTGACCTTGAAGTGGGGCCTGCAACCATGTCAAACTTCAGCTCTGCTTAAATTTTTTGCAAAGTCTCAGTAAACGAGGGTTTAAAACATGACTCTTCCAATCCATTCTCACATGCAAGCAGCTTTCATCAGTTTTCCCCCTGACTGCTCTCACGCCCTTGCCTCTGGCCTTACTGCAGCCCACCATCTCCCCTTCATACCCTTTCAAAAAGCTCCTCTGAAGATCGTTTTGCAAAGGTGATGGAGCCCAGCTCCTCACGCTGACCACGCCATCCGCTGCTGCCTGCATTTTTCTAGCAGCCTCCCAGTCCCCGCTGCATCGCACGTAAGCTGCCAGTCTCTGCTTCGGGACCCTTCACAGTTTCTATTCTACTTCTAATCACATCCCTAAGCCATCCTTGACTTCTCTCTGTTAATGATGACAGCCTTTATTACCCAGTTGCTAAATTTTGAAGCAAGTACCTTCAGCTTCCCTTGTCACACCTGTCAGAAACTCTGTAAACACCTGCAAAGCCGTGTCAGGATCCTCCTTGAAACTCAGCTTTACCAGGATACCTACACAAACCCAGACAAATGTGCTGTAATTAGGCACCGAGGCACTGCCTCGGAGATTGCCCATACCGCTGATCTGTACCGTCACGTTTTTAATTAGCATTGCCAGTGTTGTTTCTCCTCTTTGCTTTACGCAGGCTGTAAACTTTTTGCTTAGCAACCATCTTTTTATTCTGCTTTTGTGAAATGGGCATAGCAAATATCTGACTCCCTTACTGTCTTAAGCAAGTAAATTGTTAAAAGAAAGCTATCTTAAAATAGAGAATTACATAACTCCTTCCAGAAATATAAAATATATTTTCAAAGGATAAGAAAATGAATATAACAATCTGGCGCAGCATCAGAAAGAAAACCCACTGATCGGGATGGATGAGGAGGAGGGAAAG
>NW_009260173.1:1240607-1259745 GCF_000687185.1 Egretta garzetta | reverse complement strand
ATACGCGGCGTCATTTATTTCACTGCAAATCCAGAAAAACTCTAGCGGTATCAGTGAAATTATTCCATATTTGTTTAGGTGAGACTGCTGTACAGGATGCAACTCAGCCATCTGTGCTTGGCCCATCTGTACTTGGAAAAGCACCGTGCTACTGCACTGTACTGCTCCTGCTGTCAAACTTCCGAGCCGTTACAAGATGCGCCGAGCAGCGCAGAATGGGAGGTGACAGCACATCGATTCAGATCTCCATCTCGCGTTGTCTCCTCCCCAGTCCCTTACAGATGCACTTCAAGTCAAAAGCACTAACTAAATCTTCCTAAGAATGCCTTGAAATGACCTCCTCATTCCTACGCTGTACGTGCATTTGCACTCTTCTAAGGGACAGAAGAAACTACTCCTGTCGGTCAACAGTTATAGACAAAACAGGGCTCTAAGTAACAGAACTAACAAAGCCTGCTTTGCTTCAGGTTTGTTTCCTATGTCCCAACAGCTTAAGCCCATACAACTCCGCAATGCCACATGTGCCAAAGCCATCCCCCAACTCATAGAATCATAGAATGTTTTGGGTTGGAAGGGACCCCTAGAGGTCATCTAGTCCAACCCCCCTGCAGAGAGCAAAATTCCCCCCGAGGTACTGCCCTTCCCACCAAATTCAATCTCCAAGGAGCAGCTCTGGGGGCTCCCCTGTGGTCTGCGTGACCGGTAACAGGCCAGGCACCCAGGGGGCTGCCGAGCCTCCCCCTGGGGTCTCTCTTTGCAGCCCATCTCTCGGATCTGTCCCAGACCAGGTAGGAACCACGACCCCTGCTACTCTGAGTTGGCTTGTGGGCTCGACAGGTATGGACGGAGTTCAGCAAACAGGTTGCACAGCCGTTGTGAAAACCACCGCCAATATATCTCAACGCAATAAAGGAAAATAGTTCTTGATACAGATAATTCCTCCCTGTGGGTTTGTTTATTCTGAAGTTGGGAAGAATTGTTCTGAAGCCAGTGAAGTACAGATGATGAAGCCTTTCCCCACTCCGCGACCGCTGCAAAGAAACGGCTCTGTATTTAACAGCACGGGGAGGGCACGTGCAGAAGCACTTGCAGGTCTCTGCCATTAGACATGACCTCCTTCCATTAGCTTCCTCGCCTCTTAGATACGTCAGTAAAGGCAGCTGCAATGAATTCCTAGCTATGTTTTCAGAAAACACCGCAGTTAAGAATGAGCCGTCTGACACAAGCCTCACCACCAGCCAACGACATCTGCACTGCAAAGGAAGCGGTAAAATCCACTTAGCCGTGCGTTAATACATAATGAACAACTGACAATAATTATTTCAATATCGTGTTCCTGACCTGGTTCAACACGTCCTTCCTTTTTCTCTAATCACACTTTTTAGCAGGTTTTGCACTTGATTTCTTAACCACACAGGCACTTAGTAGTTTGTATTTTCCATTAATTCTCTCTATAATGCTAAGTATCGCTCCCCTCGGAGAGAGAAGTGTAAACGATTGGCTCTTTCCTTTTTTTTTTCACCATGAGAATGCAAACCTTGTGACTTAGGGCTCAGCAGAGCTCGACACATCTCATGGACCTTTACTCTGATAAGACTTTGCTACAGAATGAGAGAATTCAGCGAAGTGTGGTAGGTTTAATTAAAATTGTGTTATGCCGCTGATCCACAAGCAGATAAATTCTATAAGCATTAAATTGCATTGGTTTGTTTAAAAAAAAATGGCTGTTCATTTCCTTGTAAAAAATGACATCAATTTGAAGATGGTGAAACTATAAATCTGAAATGAATTACAGTAGTTCACAAGTTTTTCAGAACAAACAGAGGTCTACGTACGCCCCTACCAAGAGACGTCACACGTCATGCAGAGTGCAGTGAACCAGTTTAATAACAATTACACGTCGAAGGGATCTACAAGCACAGACTGCTGACTGCTGGCACGTGAATCCACTTCCTTCCACCCAGAGTATACATTTCTTAATGGAAAATACTGAGATTTTCTGGGAACAAAGGTCACAGGTGCAAATAAAAATGTTATATTTATTTTTGTAATTTTTTAATTTGCCATTCATTGAAACAAATTTGATTTGGTGAAAATAAACCTAATGTGGGCAGTTTGCTCTGGTTTGAAATAAAATTTCTGGCTATTTTCCTTGTGTATTAATGGCAATATTTCATCATCGTTAGGAGTCTAATCCCAATCCGTTCCACATGGAGTATGATAAATCAAGAACCCTGTTTACTTGTCGCATGGGCTTGCAAGTTCAAAGAGAGCGGCCTTTTTGGAAAAGTTACGCTTTATCACATTTATCTGTCTGTGCAAATCAGAGTAAAAAGTCATCTGTTCCAGTCCTGTCTAACAAAATATTAACATGTGCTCTTTCACAGACAGCAGTGATTACTCACGGGTCTGTAGAGATAATGGGAAGAAACTAATTGAAATGGCTTTACACATGCAAGCAAATTCCTGAATTAAAACCAGATGAAAGTCAGACAAAATTGCACGAGGTTTTCAACGGAAGCCACGCAATACGTTTTTTATTTCATGGGCAAGCCCTCGTGCCGAAAAGGACATGAGCTCATCCTGTGGAGTACGCTTTGCAGGCGTAGCTGTGAACATTTACAATAAAGTGAATAATATTCATTATATGATCTTTTCCTCATGTTATTTATGCAGTTAAGATGAGGAATAATATAGAATGAAGAGTATACAAATAGGATGAAAGACTAGGAAACTGAGGAGGGGAGGGGGCTGCAGAGCTGGAGGTGCTCACGTACAGAGGAGGAGCAGATGGACGTTTTCTGGAGAGAATCTGGTTATGGAGTCTTCTGCTCATGAGAAGAGAGCCGGGATCAAACAGATGGATTTGGGGAGAGGAAGGAGACAATCTCTGCGTGCTCAGGCAGTTTGTTGGTTATGAATTGGATTTGTGATGGTGCACGATATGCTCCGAGTATGGGAAGAGAGTAATTTTTGCTGGGAGACCGGGTGTACGAGCGCAGGGGAGAGGACAGAGCAGCTGCCAACACGTGGAGCGCGTGCGGGCCCGCCGGGGTGCGACGGGGGGGTAAGAGAGAGGCCGCGGCATGTGGGGGGACTGGAGCACAGCTTAGGAAGGAGGACGCGATGAGAGGGATGAGCAGACGCAGCCTTTCCTGCCACGTCCGCTCCATTGCCACACCACACTTTGCCTCAAACCTCCTCATTTGCTCATTGATTTTCCAACTAAAATAATCGGCTACATCTTTACGTATGACGCCAACAGTCCTTGAGAGTCAACCGAAATCCTCTATTTCCTCTTTAATTTAGACACCCAAGGTTCCAGTAGCTAACAGCAAGGCAAAAAATGGAAAGATGGGACTTGTGATTTGGTAATATCAAGTAATTACAACATTTTTCACTTCCAAAGTTATCACTCTGGCAAGTTTTTTTTCCCCTTCATGAAAATGAGAACATAAATGGGTACTTATTGCTGAAATCTGAATGCCTACCTTGCCCTTTTTCATACGAATTTTTCATAAAAGTGGCAAATCCTGAAGGAAGCTTCCATTCACTGCTATCTGTTGTTCCCATTTACTTGTTTCCTGGCAGGTATCTGTCAGTTCCTTAAATATGTAATTTATTACTGGGCTTTTAAAAACCTTTTTGCAAATTCTGTGTTTTTACTTTACTGTGTCTTCCCAGAATTCTTACAGAGTATCGGTAAGAGCTTGTTTACATATAAAGTTAGTTATGGCCAGGAAAAAACACATCTGCTTCCTTCAGGAATGATCCCACGTGCAGATAAACCCACGGCTATCCCGTATTCGCAAGGCATTCACAGAAACTTAGTAGAATAAGTGCTTAGAACGTGCTTTGGGGAGGGGAAGCATCTTGATATCTTGTTTAGAATCAGGCTACAGTGATATTAATCTTTCCCTGCTTATCTACGTACCTATGAGACCTCTGAAACACTGGTGAGCCTTTTCTGGAAAGTCTGTTTCACTGTCCTTCAGAGGAGAATATAGACAGGCAAAATCCAGAACGCCAGCGGTTCTAAGAGAGCAAGCAGCTGCTTTGGACTCCCCCCTGCTTTACCAACCTGTTTTTCAAAACTGTTGACCACTGGGTATTACGCAAATATCGTAAGGCTACTGGTGAGAACTGGTTTTGTGGTTATTCTGCCGAAGTGAATACCTTCCAGAGGCAGAGGAAAAGGCAGCTCTAGCGCTGCAATAGCTGCTTGACTCGGTCACTTCAAAGTCATTCAGTTCTCCTGGGTCAGCGAGGACCTTTCAGATCATCCACACGACTGCGTACATTTTATCCTCATCCCCAGAGTAACGTAAGGAGGGTGCCAGCACCCAGTCCCTCCTCCTCCCAGAAACGAACAGTGGCCAGAACAAGCAAAGCAGGTAGGAAGGGTGTGCAAGTAACAGGCCTGCACACCCACTGCACACATTTACATTCTATTCTAAAGCACAGTCTAAGCTAGACTCAGACTTTTGTGTTTTCTCCAACTAGAAGACTGTATGGATACCAACATAGAGAACCCATTAACAGAGGAAATGGAAATGAACTTTAAAGTCACCCAGGGAGCCCAACATGGAGGGAAATTTGGGTTGGCTTTGCTTGTTCTTCACCTCCAAGTCCAATTAGGAGGAGCTGTGCTGGTGATACGATCAGGCTTAGAGTGATGAAGCTATTGGTTTGGCTGTCTTAAATTTACACGTTGAAGCTCTTCATTCCTTCCTGTAACGGCAGGGTTGCCAAGCACAAGGCAAGATGAGCACCAGCTCCTACCCGGGGAGCGCTCCTTCCTCAGCCCGAGCCCAAGCGCACTGTGAACGCTGAAAACACGAAGCGGCACAACACTGCAACGTTGCAGTGGTAGGGTTAGTGTAGAAAGCAATATTTGAATCATTTCCCATCCTTGCTACAATCATTAACATAAAATCAATTTATGTTGTGACATTTTCCGTTCTCATTATGATCTCTGTCACAAGAGGGAGGTTTTTAATCCCCCATAAAGTCTTTAAGAGACAGCAGAATAATACGCACTAAATGCATTATACATTTTCTAATATGACCTTTTCATGGTTCTTCAGTCTGACTGCCCGGTCGCTCCTGTTCTTTGGCTGCCTTGGTAATCTGAGAGGAACAGGTGGAATGGTAAATAACCACAATGCTGAATCTTTAAAAGGTTAACTTCGGATTGCAAGTGACTCTGTTCTAGGTTGTATGTACTGGATGTTCGTACTCTGCCACCTAGAAAAAAGCTAGGGAGAAAAATAAATGGCAGAGACTGTTCTCATGACAGAGATAAAAATTACTGAGGAAAGGAGTAAGATGGCTGTCTGATAGGTACTGATTTTATTCTGTCAATAGTTCAGGTGTACTTACTCTGTGTGAACCAATCTACTCTTTATGGAGATGTGGGGAGTCACCCTTCATGCTTAAAAGGTCTGAGAGCCTCAAACAGAGAAGGATTCTGAAATGGAAAGTATGTTATGGCCCGATGCTAATCCTCTTCCTGCTGTTGTGGGTTTGGTTTGGGTTTTTTGTATGAAACTTAAAAAGTAATCAAAAGCGAACCTAGTATGGAGTAAAATAAGTGGCAGGTAATCCTCTTCTCTCGATATTGATTTAAACTGTGGCATTTACTGCAAAGGGGCCCAAGGTCATGCAAGAAAAGAGGGCATTGCAAGTGCTGAGGGAAAGTAGAGAGAAGCCAATATATCCCCTGACGGAGAGCACGGGGCAGATGTGGAGGATATGACCCGGCATCCGAGTGACCTGCATTAAACCCAGAGAAACTCCTTTTGACTCTTTGCTGCTGCCCTGCCGTTACTTGCCCAGAGCTACGCACAAGAATTCTCCCAGGCCAAGGGATGGGGAGACAGGCTGAGAAAGGAGCTCAGTTCTTGGAACGATTTCTATATCACTAGCAAAAATATTTTTCTAAGAAGGGCTGGACAAAGTGTCTAAAATATCACACAGAGTGATAATGTTCCCCCACAATGCACTCATGGATGTACAGAAATAAGGGAATGACAGCAGAGGTGTCAAATCAATTACTGAAAAATACGAAGGCCCCTATATCACAAAGACGTAAAACTTTACTATAGCGTGCTTTCCTTACAGGAAAATTCTTAGAAATGAACAACAAAACCCCAAAAGGGACAAAACTCCTCTGTCATTGGATTTTAGAAAGAATCCTATCGTAGAGAGAGAAGCGCGGCTCCGGCTGGACGGGGGCTTTGTGTGGCAGGGGGAGGCTGCCTAAGGAGGCACTGCTGAGCTTGTCATGGAGACAGAAGGTCCCACGAAGCTCCAACGCTACATCCTAGCTATTCAGCCTAAGAAAGGGGGGGTCAGGGGTTGGCAAGTAGTTGGAGCTCATAAGCAAGTCAACTTTCTGCTCATGTGTCTGACTTTCAGAAAGGGGAAAAAGCCACAGCCCCCCCAGAGAAGCTGCTCTCTATTCCCTACTAAAATGGCAATAATCTCTATTGCTTTGTAGCCTGCAAAGCAATAAAGAGCTGCTAAGATTAATTAAACTCTGAAGGGAGGCTGAAGTGTTTAATCAATCACCAGGGCAGTTTGTTGCCACTATACCATTCATAGAGATTATTGCATAGCAATTTGAATTACAAAGCAAGGCATTTGTAATGTAAGAAGGGCATTGCTAGTCAAGTGTTGGATATCCAGTTCCAGGCATTGAGGACCTGCTTAACAAGTTCACTTTGCACTGACCATTCGGTTCAGTTGTGGGTGCTCAGCACTTCTGCAAATACTTCTTCAGTGCTTAAAAGGGGGCCCATAGGAAAGGTGGGGACAATCTTTTTCATAGGGCCAGCTGTGACAGGACAAGGGGTAATGGTTTTAAACTGAAGCAGGGGAAGTTTAGACTGGATCTAAGGAAGAAATTCTTTACAATGAGGGTGGTGAAAGCCTGGCAGGGGTTGCCCAGAGAGGGGGTGGAGGCCCCATCCCTGGGAACATTCCAGGCCAGGTTGGCCGGGGCTGTGAGCAACCTGATGTGGTTAAAGGTGTCCCTGGTCCCTGCAGGGGGATTGGGCTGGGTGACCTCTAGGGGTCCCTTCCAACCCAAAACCTTCTGTAATTCTATGAAAGGAGGCCTCAGAGTTTCAAATCCGGAATGCGGGCTGTCAGCAGGCGCAGCTAGCAACCCTTCATGAAAGATCTGGCTTAGCAAGACGGGCAGCTTTACAGGGGAAATCAGTGCCAGGAACTGCACAAGGATTAATTTCTCTGCCTACGTGACTTTTTTTCCCTTTATTTTCTTTACTTGCGGCCTCTTGTGCTCTGCAGCTTTGGAGAAATACAGCGTAACTGTTGTCTCCTCCACTACGCAACCTGACATATGGCCAAAACATTCTGTACTGAGGGAGAAAATGGTGCTATGGGCTAAATGGTAGACAAACATGTAATTAAAAACTGTATCATACTGCATGCAGAAAAGGGGTTGAATTAATCCTATCTGAAAGATGGACTTGGCAACCTCTCTCACTTTCAGGTTTGCTTTGAAAACCAAACAATTATCTGAGAATGATTTCAATTATCAAAGGTTTTAAAACCACATTCAGGGAGCTTCAAAAGACACTTTTCTGGAAAAAAGTGAAAACATGATCTTGCATAATTCCCAGGCCGCTGACATTCAGGTGCAAGATGAGAAGAGAAGCACGGTAATAAACCTTTGAATTCATGCACAAACCCTGCACTCGTTAATAGCACGTTTGCTCTTGCCTTCCACCATAACAGCGGTTGGCACGCACCCTTAGCACAAGCAGGGGAACACACCGCAAAATCATACATCATGCTCATTTTCCAAGGCGGCCGTTTTCAGAGTCCTAAATAGATATAATAGCAATGGGAAGGGTCACACCTCCTGTGAATTGGTGTGAGCAGAACTGCTTTAAACTCCTGTTCTTTCAGAGTTGGCTTTATTTCTGTTGAAAGGAGGAGGCCTCCAAGCTGTGAATACTCCAGGACAGGTCCTCCACTCATACAAATCAGTACTGACGTTAATGGAGCTGTATGGATTTACAGCGGGCAGAACTCTTGGCTGGCTGCTTGTCCAGAGAGTGTTAAAGCTACTGACAGCTCCATCCTTGGAGAACTCTACTGAAAAGAGCTATTCCCTACAACTTCTGACTTTTGGCATCTGCCAGACCTAGGTGTACGGTACCAGTCACTAATACTGAAAGACTTAAAGTCTATTTGAAGTAGGACAACCATGACAAGAAAAGACAGAAAGAAGTTTTCTACAATGATAACACTTACCACTTATCGCATGCCATATATGCTAGGCATTCAAAGCTCTTCAGTAAAACCCTATTTATTTCCTTTCATAAGATGGTCAGGCAGGACATCTAACAGGCAGAAGCAAGAATCGTCACTGCAGCTTTTTGGAACCGCTTACCACATACTTCAACAGAGCGCAGCAAATGCTATTTCAGGAGTTATTTGAACCACTCATGTGGTCTGTGCAGGAGCTGGTTACATCTCCTTGATATGGAAGGATAATCTGCCACAACACCGACAACGCACAGAGCAGCATGACCTATCCTTAGATTACTCCAGGGTAGCAGAGGAGAAATGGAGGTTTGCCTTCATGTCCTCTTGCTGGAGATGGCTCCCTTTTGGCCAGGTGTCAAGGACATTTGAACTTGCATTTGAAGGGCATCTTCTGAGCCCTAGGGAGACAAACCTGGGGGACGAGATGCTGAAGAATAAAAGAACGTGGGATGGTCCTACCAGATTCATTTGGCCTAATGCTCTGTGATAATGGCCAATGCCCAGTGCTGTTTAGGAGAATGTACAGTTGTACCGCTCCAGAATGTTCTTCCAACTTCCCATGATTTTTTGCTATTTAGAGCAATGACAGATCAACAGTGTCAACAGGAGGCTAAAATACAGATGCAATGACAAAGTGTCTCTGAAGTGTGCTAGAACTGAAAAGCCCTCACAAGCAAGTGGAGTTACATGCAAGCAAAATCATCGTTGGCAGAAAATACCTAGTATCATGGGAAGGTACTGCACTCCTGGGGAGAAAAGGATGACTACTATTATTATTGTTGTTATTATTATTATTTGGCATACAGTTTCTGGGCTGGAAAATGGAGTTTTGAGACAATCAAAATAATTCACAAATTGTAATTGAGAAGCTGAAGCACTGAAATGTTGTGTAGTGGTTTGTGCGGCAAGGTTTTGGTAGTGGGGGGGCCACAGGGGTGGCTTCTGTGAGAAGCTGCCAGAGGCTTCCCCAGTGGAGAGGGGACCAGGCTGGGCCAGTTAATGAAGAACTGCAGCCCATTGCATGAAGAACTGGGCAGGACCCACGCTGGAGCAGTGCGTGGGGGGCTGTCTGCCAGGGGGGGACCCCAGGCTGGAGCAGGGAGGAGTGTGAGGAGTCCTGCCCTGGGGAGGAAGGAGCGGCAGGGACAGCGTGGGATGGACTGACCCCAACACCCATTCCCCATCCCCCTGCACTGCTCGGGGGGAGGAGGGAGAGAAAATCGGGAGTGAAGTTGAGCCCAGGAAGAAGGGAGGGGTGGGGGGAAGGTGTTTTAAGATTTAGGTTTTATTTCTCATTATCCTACTTTGATCTGATTGGTAATAAATTAAACTAATTTCCCCAAGTTGAGTCTGTTTTGCCCAGGACGGTAATTAGTGAGCGAGTGACCTCCCTGTCCTTATCTCGACCCAGGAGCCTTTCCTTATATTTTCTCTCCCCTGCCCAGCTGCAGAGGGGGGTGACAGAACGGCTTGGGGGGCACCTGGCATCCAGCCAGGGTCAACCCACCACATACTGACTTTAAGCTCATTCATTTTAAAGCGATGTCTCTGCTTCAAAACCTGTCAGATTTCATTTTTAAACAGTTTTTTAAAAGGTCTTTTACTTTACCAAGAAGAATTACCCCCTCAAATCCTGACTTTCCAGTCCAGTCAGTAAACTGAAAAATCAATTATTTGCACAGTACTGGTTTTGGGGAAAAAGGCCAGAAGAGAACACAAGCACCTACGAAAGTCAGTGGGGAATCGAACAGGGAGCACGAGAGAACACACGCAGAATTTATCCATAGGGCTGACAGAGCCTTGCAAAAAGCTGACTGCTATTCCTAATTTATAGTTAGAAACGTATGGGGAAAGAGCTGAGAAGAAACTTCGCTGAAAGTAGAAAAGCTGGCAAGCATCACCGCCACGTACGGAACCCAAGCACCGCGCCTCGGCAAGAGGGCAGATGGTCTCTGCAAACGCTGTTAGCACCTCTCGGCAGCAGCCAGCCATTTAAACACGTGAGGGAGAAGCTGGTCTCCAAAATCAGAAAAGAAATTAAAAGCATGTGCAGGACACAACGGTCCCCGAAGCAAGAGAAGTGTCTATACAAAACCACCCGAGCTGAAATTGGAAAAGAGCCGTCTGGCACCCCCCTGGAACGTCTTCCTATGGAGGAGAGTAATTGCTGTTTTGGAAGGAAGCGGAGTCCAGCAATTAAAGCAGGAGCTTTAAACCTCTGCAAGAGGTTTCCTGACGGATGTTATAGGAATCACAGAGACTGTACGTGCATTGGTTTACCTGTGCATAAAAACGAGTCCCGAATTCTCAGGGGCAATGTGAGGTTGAATCCATTAACATTAGCAAAGTGCCTAAAGCATTCAAACAAAGGGGTTTGATGGCACAAAGTGTTCAAATGCCCAGAACAGGCATGGTGGTCAGTATTTAGTGGCTGAATAAGAACTTACTCAAACACCTGGACTATGCTGACGTCTGTTGAGACAGAATCATAGAATCACAGAATCGTTTGGGTTGGAAAAGCCCTTTAAGATCATCGAGCCCAACCGTTCCCCTACCCCTGCCATCCCACCCCCAAACCCTGTCCCTCAGCACCGCCTCTGCCCGGCTTTTAAATCCCCCCAGGGGTGGGGACTCGACCCCTTCCCTGGGCAGCCCCTTCCAGTGCCTGACAGCCCTTTCGGGGAAGGAATTTTTTCCAATGTCCAACCTAACCCTGCCCTGGTGCAACTTCAGACCATTTCCCCTCGTCCCATGGGCTGTTCCCTGGGAGCAGAGCCCGACCCCCACCTCACTACAGCCCCCTCTCAGGCAGTTGTAGAGGCGATAAGGGCTCCCCTCAGCCTCCTCTTACACGGGATATCTGAGAGATCTGAGAAGAGCAACGGGAGGGAGCAAACACTGCACCATAAGTGCAATTTGCTAAGGACTGTCTCTAGGCCACATGGCATCTTTCCAACCCAATTCCTTTATGCAAAACAAATCATTTTGCATAGATTTCCATGTTACTAACATGAGAAGAGATTTATTAACAACACAAATTACATCTCACTTAGGTTTCACTTATTATCCTGAGTTAGCTGGTGAGTGACTTCTCCTTGTGCCTTATCTCTCGGTGTCGGCACTTATCATCGTGGCATCGACGCCACCCTTCACCCTTACGGTAATGCCCGGAATATGTATTCCGAACAGTCATCTGTGAAATAAAGCAAGGTAAGTTTGACTTTGAATCTGGGTGTTCTGAAGGAGGAAGAGAAGTCATTTGCAGAAGCCCAGGGCTTTCTATTAAAATAAAATCTCCTGTAAGTATCTACCACTGTAACTGCTCTGCCCTACAGCGTTAAGACGAGTATTTTCAACCGAAAGTGTACACCCAGCTCCTTGGTAAGCACCAGGCTAACTCTGAAGCCAGTTCTTTACAGCCTAACAGCCTCCCCATAAAACGAGCTGGCTGGCTGGATCTCTTCTGGCTACTTTCTCCTCCCCTTACTCACAGTGACCTACAGCTAAGGACATTTTTCACACTGCAGACCCACGGAAAAGACTCCGATAATCTTGTTAAAGGCTGGCATGCTTGACTTGCAATACAGAATCCTGCATTTGTTTCCTCAGGGAAATAAACACTTCTAAAGAGGCTTTGGACTTCTAAAATGACTTAAACAAATACAATGGCCACCCTAGTAATAAGTGAATCAGTTTTCTACTTCTCACAAAAATGCCTACAGTGAGGAATTTGGATTTTATATGCCCTTATACAAACTCATCTACAGCTTTATTTTTTTATTGCGCACATGTTCTCAAGGAAAGCCAATTCCTCTTTCAAGCAGCAGTGACTTTAGTAAGTCAAAGCATCCAATTGCTAGAGGAGGGTTTACTTTACCTCTCTCATCACCAAAACCCTGCTGTGGAATGCAATCTGTTTTCAGAAGAGCAAAGAGGTGAAGGACAAAAACAAATGGCAATTACTCTAAGACTGTGAAGAGCTTGGAGACCGGTATTCTCTCGCATCTGAATTAGGGTAAGAAAATACACCAGGCAAAATGTCGCCAAGGAAAATGCTCTGTCACAGAGCATGCTGAAATTTGTCTGGCTGTCATCTAGAATATGAAGATGTAATATAATGCCATATAGTATTTGCATTTATGGCTGCTTTTTAAGAAAGATCACAGCAATTTGTTAACTCTCCTTTAGGATAAACACTGGACAATGACATGATAATATATTCACAGTTTGCACCCATAACTACAATTCCATTATTTCATGACTAAAAACTTTCTTGCTACCCTCAATCCCTTGCCATACCAGTGAAATAAGCTTCGGAACTTCCCCCTTGACTATCTGCTTGAAAAAGAACTGCTTTTCAATCTAAATTCATGCAACACCTTTCTTAGGGATTCCGCCAGTCCAAAGTATAACACATCTAATACATATTCACATGCTTGAAGCACCAGGAGAAATAAACCCAGTATTTTTCACTATCAATGTTGCCAGGTGAGCACTGTCTTTAGCATTAGCAAAAGAGTTGGCCATGCAATACTTCCATGTACACAGCAACTCTACCGCAAAGGACCGGTCATTTACCCAGGCACATTTCAGGTTTTCCAATGGCTGGGCTGTAACACTTCCTGAGGTTACTGAAGAATCAGAGCAGGCTTGAAGATAAAGCTTTGGGTCACGTGTAGCAAAATCTCATGCAAACTACAGAGGGAAGAAAAAACTGCACCAACGCTCCGTCACTTCCAATCACCTTGTGAACGTACATTATACCGAGCAACCTCAACCTCTTCACGCTTGTTTGCAAAATTTCCAATTACAGAAATTGGAATTCCAATAATAATTGGAATTTTATTGGGGATTATTTACAAACTAAAGGTGTAAATAGTCACAAATATAATAACTTCTTGTGACATTTGCTGGTAAAAAATATCCCCAATCGACCAATGCATTTGGAACCTGGTAGCTTTTTGCCATAAAATACGAAGGTCATCTCTCTTTACAGTCAGCTAAATGCAGGAGCTGCCCCGTGGCCTTCACTACTTCTTAGAGCGTGACACACAAGTCCAGGCTTGCTTAAAACACAAAGTGCTTTAACGCAGTTCAGTTTCCCAAGGTCAGGAGGAGGAGTTTATCCCTGAACCCTTAACAGCGGTGTCATGCAACGTGAAATAGCACCACCACATACCAGCAGGGCCCATATTCCTTTTGAAATGCCAATGAATCTACTTCTCAGAAGCTAATATATTGTTTTCACTTGCATCTTCTTTATTGTCACTCTTCTATACCTGTACTTCAATTGCACCCAGCATCTTTCCTTTATTGAGGGCTGCAGTTAATCAGCTGGTTCCATAAAGCACCGCATAAATTCTGTTTTATGAATTCTTTGTCACCAGGATGTAGCCAAATGCCTTGTGCCCCAAGACTCAGCAGTAACACATCGCCTTTGCACAGCCTTGCAAAAAAACTGGGATGGAAATTACAGCCACCCAAGAACAGAAACTCCTCAATCACCTTTACTATGGTAGTGTCGGTAATGAAAAAATAGAATCTAGTGAGGTTTAACAGACAGGTCTTAAAAAAGACAGCGAGAAAGAGAAAGAGAGAAAGAAGATCAGTCTGGGTACACGAGGGGATAGATGTTTGCAAGGTTGCCCTCGCAACAGAAGAACGTTGACAGTGTGAAATGCTGCCATGAGCTCGCATCTCCCGAATCTCTTACAAGTAGCAGATGCCTTTCCCCCTTCCGCAAATTCCTCATTCATTTTACACCCTAAAGAAAACCTATAAAATTATGTGCAAAAATATACTCTTTTTGATTTAATGCACACTGAAAGAATTGCCTTAAAGCTCTATTTACTCTATCATTTAAATACCTGCATGAGGTAACATCTTCAGCACAGGTTTACAACAGTGCTGTAGTCTTAACGTCAGGAGATGGGACTTTGGACTTTGTCTCTCTACCACGCACAAAGAAGTCAGTGGCCGGGGCAGCTTAGCTCTAGACTGAGGTAGAGACAAAGAAAAACTCTCTCTCTCTCTCCTGTTTCAGCTTGAAATAATCTCTGATGGATACTGCTGACCCAAACTTACGGAAGGCTCCAGACGAGGTCCTACCAGTGCCCTGTACAATATCACCAGTATGTCTGGGAACGCCTCTCCTGACGTACCTGGGGATTGTATAGGTCTTCTTCACAGCCCATAGCGGCACACAGTTCTGTGACCAGCTACCACGCTAAGGTCATTTTCTCCTTTATTCATTTCTAACCAAAGAGCTCTTAGATTAAAGCAGATGTTCATATTATTAGACCCCAAGCGTATAATTATGCACTTTGTGCTAATGAACTTCTTCCCATTTCTGTTGCTCCAGTTCTCAAGGACATCCGCTTGAAAATACAAAAAGGAACTTTTTCAAAGAAATGTGAAATACTGTCCAGTGTTTTGCAACGAGCTTGACTTCTTTTCATAAAAACGTGAACTGAACAGATAACACCTCCTCCCACTTGCTTCTTTATTGAAAAATCTATTTTAATTATTCATTGCCTTCTGGGTAACAACATTCTCAAATGCAGTTACTGTATGCGCTATATAGCAGCCACCATATGTCTTTCCTTCTCATACATTCAAAAAAATCAAAACACTTAAAAATTAG
Source organism: Egretta garzetta (assembly GCF_000687185.1). Lineage (NCBI taxonomy): Eukaryota > Metazoa > Chordata > Aves > Pelecaniformes > Ardeidae > Egretta > Egretta garzetta. The sequence continues at coordinate 1,244,801 of NW_009260173.1, read as the reverse complement.
ATTCGCTAATAAAAACAAACTGTGCTTTGAAAACTCTGATCTGGTTCTTTGGCTGAGAATTTCCTGTTTGCTTATGGGATTTTACTAAATTGAGGAAAGTGATTCATATATAAGCTCCATTTAACAATCTTAAACGTACAAGGTGAAGATTCGTATGAAAGATTATCCATTCAAATCGTCCAGAATGATTGTGTTGATATGTAAAATGAAAGGGAAGCCTGAGGCATGCTTGATAACACTGTTCAGTCTTGTGCTTAAGAGAACTTCCCTCAAACTAATTCTCTGCTACCCACCAACACCGCAATTCAAGGGTTGGGTGCTCCATCTGCGAGACACCTCTTCCAGTGCAGCTCCAGCTCACCAGGCTCAGAAGAAGGGCCTGCAACTGAGGGCAGGCTGTGCAACGCTACCCAGGCCAATCTCGCCCCGCTTCGGAGCCGTAGGTTCTGCCTTTCGCTGGGTGGGATCAGCTAGAAATAAACGTTGGGTCTGATGCAAAGAAAACTCAAGATCTGCAAGGTTTCCCTGTGAATTCAGTATTTTTCAGGCCCTTAAGCTCTTATTGGGCAAAGTGCTATATCGGTACCTCGGCACATGAACTTCTGGAGAAAAAGTTGTTTCTGGTGTTTCCTGGGTATCGTCTCAACTGAACATACCTCAGGCAGAAGCTAAGTAATCCCTTGGTGAAACCCACAGAACAGAATGAGGCACCTTCTATATATAAGTATTTCCTTAACCACACCTGGATACCGTACCGTACCATACCATTAACAAACCATGTCTTGTGCTTGAGAAGTACCCAGGCACTTCTTTCTCTCAGCAAGGTATGACAGAGATCGACAGTTAAAAATCATGTTGCAAACAAACATATGGGTTTTGCTCACTTGTCAGTCCCAAATGAAGCCTAGTTTTGGTTGTCTCAATTAGAATGCTCGGGGAATTCTGTTTTTCAAAAGATCATATCCCTTCTACTTTTTTTGCCTCTCAGACTCTCCAAGGATATTTGCAACCCTTTCAAGAACTGAAAGCCTAAACCTGAATTTCAGTTGTGAAGGATCAGTGAGGCATTTGTAAATGCACCTCGCTGCCTGAACTGACTGTGCCATGATTTTATTTCACCCAATTTTCATTTTTCCTGTTGACAGGGATTGCCTGATAAGCGAGTACTTGCTGTTATGGACCATACTTACAACTTAGACCAGAGCAGAATCTGCCCGTTGTCTGTGCCTGATAACCCCTAGGCCCTGACTATCGCTGTCAATGAATTGGGAAGTAGGACATGCTGGTATGTGCAAGCTGGTCCCGAGGAGATCTCTAGAGAGGCTGGACACCTGTGGGGAAGGTTAAACTGCAATTCTGAGTGACCAATCCCAGATTTCAGAGTCTGAGCCTGAATCTGAAAAGTTAACAGAATAGATAGATGTATGTTTTAACATCCGAATGTTAAAGACAGAAGGATCCTGTGCCGGTTGCCTGGAAGGTTGTCTAATATTGACACGTATTTTTTGTGTTGCAGGATACTTTAGGAAGTGTTTTCTCCATGGATGATGGGCTCTCATCTGACAGAGATGGACTTGAGCCAAATCGTTCAGATTTTAATAACTCACAAATGCAGATCCTGATTCTCATTCTAGCCCATCTCTAAGGAGAGACGTCTGCTTTACAGGAAGCAGATAACATTATTTTTGATTTACACACAGTCCTACAAAAAATACAATTCTTCAGAGGAAAACGAATGTAGACATGCCCCTGTTGGGACAGTGAAAGCCATAAAATACGTAAGCATAAATGTTTGGAACGAGGTGGTGATATCTCAGATACCATCTCCCTTCTGCTGCACTGATAAACAGGGAATTAGAACTAGAAAAAATCAGAACCAATTTGACACAGAGCTGAGAAGTGCATAGAAAGTAACAAACTGTGGAAGGCCCAATTAGTCTCTGGTCTATGTGTGTTTAGACCATATTACAGACTCAGAATAACTTCACCATAGACAACTGGTTCAGCCTTGCTGATGGAACTATTCCAGATTTATACTGGAGTAACCAAAGATGGAATTTAGTCCTTGAGATACCAAAGGAAAAAAGAAAAAACAAAACCAAACCAAACAACCTGAAAAAGATGCGTTTGAAATGTAAAAAAATCTTATTTTCTCCTGTATTTTATTGAAAAGGTTCAGGTTTTTTTCCCTCGCACTAGGGATGTTTTACCTTAACACTGCAGCAATAAGCACTAATTTATTTCGTTGCCACGTTTCTGGAGATGTTACAAACTTTTTCTTGTATTAAACGTTAGGGAAGTATTCCCCAAAATGCAAAAATCAATATCCATGAGAAAAACCTATATGAAACCAGGCTTATTTATTTATTTTTGTTTATGATGAGAGAGATTTTAGTGCTCTAATTATCATTATCAGCGCACAAACACCTGCTGTTCCTAGGCGGCGTTTCTATTAACGCAGCGTGCCACTTCAACAGTTTTCTGTTGGCAAACCAAAGCCAAATTACTTCTTGTCTGAAAACGATTGTTCCTTGCTGGCGCTAAGTGTTTACTACGTGTGTCGTCGTCTAACCCTTTCTTTATGGTAAAAAAAAAAAAAATCAATAGCCATTTTAACATTTTGTTTAATAAGTGTTTATGAAACTCTGATTATCATCGAGCTGTCCGAGTACGCTGTTTATTGTGGCTTGTGGGTTTGTACCCCCTGGTGGCGTTTGTACCCTTGGCAGAGCAGAGCGGGAGGTCCTGCAGGGACACGGGCTGTGCCCGTCCTGCCCTGGGGACCTGCGCCCACTCCAGGTTTGGGGTTGCTGAGTTGGGTACCCGAAACTGGGCTGGCCACACTGGAAGTATCAGCTCCTTCTGGGTCACCACTGAGCTTTGGAATCACCAGCTATGCCCTGCCACTGAGCACGTCCCTGCACGGCAGCCACTGCCAGCGCCGGCCAAACTCTTCCCTCCGCAGCTTTGCCCATGCCCCACGCTGGAGAAGACCTTGCCTGCCGCGGCTCTGCGGCCGCTGTATCGAACCCGATGGGGAAGCAAGCAGTCCACAGCTCCTGGTTAGATGGATAGGACCCACTAAATCAATTGGTTTAGAATATTTCCATTTTAGGTGGTGGCCACTCCTGGGCGAGGTGTGAAACCCACACCCACTGACCAGCCTGGGGCTACAGCCAGAAACCCTTAGGAGAACGGCAGGACTTGCCTCAGCCAGCACGCTGCCAGAGCAGCAGCACAGCCTTAAAAGTTTTCTTTCATATGATTTCAAGAGGATTTTAAGAAATCCTGCTGTTTTTAATATAATTACACCACGACACAGTTATTTTTATGCAGTTCCTGTCTCCCGCTGCTGTCTGGGATTAGTCTTTATTTAGCAATGATGAAGAATTATGTCTCATGTCCTGGTTCAACCTCAAAAATTGTGACAGGAATTCTGGCTCAACATTATTCTATCGGCACGTTACCTTGTTAAAGAGATGCGTTGACTAAAAGCGCATGCGAGTCCTGCTGACAGTGATGTTGCTGCTACAGCCAACACCATTTCAGCAAGTACCTGGAAGACGCAAAGTGAACAGCACGCGGCCTCTGCCGCTGCCTGTTCCTCCTTTCTGTCGTTTCTGCCTCTAAAGCGAAGTTGTCTGTTATGTTTTGGAGCCTGCTGTAATTTGACCAAACCCAAGGCAGATCATGCCGAAGAAGTGACAGCTAGTCAATGGTGGCATCGTCCCTGACTTGCTATCCGCCTGGGGGCTGGTACGATCAGTGCTTCTGGGCTGAGTCCCAAAAGCTCAGAGCCAGACCAAAATGCAAGACAACTTCTATGGGGGACAACTCTTTCTCCTTTTCAAGCTCACGTCAAAGGACCCCAGTGCTTTCTGTGTATAACTGCTGAAAGTATAAAAAATAGTTTAGTCTCTACTCTTTGACAAAAAACCATTCAGGTGTCAGGGGTTCAAACCCAAATTTACTCTTTGAGCCTAACAAAGCGTTTGGGGGAGGCAATTCTCCTGTACAACACAGCTATGACGGAAAACGCGGCAGTCTGAAACCAGGCATTTCACTTCTGCTGTATAAATACTTTGCACTTATAATTCAAAACCTCAGTATGTGCCGAATGAATGGTGGTGGAAAATCCAATAGTATTTGCTCAACCTGGAAAGTGATTTTTGATACAACGTGTGCAATCTCTTC
>NW_009260173.1:1225551-1240220 GCF_000687185.1 Egretta garzetta | reverse complement strand
TCTTTCCTTGTGAAGGTTTGAGCCCTTGAACTACACCATTAGACTGTTCACACCTACCTCCTAAAGCATGATGCTCACATGTTTGTGAAAAAGAAGTTGAGAGTTGTTTAGTCAATTGTAAAGTTTACAGTTCATGTCATGTGTTGGCTAATCATAAAATCACAGAATCGCTTAGGTTGGAAAAGCCCTTTAAGCTCCCCAAGCCCAACCGTTCCCCTAACCCTGCCATCCCACCACTAAACCCTGGCCCTAAGCACCGCGTCTGCTGGGCTTTTAAATAATGATACAGTCACAGTCAGTTGTAGCTGCGAACAGGAAAAATACCACATTAATTCTTCAAATAGCTAAAGGCCTTGCCTTATAAATATTGATACCTTTAAATGTAATCAGGTTACCTCGTTCATCAAAGACAGGGGGCCTACGTACTCAAGCAGGAACTCCCGAATACAAGTGTTCGCGCTGACAAGATTCAACTCACAGCACAAATGGGGCTTTGAATTCATAATTAAGTAATTTCCTTTTTTAAAATTTCAAACAATGAAACCAGCCAGGAAACGCCTGTACTTTCAGCTATCACTATAGGAAAAAGTGCAGCTTCTCAAAAAATTACTGAGAATTATTTGCTAGGACCTAGAAAAATGCATAGGTTCAAAATGATAGTCCAGTGCCTACTTTAAATCTAATGACGTGTAGTACCATGTGTAGCACCTGGCATGACTAGTGGCTTGTCTTTATTGATGGCTACATTCCGTACCCTTAATTTTCTTTTCTTCCAAAAGTTTTTTGCTACCTTTGGAATGTAGACACCAAGCCTTAACTTTTCCTCAAAAAAGGACTATTAAAAGCTGGATAAACTGAGAGGGAAGCCCATTACAGAGCAAATCCTGATGCATGCAGCCCCTGTGAAAACTGGTGACCCTTTCCACCTCTATCAGCTGATTTTGAAACCGAATGGGGCAATACTTTGCCTACACGGTTATACTGTGTCTTTCTACATTCTTATGCTTTCACTAAATATATTTAAGAGGAAGCCTTACAAAATAATCTGAATTCTGAGTTGGTCTACATGATTCGTCCTTGCCTTCTCTGGGGAAGTACCATACTTCTCAAGCCTGACAGCTACTTACCATAAGGCCTTGCAAGAGCTGTCCTAATTTCCTAACAAAAACCTAGAAGATTCTGCAAGTGATTTATCTGCACGGCTTTTGCAGTACCTGAAACTGTTCTGCATGATGACATGTTAATTGTACGCCATGGAAATTCCTTCCACCTCACTTCTATGATACAGCAAAGTCTTTACAAAAATTCTAGATGTTTCTGAGGTTAAATTACATTGATTAAAGATGTTTCACTGAACTTGAAGGGGAACAGTAACTACTATTGATCACCTTGCTATATGTAGCTAGCCTAGCAATCAATGCAAAGAAGATGTACGATTTGATGAATGTAAGTGATATAAATAGCAGCAGTTTTAATGTTTCCCATTCAGCAACATCTATTGCTCAGTTATCAATGCTTCAGGATGATCAGATTTTCAAAACTGACCAGGAAGAGCCTTATATGTACCAAGCACACGGAGACCTTCCTACCCAGGTAGTGAGTTACGAACACCAACCCTTGCTAAGAAATCCTCTGTAGTTTGTAGACGTGGTTAAGTATCGGCCACACAATCTTTTCCTTTGGCAAAGAGTTGGGCCCAGCGGCCTCTCAGTCAAACCTCTTGGAAGGGCATCACCCTCTTTTGGAGCTAGAGTAAAAGGACTTGCATTTCATGGATCCTTCCCGAGCTACTCCAAGGCTAGTGGTGCATATGAGTCTTGATAAAACACACCTACTTCACAGACATCGGAGAAGATACTGGAGTGGTGTGGAGTAAGAATATAAAAAAGTATCAGGAAAAACTAGCATTTGTGTATCAACCTATTAATATGTTCTCATTCACATCATCAGCTTTTTTGCTCTACTCCTTTTCAGCATCTGGAGATTTTATTCATTTGGCTCTCAGATTGCCATTCCCTTTAACATAACACTCCTACAAAACCACAAGTTTTCCTGTGAAATATGTACACGTAGAATGTGCAGCCCTTCCCTCAGAAGGTCCTGCCTTTCTCTGGCGCACAAAAGGAAGACGCGTGTGAGGTCAAGCAGCAGAACAAAACGTCCCCCGCCACCACCACTTTGCTCTTTCTTCTGACCCCATCAAGAACTTGATTTTGCTGCCTCAGTCTTGAAGCTATTTGCTTTTGCTTCTGCAAGGAGAGGGTGATGGCAGCAGCCATTCATGAAGAGCAAAGGTATCTGTTCTTGCCTGCTTCTCACTTTCTTTTAATCAAATATTAATTGGGTGCAGCCACTTCACCACTCACAGACAATATCTAGCAGAAATGAAAAACGTTAACCTTTCATGCTTTCAGGAAAGGAATAATGAAGACTGATCTCCTTGTAGGACAGCTTGCAGACAAAACAGTAGTGACAATAATAGTAATAATTATTATAATTATTATTTACAGATACTTAGTGACTCAAATGTACTCGGGTAAGGTAGTTTCATCATGTAACAAATTAAAACACTGAATTGCAGTATTCATACAGAAAACTTTGGAGCAAAGTTATCAGATCCTGCAGGGTTTTGAGCTAATAATCTTATTCTTTACTGATGAAGTCCAGAGAAGGAGCGTGCCAGTGTCTGGAACACACATCCCTATGTTCCACATCCTTCCATCTGCCCTGAACTGAAAGTTACTCTTTGGTTTGAACAAACATAATTCCTCCTCTGTAAAACAGGAAAAAAACCCTCCTAGTTTTAATGAGATATACTAAAGCTTTGAAACTCTCGGTAATCTTAATTTTAGGATGTTTTTGTTGTACCATTCCCCGTGTTTGAGACTCAAAGAGGACATTTAAAAACCTACCTGGAAATTCAGTATCAGAAATCTTTTTTCAAAGCTAAAGCCACAAAAGGAAAAATTTCCTGGGAAATCAAACCCAGGAACCAATTTCAACTCAACCATGTTCGTGACTCACACTTCATCTTCATAAACTTTAAAATGTTGTACTCTGCAGTCATGAAAACTTGTGAATAGCAATTTGAAACTGAAATATTTGCAGAAGGTGGATTTCAAAGGAAAGACTTAGCTCCAAGACCTGCAATTCCTCTAGCTGTCAGTCATTCAGGCACAAGAAGCGATACAACTCATTTGGGAAACAAAACGGTGATTTCTCCAAATGAACTTCATGCACTGAGTGCTTTTTTTTGTATAGGAATGGAACACTGGACCTTCTCATCCATCACACCCTGTAGGGCTGGTAGGTAAATGCTACAATTCATAACCTAAACTGTACCCTAAACAAGGTACATTCTTGATGGAGCTTGCCCAGACCTATTCCTGTAACTTGCAAATGTTCTCTTGGTTCCCTTTAGAAATTTAAACAACACTCAGTATAAATGAATGTATTTTCTCCTGCCTACTGACCTTACATTTCCCTTATCAAGATAATAGCATTTTCTTAGAAGTTGCCTTGGGCATTTCTGCAAGGTCGAAAAGACACCACGCACATATAGGGCTAAGCCAACTTTGAATTACAGCATCTGTTCACGCTCCAGTGCTCTGCAGCCCTGATGGCAACGAATGAAGACTCGTATGCTGGGAGCATAGCACTCAGCTGCTTAGAAAACACACAGAGGGGAGGGTCAGAAAAGGCCCCGACATGCTGTTAAACATTTGCCATCCTGCCTGAGCTAGCACACCGCTAACCTGCGCAACGAACGGGAGTCAGCAGGCGGGGGGAAGCCGACAGACCCACGTTACTGCAGCTACGAGCTCACCTTTGCCAAGAGATGCCCCAACCATTGCATCATGTTTGTTTGACAGAACGAACTGCACATCCAAGGGGAAATCTCTTCCCTTGCCAGGAGGTTCTGAAGAACTAAAACTGATTGTTTCTTGTCTGAAGTCCTTTGTTTATTGAGGGGTTTTAGAAGCTTCAGCTACTGTCACCATAGCCCCCCCCCCACTACCAAGACCTTGCTACACAAACCTAATACATTAAGTTACGCTTGCTGAGGACTCTAGTTAACATCGCAGAGCTTTTGGGAAGAGGTACCTGAAAACCACCAGCAGACACGACTCTGTGTCTTCAATAACTTCTGTTGTTTAGGTGCCCCTAAGAGCCAGTTACCAGCCCTTTTCTTTTGTTGAGATTACAGCCTTGTTCATTTTATAGCGTTAGCTAAAAGGCCACACACTCCGAAAGGGCAGCTAACCTCGGGGCAGATTACAGCTCAACCTTTGTCTCCGGGTAGCCAAGTTGAAAATCAGCGGCTATCATGGAGGCATATTGTAAAGCTGGGGGACTGCTGTGAAGAACGAAGCCTATCAAGTGTTTTGATAAACCAAAAGAATCTAAACGGGCCTCAGAAAGAAAAGAGGAAAAGCATTAGGGCTTGTCGCCTTTTCAGTCTTCCATCAGCACCCTCGCAGGGTCCCGTTTTCTACCTCCCAGACTCCGACTCAAAATTCCACTTAAGAAAATGAGGAACACGATCCTGCCATCTCTTCAGAGATTTAACTTCATGGTAGAAAGATTATATTGTTGTTATTTGCCATTAAAGATAATCATTCTGCTGTAGTTTTCTTTTGCTAGCGGTTGTGTTATTTTATGAACGTCTCCGTAATACCGGTTAGCACTATAAAAAGAATTCCAATTTTTAACATGATTATTAGTCTTGATTTTCATCCTCAAAGCAGAGACGTTTTCGAAGGAGCCCAGGGAGGAGGAAGGAATGCGACTCAGACACCGCAGTCAATTGTCACCTCCAAGCACATACACGCAGATTGCTTTTCTTTGATGCTGCTGCCAATTTTATTCACAAGCGTATAAAAAAAGGTCATGACATTTAGAATTACAGTGCTCTGGAAATTAAATGTTCCTTTCCATTTTTAATTTCTGAAAGTAATTTATTATGGAATAATATTTGAATATGATTGAATGAATGTGTAAAGATTAATGCAAACTGCCTTCAAATGGGAAGTTCGCAACCACATACGTTTAACCTTGTTGTATAATGGGCTTAAAAAAGTTCATGCAGCAGCTCCAAGAGCTGCATTTCCATTTTGCTGGAAGCATTTGCACTGTAACTCTCCTTCGTATTTTTCCACTGCCATGTCTGCACGAGGCATGAGGTTTAGCTCTCTATCATTTTCTACTTAAGATTATTTGAATGGATTTCACACACCTGGCAACTAAATACGGAGCAGAAACAGCCTCCCAACCGTCAACACAATTCTTCTATACAAATTTTTAGATAAGAAATCAAACTACTGATTTTATACCAATTCAGCAAAATTCATGATACTATAGTACTCCATGAGGAAAATAAAACAAATTTGTGTGAAGGCCAGGGAAGACGCTAAGGTTTACATTCAAGGCCAGGTTGGATGGGGCTCTGAGCAATCTGATCTAGTTTAGCAGTGTCCCTGCTCACTGCAGGGGGGTTGGACTAGATGACCACTAGTGGTCCCTTCCAACCCTAAACATTCTATGATATGATTCTATGATAAGGTACCACTAACCGAAATGCTCCTCAGAAGCTCCAGACTGCGGGGAGGTGTGACGAGGGGGGGGCACCCGAGCGCGGCCACGGCCAGGCAGCAGGCGATGGCCAGGCTCTGCCACGCGCCTGCCCCGTGCACCACACACACGTCACCTGGGACACTGGCCAGGGCTTATTTCTCCAAAGCCAGGTGACGCTACTTGTTGAGCAAACAAGGGAATCTTAGGAAAGGCAGTGCGACGGAAATGTCTTGTGCTCAGCAATTAGAATCCATAATTCTCCCATAAAGCTGAGGAAAGCTGGCTGCCTTCCAGGCTGCAAAGGGCAGACACACGCAGCACCGAATCCCTCTTCAGATGCTGCTAAAATTGCACCTGGGTAAAATTTATACCGGTGTACAGAATTTACTCATGTCTTCTCATGGAAACTCCTGGGAGCTCTTCATTAAAGACTGAAAAACTCTGAAATATTCAGTTTGAGACTCCCACTACACTCAGGGGGCAGATGAAGAGACCATGCCTGAAGAAAGGAGGCCGAGGGGGTGAGTTAAAGGAGGTCTTTAACTGACACGGTACTGGCGTGTTTAAAGATCCAAGAGGGAATTTAAGAGAAATCAAGTTCAAAAGCCCCTTCGCTATTGATTATTTGGGATTCAATACCAAATCCTTTTGTGGGCATTTCTCTGATGAACTCCATGGAGGTTTGCTCCCTAACAGAGTGGTTGGATCCCTAAATTTGGAAACACAAGGCCAGAAGCTGCTGCTATTTCACTTGCTGAACGTGCAGGGAAGATCTACAGATTGACTGGTTGCAGGTGGGCAAAGCCAGCATTGAAAAAGAACAGCCTAGTGCGGTGACTGATACTGCCCCACCAACAGTGGACTTGCTCCTGGTTTATTTTTGGAACTCATGACAGTTTAGGAAGGAAGCTGCTTTTTAGCCTGTTGCCCCTAAATGCAGTGGTACAGAATATGTGGCTAAAAAGCACAGTATAAGCTTTAATTCAAACGATGCTATCATTAATGAATCCCATGGATATACCATCCTTTTTTGTTTACTCCTGGGCAGGATCTTTTTGCCCCCGAGGAGCTGGACGTGGCTCAGACAGGCACAGGCCGATGCACGACAGCAGGCGCTGCCCACACCCTGGCTGTGCCCCAAAAACCACATCAGACCACCGAGGGCCAAATTCTGGCAAACATGAGATTTCAGCACGTAACCCCAGAAAGAAACAGGCAGTGCTGGTGCACAATTATTAAACTGCTATTGTTTTTTCACATGCACATGCACCCCCCCAATCACCCCCGCGCCTGTACAAGTACCTTGCTCACAAGGCCATAACTGGTCTCACGAGCGGTTTCTTGGCACACATGTGACACGGGAGGTGACCGGTGCCTTCGGTGTTTTGAATCTCTGTGTGCATGCCTGGCAATGATGTCCCTCACTGCCCAGGGGACGGTGCTCCTCCAAGGGGCAGAGCACTCTCCCTGTGCCACCCCGAAGATGGCAGAATGGAGGCGTTTGACACCCTGGCAAGGGGGGGTGCCACCCCGAAGATGGCAGAATGGAGGCGTTTAACACCCTCCTCACCGGGGCAATGGCAAGAGGGTCCATTAGCTCAAGTTTGGCCTCTTGAGAAAGCCTTCAGGGAAGTTGCTCCACAGATCACCTAATCCATTAAATTAATGCTTTGTTGGCTGGAGTTAAGTTGCGAGTCAAGCAAAACAAAAGCATGGGCTTCAGAATACAGATACCCTGTCAAATTGCATTTATCAAGATAAGGGTTATTAGAATCTTTTTTCTCTTGTGTGAATGAAAGTGTAAGCTTAAAATGTCACTGAAGATTTATTAATCTGATCCTCTTTCTGATAAGGGCAACAAAGAGGGCATATAGGGAGCAGCTTATGAGATGAAAAGTATATGTTTGTGCCTGACTACAAGAAATAGAAAATATGAATACGGTAATTTGCCAGTGGGTATTCTGTAACCAAAAGATTCAAGCCACATAAAGCAATATTATGGTTATATATTGATTTTAGAAACTTGCCATCTAAAATACTTCATCTAAGTTGGAGAGCTATGCAGAAAAACGTCTGTGGTTTGCAAAACATGGGATAAACCTGAATTTTCAGGAATCACTGCTTGTTCTAGAGAGCAGATGGAGGCTTCACGTGAAAACTGGCGCTGTGCTAGAGGCTACAGCGCGTGGACCACCACCAGCAGGCCCAGCAGTGCTTTCAGCTGAAGCCCCAGGACCTGAACTAACCAAAGCAAGCGCTGTTTGAGCTTTTTTTCCTGTTTCTGTGTCTGCTACTTGTTGGAACGTGTCCATAGCGGAGGGGAGCGAAGAGAGGGTCTCAGATATTCTGGGTCAAACCGAGCATTGTCAAAGCTTCCCCTTTTTTACGCTCCACGCGGTGCACAAGGCAAATAACCACATTTTGCTGCCTACGTGACAGAGCAAACCCTGCGCAAGTCACCGCTTTGCCTTTGTGAGCTACTAACGCAGACAGGAGCCCAGCAGCTCTCGGGCACTTAACCCTCCCTGCGAGGGGGGGGACCAGGCTAGAACCACAGAATCGTTTAGGTTGGAAAAGACCTTTAAGATCGTCAAGTCCAACCCTTACCCTAACCCTGCAATTCCCTAGTATTCACTTTGCCACAGATGCTCCTACCAGAGCATCTGCACTCGGGTCAAGAAATCACAGCCACAAACAACAACTCTTTGCCCTTCCAAGGGGCTTTCCCCATAACAGGGTGGAAACTCATAGCCAGAACCTGGCTGCGGCACTTGCCCTGCTGCTGGAGTTTTGCTTTTAGTCAGTCTCTTTTGCAAGAACTAATTCCTTTTGGATGAGGCCGCTCCAAGGCAGCTTGTGCTTCCTTCCTTGGAAAAGACCTGGGGGAGCGAATGAGCTCCCTGGGCTTACAGACCTAAACAGAGCTCCCCGGGGAGCTGGCAGGGAAAGGGGCCGTTGGTGCCAAGAATTCAGCCTCCGGTGTTAGAAAGCCTTATTTGCAAGGAGTTTGTAGTTGAAACAGTTTCATATATAAATACAGATACATATATACATTTATTTGACTTCTAATGATAACGTTAATAACAGTAAGGATAAAAATGGTAATTCAGATCCCGTGTAATCTATATGCTTGACTTGAAATGACTTTTTGGTTAACACACAGGCTACTGATTCTTTCTTTTTACTTACAGAGTAATGAACCATCAAGCAGTATTTTTTTCCTTTCTATCTTCTTTTATGATGAATCAGTATTTTCATTCAAAATATTTTCACTCAAAAATGAGACTCATTAGCCAGAACTCAGTTTTCCTATGAGACTCTATCAAGTGGGTGTTAGTCTTGCAGCAGTTAAGACGTTGGAAAGCACTACCTGTTTCCAAAGGGATTAGCTGTACCTTAGCTCCTTCTCAGAAAGCGTTCCATATAAAATCTACAGGTTAAGAAAAGTCTGTCTGGCATTTTTCTGAGAACATAGCAGGAATCAGTTAATCTACTATAATTCCATTAATAGCTCAACTCACCAGTCTTCTCTGTCTTGTGTTTTGAACTTTCAGGTCCTGGAAGGCAGGGGCAGGGCCCTTCGCATCGAGCTGTGATGGCTTTGCCAGAAGTACATGCATGAAACTCCAGCTTGCACTAGAATCATAAAAAATGCAAGAATACATTTTGAATTAGGACAAGATATAAAAGCAGCAGCTGTGGATTAAATGAGAAATTGCATTTAGCAGTAATGGCATCGGACAGATTGCAAAACTTGGGTCTCTATTGACAATGCCGTTGTTTTATATTACAGCTAACAGCAATGAGAGCTACTTCCTACGCGGAGTTCTGCACGGCGCGTCTCAATGTGCCTCTTTAAGCGTTGTTATTATTCCCTGCTTAAATATATGGAATCTGCAGCATAGAAAGTCAAAACAATTTCTTCCAGGTCACCTGAGAGATCAGTGGCAAAGCTGGGAAGCAAACAGAAAGCTCCAGAATCCCCTGTGATTCCTACGCTGCGTCACCATGTTTTGGGTGGGAAATCGTGCCCTCTGTCACTTGTTACCAGTAGTGATTGATGAGCTTGGTCTTTTGAGGAGCTGGGAGCTCTCAACTTCCACTGCAAATGATCGGCTTAGTCTGAATAACACCCCTGAAGAGACACCAGTCCTCACGACAGCGAGAACTGAAAGAAATCAGCTCGTTAGCTGATGAGACCGGTCCTTCAACATGCCTGCTTCTCTCAGCGAGGAGGAAATTTTAAATGACTCCTACCAATAACTAAAAATTGCTGTAACAGTTAATAGCACCAACCCTAAAAAGAGCCATTCGTCATGCAGTTGACTCCAGAAATACACCAAAATTGTAAAACTGAAGATTAAACTATGAGCAGGACAGTATAGTTCCCTAGATCCGTGTATTGTTCCTTGTTCCCTTCCCTAAAAGCTCAGCAGATGGGATTTACAGCACCTCTTGACAATCCCCGCATTCAAACTGTTTGGGAGGGCAGGATGTGTGCGGCATTGGATGACTGAGAAAACTCAGAAGAATTAATATTGCAGAAGTGCGCTGGTTAAAAAGCCCTGATTTATAACACACTGGCTATTCATAGCCTTTGCTATTTGCATACATATATTTTAGTGCGGACTCGCCTCCCAGAGCTTTGTGCCCACGCAGTTGTCCTCTCTGCAGTTCCCAAGGCTCTTTTTCCCAGACTGTGCCCAGCAGCACGGTTGCTGGAGACTGGACTAACTCCATAAACTGGAGTAAAAGAAAACAGCACACAGAAGCAGCAACAAAAATGTGCGAGGCGTTCTCTTTGGCTTGATACCTAATGAACTGAATTCAATCCCGTTTTTTGTCTTCCTCAAGCACTGATTTTACCAGATCAGAATCCGAGGGCTTTTAATGCAAGGGGGAGTTTTGCCTGCAGCCCTGAGGCTGGCACTCCTCCCTGCAGAGGCTGCCTCCCACCAGGGGAAATTGGAAATGCTGGGCTGTAAAATCCCTTTGATAAGCCTGAGGTTTATTACAGATTAATTCTTTTTCATTTAAAAGTAGGCCAGCATGCTTACATAGTGCGATGCAATGTGTTCTGAAACGTGCAGCTTTTCTGCAGGCCGAGGGACACACAACGCAAGACCGCGGCGTTACCCAAGGGAGATGCAGAGGGCAACTGGAGCTCACATAGCAACAGCCACGGAGGAAAATCACAGCATCATCTTCTGTTGTTTTGGTGCAGTGGAAGCCAAGAGAACAGAGCAGGATGCTGTTACAAGATAAATGCCTCCTGCTTTGAAATTACTGCAAATATCTTGGCTTCGCCTCTGTTTGTTTTTGCTAAAAGGTCTCATCTTTGCCCAGGCTTTAATCTAGCAGTAGGAGACCATTACCCTGTGCCTGCATCCTACTCTGCTGACATTTATCTCCCGGCCATTCCGAACGCCCATGCACCCTGGTGGCTGCAGGCGCTGTCTGATGTTCTGCCCTTCCCATGGAGAAGCGGCACGGCCACGCACCAACGCGTGCAAGCCTGGCTCGCGCGTCACCCTCATTTCTCATGGGGCTGTCAGGAACAGAAGTGCTTATTTGTCATCCGTTTCCTCCGTACGTCCACTTGCTTAATCTATGCCGTCTGGACAGAAGACAAACACGAGGGCAAGCACAGCAGAAGGAGAGGAGAACGGGAGGAAGGAGAACGGGAGGAAGGAGAACGGGAGGAAGGAGAACGCTCTCTGAGCACACGGTCCTGAAGGCAGCGACTCTTTCCGCAGTGTATTCCAATAGTCAATACACTATTGAGAACACAGGCATAAATCTTCTTCCTGCAGCTGGAGTTGATCATTTAATCCCTTACAGAACATCAATTAGTTACATATTTTATTATGCATAATAAATGTAAATTATGTATCTAAGCATTAGCAATTGCACTTCAAATACCACCTTTAAGATGGTAAGGCCTATTTCAAGCCCGTTGTTACGTGCAGTTAAGAAAGAGCTTTACACTTGGAAACAGCAAGGCAAGTTTTTCCTCAGCTTGCCTTATGATAGGTAAACATGAGAACCAAAAAAGAAACGGCTCAAAAAGGGCGCTCTCTGTCATCTGCGTGTGCAGGGCCAGGCGGAGAGCTAAACCTGAAGGTCACAAGGGTGCCACCACAGGGGAGGTCGCTTACTCCTCTGATTAAGCACGTGACGTTCCCGCCGTCCCGGCGTGGGATGTCGGTTGGTATAGATGCGGAACTGGGGGAGCAGCTCAGTGCGGGGGGAGGAAGATAGTAGAACTCCACTATTTTAAATATTAAATTAGGGTCATACTGATTCTTTTCAACACCTAATCACGTATGTAACTGGTTTTCCCTTTCCCAAAGAAAAACATGGGGATACTGTACTTTCCACGTGATGGTGCGCTTCCTCACTGTAATAACCTACACGAGTCGCTCAACTTCGGATTTAATGACATTGCCTAAGCCAAACTAAGGGATCTCCAGAGGCACAGTGGCCACGGAAGATGTCTTGTGGAGAAAGAATGAAGTTTTTGGACTACTCTGCCACCGGATCTAGAAGGAGCCTGCTGGCTTTCTCCACATCATGGACATTGCATTTCTATTTTTGTGGAGAAACCCCCAATGCCTTCTTTTCTTTTGCCATCCTCATCTGCTTCTCACATCAAAATTAAAAGATACACAGTACAGGACAAAACATATTAAACGAGGGAATGATACAACCTCTGTCTCCCGCACCGAAGGGACGTGACGGCCATTGCAGACGTGAGCCATGAAGCTCCTTGCAGTGGCTCAACACAGCGCTCACCGGAGCAGTCCCCCAGTTTGGGGCTGGTCCCCCTGATTTCAGGGCAGCCATCTCACTGGCAGTGTGGCTGGATGTGCCTCGACTCTCTGCTGAGCGTTTCTCCTGGTGGAGCTCCCTGGTCCTGCCAAGCTTCACGTTTCTCTGCTACCTCCCTGGTGCTTGAACTGCATTTGTTTACTACGAACCCCAAGGCCCACATAAACATCTCTAAAGTATTTTACTGCAAATGGAAAAGCAGCTCTGTTATTTGTTGCTAAATGTATATGGAGAGCAATAAAATGTATGAGGGGAGAAACATTGAACATATTCATGGAAAATTCATAAATTAATTTATTCAACTAAGATGTGGGAAATTATTGCAGAGTGTGTTTTGGCTGAAGTGTTCCCCTGAGACCCTACTACTCGTATAATGATTCCCTCTTTATTGTCAGTGAATCTACAGCAATGTGTTTTGCATAAGCATTCACATTTGAGGGAGAAAGAAAATAGCTACATAAAATTTATTCCCAGCTATTTTATTCTTGTCTGTCAGTCTCTGGCCTGTAGTCCCTGCTCGAGCAGAATCTAGCTATTTTTTAACGATGTAATAAGACGGCGAATCTCTGTCTTTATACCGGCTTTCAGCTTTGGGCAGCCCGGTTTTGATCTAACCCGCACGTAATATTGCCAAGTAGGTTACTGTGATCTCTTACACGTGGGTGCGGCGTGTATTTGACTGACGAAGGTCTACGAGGACAGCTCAGTACAGCCTCCGGACCACACCGACGCCTCCAGGAGCTTTGCATCCTGACCCGAGGACCTCGCGCATCCGCTCAGAACGCAGCCAGGTAAGGCAGCAGTGGGATGGAGCCGGGGGTGGTGGCGCTCAGGGCCCCGGTGGCTGCTGGCCCTCCGGAGCATCGGCTCGGAGCCAGCGGCGGGGGGGCGGCCCGCGCACATGCAACAAGGAGGGCTCCCAACAGCAGAGACTGACTCGGCGTGCACCGGCAGTACTGGATGCTCCAACTACGCCTGCAGGGATGGAGCTGGGCAGCTCACTCGGTGAGGACACAGCTGCACAGTTCTGCACCATGGTCCTCATTACGATATACGGGGTAGATGCTGCCGGATCCCTGCCCCGACAGCGCCTGCCGTGGGGAACGCAGGTGTAACCGGGTGCTGCAGGTGCCCCAGACAGCCCGGGACACAGCGGGCGCCTGACCTTGCTCCTGTTCCTAAGGCCACAGAGGGGACACGCGGCCGGAGCGCGGCGCGCAGGCTCAGAATCCTGGGCGATCTCACAGCCCCCACAAGGATCACCAGGGAAGGGGAGGAGGGGAGCGCACCCTTCATCCCTCACCCAGGGGTCAGCGTGGGGAGGCTCTCCAAGGCCTGGATTTGGTCTTAATGAGTGAAATTTGCAATACGAAATCTGTCATTTAAAACTTCTTGTAGTTATGCTGACAAGGGAGAAAATGTTAGCTTCCAAACTTCCATTGCTGCTGTCATTAACGGCAATGTGAATTAAAAAGAAGCGTATTTTTGTTGGTGGGAGTGTGTAGGAATTAGCAGGCAATATACCTGATGAAGATAAACTACCGTGAAGTCTCCTTCTCATAAGACCAAAGACTGGAATAGGAGGTTAAACGTGATGGTTTATCAATTAAAATGTATGTTAAAAACCTGGAATCTTACATACTACTAATAGCAGTGGCTCTAAAACTCCGTTGCTGAACGGCGCTCTCGCCTGGAAGACACTGCATCTTCTGTAGCACCCTGCAGCTTTTTACATTTCCACCGAGACTTATTTCGGTGCAGTGCCTGTTTTATGGCGCAGCTTTTGTTCACTCACAATATGTCGCTTCTAAACTTCAGATACAAATAACAGAAGCTCATTATTTTCTACCTTATCTTTTACTCGGTACCTGCCACTGGCAGAAGCTAAAACTTTCTGAAATTACAGCATATATGTATATTTTAGTCCAGATTTTCTTTATATCAGTATTTTTTCTTCTCTATCTGTCTTAGCAGATAATTAGAATCCATTGGAATTCAGACACCCATTTGAGAGGGGCTGTTTGTTTACATGCTTTAGAGCAGAGCTTGCCAGTGCTTCCTTAGCGAGGACTCTTATCTCATTCTTTATAAGTCTCCAGTTTCCAGTTTTCATCAGATGGAAAAAAGATTACTGTGTTTGTAACACCCTCAGCCCAAGAGACTTTTTCTTGGTTGTTTTTTTGTTTGTTTGTTTTTAAAAAAAAGGTTCAGTATCTTTTCTTCAAATCCCCAAAGAAATGTCCTATGGTGCACTCCCATTGCAT
>NW_009260173.1:1217095-1225534 GCF_000687185.1 Egretta garzetta | reverse complement strand
AACGGAATTCTGCAAATTTTTTTGGCTCTGCAAAACCTGAAATCCTGAAAACAACTGCCCAGCTGGGCAGCTGGGAGACAGCAAAGTCAACCGCCTGAACGCACGTTTCTAAGCAGTCAGACGCTAAGACAAAGTCCTGCCATGAGTCTCAGATTTTGGGCTACGTGATGGGGCTGTGTGGTCCCTGAGCACCCCTCCCCTCCAGGCAGCTCCGGAGCCGCAGCCTTGCCCAGGCCCCCTACCCTGGGCTCTGGAGGAGCGGGGCTGCGGCGGGACAGGGCAACACGGCTCCTGCCTCAGCCTGAAAATAAATACGGACCGAGCTCTGTCCCCTTGGGTAGGCTTTACACCGACCGGAGCGGCTGGTCCATGGCCAGAGCAGCATTTCTGGCAGGCAGCACAGCCACCTCCTTTCCCTGGGCACGCACTCGCTGCTGCTCCCGGGAGCCGGGCTCGCTGCCCTGCGCATGTGTTCTGCTCCCGGCTGCGCCCGGCGCGCCTCATTGCAATAAAAATAAAGGGCAGGCTGGAAAAACAACCCAACCCAATTTATTTTCTGCTAGAATAGCTACCAGGCGCTCTGCATACAGCACTTCACCTTCGCAATAAAAGCGGTACAAAGATATCTTAAAAACTTGGGAGTTCTAATTAGAAGCTCTGTTCTCCTTCCGAGAATACATAGCTGCCGCCGCTATTAATAGGAGCTATGCATGCCTACCAGTGGTGGAATAAACTCTAATTAACACAAACAATCTGTTGTATAAATACACATTGAGCCATTTTTAAACCGGGTGCTGGCTGTAGCCTTGAAGCAGATGTTACAGCTGAGTGGCTCAGAAATTGTCATTTATGCAAGAAACGACTTTATTGTATCTCAGGTGAACAGCAAATATCTGAGCACGTCCCTCCTCGCACCCTTCGCTGACGGGCTTGTGGTTCATCACCCACTAGGAAAAAAAGAAGGGCTTCCAGGTGTGGGGTCAAGAGAAAAGAGCGCCAGGTTCCAAGGCACCGATATGAAATAGGCTGAAGGGATTTACGCAGCCGCATACAGGAACGCCAAAAGGTCTCATGCAGCCAAGCTCCAAGGAGCACAAATTGCTCTGCCCGCCGCAGCTCTGCCCTCGGCGATCCTGCAGCTCTAATGAGGGAGAGCTGGAGGGCTTCGCCCTCGGGGTAAAATTAACCACGGAGCAGAGGGAAAGCACGAGACCTGGGCCATCTTTAAATATCACTCTAAGTCAGGAGGTCACATCATTAATCCCGCTAACTGCAGGTGCTCCAAGCACGTGGCGCAGGTCCCTAACATTAAACACATCAATTTTAAGATTTGAAAATGTAACAAAACTTTTTTTTTTTTTTTAATTTTTCAGCTGCTTTTTTTTTTGTTTGGTCTCAGCCATATGCAATCAGTAAGGAAGATGGTTTTGGCTCTTACAGCCTAAGTTTAAACAACCGACTACCAACTCCAGAGCAACTGGACAGACAGACAAGTTCAGCAACCAGGAAGAGGAAGAAATTTTTTACAATGAGGGTGGTAAAACACTGGAACAGGTTGCCCAGAGAGGGGGTGGAGGCCCCATCCCTGGGAACATTCAAGGCCAGGTTGGATGGGGCTCTGAGCAACCTGATCTAGTTAGCGGTGTCCCTGCTCCTGCGGGGGGGTTGGACTAGATGACCACTGGTGGTCCCTTCCAACCCTAAACATTCTATGATTCTATGATTCTATGATAAGAGACGATCGGTTCCTGGCCTGGGCTCCAGAAAAGAGCGAGCTGAGCTGCAGGAGACAGCTTTCATGCAATTCAGGATGGCATTAATTGAGTATTTTGTGGCCCCACACTATAATTAGAACTGTGCACACCTCTCTCAAAAATAGGTTTCAACTTCTCAGCAGGAGACGAGCAGAAGTGTGGACACTGAGGCGTGGCATCGTCGTGTGCTGTGCCTGGCAATTACCGCTACGAACCGCCGTCGGAGGTGCCAGTTCTCTAGCCAGGAGTATTTGCATTTTCCCAAAGCAAATGTAGGCAGCAACGCTGGCTTCTTTTAAAAAAAAGTAAAACAAAGTCCAAAAGGTCTGCTCCTTTTCCTTCCTGGAGGATCTGCATGACAGCTCCCTAATGATGACCATTTTCTAGCTGCACATGGGAGGTTTTGCTTTCCCCAAATGCGAACTTCAAAAATCACTTTCCCACTGCATTTGTTTTCCTTCATTTCTCTATATATTCTATTGCTTTTGTCTCCATGAAATCATTCTCTATTCTAACTCTTCATAATTATGAGCTGAGAGTTCACAGCTAATAGCGTTATTCAAAGTGGAAAGAAGCTACTTAATTTTTTTTTAATAGACCAAAGCCGTCTTAGTTTAAAAGTAAAGAAAATCACAGGAAAACAATTGGAGATTTGGAACAATCGATGCTGCCTGAAATGTACTTGCCATGTAATTGAGATGCATTCTCGTCCTGTAGCCATTTACTGATCACATGAGAACGATGATTTGTCATTTTTACTTGCTTCAAATTACTAAAGGCAATTTAATTTCTCTCATGGAGACAACACATCACATAATGTGCACATAATCAAGAGGTAACGATCTGTGGCTCTATGCACACACAGACACTCCAGCTACCAGCTCAACAACTGCCTCCATACGGCAGAGGGAAGGCGAGGCAAGACATTCAGATGCCCGAGCACAGCGTTTCCACCCAGGCAATGACATTTTAAGCAGAGCAGTTTAGCTGTGCCACGCAACCCTATCAACCCAGATTTCGGATGAGGCAGTGCTCCACCTACTCGGCCATCCTCCGATCTGTCTGTCCATACCCGGGCAAACCCCCGCATCTGGTGGCCACCGTAAAGGGCAGGCACGTGCCCTGCAGGCTTTTATGCAATTGCTATGATGGCAGTAGCTTAGCGTCTCAAAAATCTCTCAGCCAGTGCTCCTCATCAGTTAGCAATCACAAAGTCACGTGCCTGCTGTAGAACTGCACCTTGTCAGGAGCCTAAAGCAAGGAACTGGGCACAGGCATCAGACGCAGGTCCTGTGCTCAGCACTGTGCTTGCAGGTCCTGGAAGGGCTCTGATGCAGGTGGCAGTGTGTTATTAGGGACAAGATTCTGACTGCTATGGCTGCACAGGCTGAGAACAGCTCAGAAGTACAGCTTAACCCTCTCTCTGATGTATGTATTTTTGCAAATGAAGGTTGAAGAAAATTTGCTACTACACCTGCTTTACCTCTTGAAATGCTGGTGAATTAGTCCATTGAATTTGTTCTCTGCTGCCTGCTCCTTCTCTAGCAACCTTGCCACAAATACCAGTGCAACACTTAAACTAGCATATTATGCTTATAAAGTTTTGTGCTTTCCAGGGCCTGTGTTATAAAATTATTGGGGAGAAGGAGGAAGGATCTGCAAACACCTCAGAGCCCCTATGGAGGGTCTGGGGAGCTTCCAGGGGAGACTGAGAGAAGAAGGGTCAGGGTAGGTGCTGCGCTCTGGGCACCTGGGCTCATTCGTCCTTAGCTAACAATGATTTCTTTAAAACTGATTGTATTTTTTTTCGAGAATAAGTGAAAAACGGTGGGGGGAAAAAAGGAGACAGACAGACTGAAAGACCTCCCTGGCTTGCTTGACAGCTCGGGGGTGCAGTGAGCAGCTGAAGCCTGCGCCTCCTCATCACCAAACCCAGCGGTTTACCTGTGCTACCAGCCGCGTGCCCAACGCGTGGCCGAGTCCTGAAGCGCCTCTGCAAAAGTGGACATGTCAGCTTTTACAGCACGCGTGCTCGGTTTTCAAATGCTGCATTACCCTCTTCCAACCAAACTCTGCCTTTCCACACGAGAGGAGAAGAACCCAGAACCAGGCTGGGTTCTTCTGGTCCCAGATAACATCGCTGATAATAAACTGCAGGAGGTCAATCCTCCTCTTCAGAACAGAGCTACCCCATTCCTCTCCCATCAGCTCTGTTAGACAACAGCTTTGCCCACGTCTCACCGAGCACGACGCGGCCCTAGCAGTGTTCATCCCTTGCTGCTGATGCATGAACCGTACAGCACCAAGGAAACCTTCAGATCTCAGAGGCAGGTTTTGTCCGTTGTTGGTAGACAGAGCGGATCCGAGGTTTAAGTACCAACACAAAATAAACAGCGCTCTGCCGTGCCGCTGCTCTGGCTGCTTTCAGCACAGCAACAAGATTGAAGTGCTAAGAATGCCAGCCTATGTTTTAATTGACTTATCAGAATTTTTATTTTATGAAGAATAAATCAAAACAAAAGGCAGGCTGAAAGCCCCCATGCTAAAAAGCACTGAAGCAAAACATTTGGCAGTTACTAGCAAAGAAGCTTCAGGAACGTATTTTGGAGCATAGCAACCAATGAAGAGTAAGCTGGTTTAAGCTTTGAAGTTAAAGCTTTCAGCAATGCTTCTGATTTCTAAAGACGACAACCGAAATAACAAAAAAAAATTTAAAAAAAAGGAAAAAACCAAACCCCAGGCCTAGTTCAATGCTCAATGAATGGACTTGCTATGAAAGACACCCATACAAAGAAAGCAGAATTAGTTTGTTTGCTCAGAAATCAAGTAACCACAGCTAATCCTTTTGCAGTATTATCCCGTTTTGGCCTTTAATAAATCTCCTTTAAATTAAAGATGTACCCAAGCCAAGAAACACCTCCTTTGATGTTTTAAACGGCTCCAATAAGCTGTTTGCTGGTAAAAACTAAAAATACAAATTCTGAAACTGAAAAAAAAGAAAGTCATTTTTCTGTGGCAAGAGGCTCGCACCTTCTCAGGAAGGTCAGAGCATTCAGGATCACAGCTTTTAAGCATCTCAAGCATTGCTGCATCTTCTGCCCATGCATAGAGGGCAAAGATGCTGGAACACAAGTCTCCTGCGAGCCAGTCACCACAACCAGCTAATCCCATGTTTGACAGCCCTTACCCTGCATCGTCCGGGTAGCAGAACAAGGCGCTTTACATTCTAGCTGAATGCAGGCACGGAGCTTGGAACAAGGTAACTAAATTAGCGCAAATGACCTTTTTATTTAAGCTGGTGTAATTAGCTATGAGTGGGCATAATGGACTCGAAGATGTTCTTGTTTCTTCTTCCTGTCAAGAACACAACTTTCAATGCTTGAACTTTGGCAGATGATTCATAATGTAAAAGAATTCTCGCCTATTTTGACTTTGGCTGCAGAAAGGAGGATTTTAAAAATAATACTAGCTTTGCACATAAACCGTACCATGGGGAAGCTGAACTAACAACAGAAGTCATCAGGCAGTCCTTAGTGCAGAGGTGTAGACAGAGCAGTGTAGGCAATTGATGGGGTTTTCAGTTCCAACCATCACATGCCAACTTGTTTCATTTGGCAGTCACAACTGTGACTCTAAGTTAGAAAAAGAGCCCCGTGATGGCAATCATCAAGATTGCTGCCTTTCCCAGAAAGAACAAATAGTGTATTTGCAATCCTTCCTTACCGCTGACTTCTCTTCAAGGGTGTCTTCTGCCCAGCGCAAAAGTGTTGGCTGCGTAGGGCAGATCTCCAACCAGCCACAGACGGCTCAAGAACAGACAGCGGCTCGCACTTGGCTGCTTTATGCGTTGATCATCCCCTCCGATGGAAATCGTTGCAGCTTTAGAGGGGAGGCCTGGGAACTTCTTGGGATTTTGCATACGTGATATAAATATGTAGATGCCTGCAGGTGTCACGGTTACGTGCAAGGAAGCCACATGCCCCACTGTCCCGTGGCCCCTTCTCAGTCCTCTGAGTCATGGGCCTGGCTCAACAAAGGTAACGGTGGGAGAACGCAGCCGTAACACACAGCACCCACTCTACTCAGGCTGTGAGCAGGCGTTTGCCTTCATTTCCACTTTTCCCTCTGCCTTTCTCCGCCAGGTGACCTGGGTCCTACAGAGCCTGAACCGGGCAGATGCACAAGTCCTATTCCCTTCAGAGTACACGGGACAGGAGACCCCCATCTCAAACACATTTTTGGCAAAACAATTCAGCCCAGCGGGCACCTGCCTCGTAGCCCCTACTGCAGTATGAACTGACAGTAGTGAATATTACCAAAGGGGGGAATTGCTTAAAACATTTTTAATTACACTCACGGCAGAACAAATAAATGCTTCCATTTAAGATAAGCTGAACTGCAACTTATTCTGGCTCCTTGCAGTTTTCACCTGGAGCAGTACATATTATTCCCCCCCTTGCCGCCTTCTGAATTCTCATTAACCTTTCTGTCAAGATTGCATTAAACACGTCTTGTTAATTCACCATGTTCTTCGAGAAATCTGACATGGAGATGACAAATGCTTATCTAAAAAAAAACCCCTCTGGTTCAATGAAGTGCATAACAAGAAACACAAAATTCTAGTTTACAACACAGGTTTGATTTCAGCTTTGCTACTCCACTGAGTTCAACAGCCAGACCATGTGCACAGCTCAAGCATCTGTCCTTAAGGGAGCAGAAGAAAAGGTCACGGACCCTGAAGAAATCTTAACAGCTTCAAGAACCTCCTCCAAACTTGAAGCGTTTTTACTACTCTAATACGATATTCTACACCATGCAAGCCTCCTAAATAAAACCCCGTTACAATTAATATACACCGCTCTTACTCTCACACTTGGCATAGGTCAAGGCACTAAATTTCTCAAGAAAGTTTATAACCTTGTGGGCATTTCTAGTGAGAAGTTGTTGCAGTCTTGGTGTGACACATGGTAAGGAATGAACATTTATATTCAGGTAGGTTTTGTGGGAGAAATATTGTACGTTCTATAAACGCCAGGCAGCTAACAGCATTTGTTAATCCTCAAAAAAGATCCCAATGCAGTTTAATTGACTGGTATTGATGTACTACAGCTATCCTACTAAATATTTTTTTGAAAAATATTCAGGAAGACAATTATGCCATGAAATTACCATTTATATGGCTCCTTTCATCTACAAAAGAGTCAAAGTCCCATGTATTTATATGAGTATGAATACATACTACTGCTCAAGTGCAGCCAATTCTGCAGCAGGAAATATCAAATGCTCTGCACCAGCACACAATATAATGGGCTGTACGAAGGAAGCGATGATATTTAAATCCAGAGAGATGACAGGACCCAATTAACCAGATTAGAGTACCGAACATACACTCTAATACAGGGGCCTTTCAAACTTTTGATTATTTCCTGGCTCCTAAAAATTCAGTCCATAGTAGCACGACTTTAAAACGTCTGAAAATAGCTTTGCTTTTCTTATATACCTTTCTTGACCAAGCAAAGTAGTTCATGGGCCCTATACCAAGAAAAGTAATTCATGGACCCCATGTCAGATGGCCACAAGACCACTCGTCAGAGTCCACTGCTTGCTTAAAAACACCAATCAACCAACACCACAATCCTTCTACAGAAACTCATTGCTTCAGATTGCAGAACTGGTTCTTAGCAAGTCTCATGCTTGTACGCGGAGGTGCAGTCTTCTTTTAGTGACTTGGCTCGGCATTGCATGGCGCTAGATCCAATAATAAAAATGAAAGTGTTGTCTCTTAGCAAAAGGCACGGTTGGACACAAATGACTTCAAGTTGGAAAAGTCCATGAGCAACAAATTCTGTAAAAAAGCCTCTTACAGCTGAATGCTACAGTTTTTCAGAAAAGTAAAAAGTATTTGTCCACTTATTTCTGCTAACAGTTGCACATAACGAGGCACACCAACTGCTCAAAACTCCTAAGTTTTTCTTCACCTGACAGGCCAACT
Organism: Egretta garzetta; assembly: GCF_000687185.1. Lineage (NCBI taxonomy): Eukaryota > Metazoa > Chordata > Aves > Pelecaniformes > Ardeidae > Egretta > Egretta garzetta. The sequence continues at coordinate 1,217,788 of NW_009260173.1, read as the reverse complement.
CAAAATCCAACACGTTTATGTTAAGAAAACCATCCGAGTAGAACTGCAGGAGGTGTCACACGGTCTGGACAAATGTACTAATTCTTGGCTTTAATGGATTTCCATTCTCCAGCTGGCCATTGTGCAGATGAGGTTTGTGGCACGTATCATCTTATTCTTCAATATAAATTCATCGAGAAGGAACGAAACCTATCAGTAAAACTTACATATTATCTCCCAAAGAACTCCAAGAGTCCAGAAGGGTAAGTGTCTTCTCCTACAGTGACCTGATAAATGCGAGCAGACCCTTTGAATGGGAAAAAGCCCCCTGCTCCAGCTCCTGTGTAAGGTTACAGGACGGAGCAGAACAGAATACAAGAATGTTCCTGCTAAAGTTGACCCCCAGAGAAGCCTGAAGAAAAACGCAGTTTGAAGTTGTATGTTCATGCTTCAAAAGTCCATGAAAAATGTTTGGAAAATGCACTTATGCTTTTGAAGGGGATTCAGCCCATTAGGCTAAGATTATTTTTTTTCTTAAAATAGAAAGAGCTCAAGAATCAAAAGATTTACCTGTTTTAATCAGAAAGAGATTTATTTCTTATTTTTTTGTGACTCCCTTTATTCTGCAGAATTACAACACAGCAAAGCTCTCACATTTAATACTGTACATTTTGTTGACCAGTTACTTATTCATTTATTGGTATTAGCACTTAC
>NW_009260173.1:1194628-1217045 GCF_000687185.1 Egretta garzetta | reverse complement strand
AACAAAACCTCCCTTTCCCCCCCTCACAGCTCGGAGGCATCCCTGCACCTCCTCAGAAGGGCTCAGAAATTACCCAGCTGGATGGCAACACATCACCCTTCCGGCAGACTGTAATAATAATAATATTGTAAATTACTGCTGAAGCGTCACCAAATTAGAAGTCAAAACTGACAGCTTTTTTGGAGCCAGTTTCTGGAATCCTTTGATATTGAGCCTTGAAACTGTTTCTCGCAGTTGAAAAGGAGTGGTTTCTGCCACAGTACCTGAGCTGTCCAGAGGAGGTCACCTTTGAAGTGCAAGGAATTGAGGCATCTTTGCCCAAGTCCTGCTTTTACAGCTGCAAGTCCAGGCTGCTTAGAGGGGGGGGGGGGCTGGAAAATTGGGTCCTAGAGGCACTATCGGCTGAATGCCGCAACGTGCCTTGGACTGACACTACAGCAACGCCTTTTCTCATCAGGATATGGAAGGGTCTCACTCCCTGCAGAATCCATGAGAGTGAGGTTGATCCAACTGATGACTATTGCAGTTATTTTGCCACATAATCAATGCCCACCATGACTGATAACAGGCATTTATAGAGCTGACACTCAAACAAGATTTGATCTGCTCAACGGGCAGACGTTTAATGCCTTAAACAGAGGCTAAGTTCTCAGGCTGGGTATCTGCACGTTTGCCACAGGCTTTACAGACTAGTCCTCTTGGTCTTGTAGCACTACCAGCTATCCTTTGGGCTGCTGCTGGAAGGATCATCGTCAGCATCTAAAGGTTCAAATGTCATTCAACCAGTGCTATTCTTCTCTTGAACACTATGGAGAGTGGGAGCGTTTTGACAGATGAACGTCCTTGAAGATAGAAGGATGAAGCGTGACATTTAGCTGTTCACTTAGGTCACACAATCAGTGGGATACATATATACTTATGTATACATAAGTTGTTAACTGAGTTGTATTAAAATGCTGAAAATAATGTAAATATTTTTATTTCCAGTATTTGGCATACTGTCTCAAGGTACTACCAGAAGACACTGCAATGAAGAGCCATTGTGTTGATTTAGCCACACTGAAAAGATTGTAGAGCTCGTCTTATTTTGTAGCTATAATATATTTTATAAATATATTTCTATTTTTATATATAAAGCGCCTATCACTATGTTGATAAACATTCTTTGGAACCACTCTAACAGCAGAGGTAAGAACAGTAGTCAGCCTGTTGATACCTCAGCACTTCTGTTTCCAACCAATTAAAAAAAAAAAAAGCCACAGGTTAGGGTATCTGAGCCCTCACTTCCATGGGGAAGCATTTAATAAATCAGCGAGTACCGGCCTCCATCCCTTGGGAAAGGCACCAGTCCCTTCTCATCCTGACCACAGCCTGGCCAGCCAGATGGATCAAAGCCTCGCTGCCCTTAACCATTCTCCCGCTCTCTTGGTTGTCTCATCTCAACAGGGAAATTCCCCTCATCAAGGTGCTGAGGAGGGGACGTGATCTGGATCATTATGTTTAAAAAAAGAAATGAGAATGGGTGAACTGTGCTGTCAGAGTGATGCTGAAGGATGACAGCAGTGAGCAGAAGCCGACTGCAGCCCTGGGCACGGGATCGCCGAGGAATTCTGTCCCCCAAGCAGCGCATAGGCTGATGGCTGGAAACTGAGGGAACATGACTGATCCGCACAACTCCCTGGGTAGAAAAACATTTAATTTAAGAAAGATTAGATTGTCACAATTGCCCCTGACAAGAGTGCCTGTCTAGTGAGGCCTTGAGCCTATATTTTGGGCTAGCACTGTGTTCTTGCCAAGACCTTAAAAATATTCACAATACAGGCTGTCACCAGTGCTACATTTCCTTGTCACTCTCTAAGTGTGACTGATTTGCGAGATCAAGACTAAATTCATGATCAGCAGCAAGGGCACCTAACATGAATTATACAACTGGCTTTCTTTCCTTCCCAGCCTCCTGGATATGCTAAAGAAAATGCTTTCCCTGCATACGTTGTTGCTTTTTATATCCACACCATATTCTCTGGGTAAGGATGCGTGACTGCTCGGCGCAGCCCACCGTCTCCTCCCCGCTCCCAAAACAAAGATGATGCTCAGTAACAAGGAGGCAATTTGGCTGTTAAATATCAAAGCCCGCATTATAAATGTATTGATATCATGGCAGAGCGTCTTGCCTCCTGGATAAAATGGGGAAAAAAGTGGCGGTGGTGCAGAAGTGGTGCTAAACTCGCTTCAGAAAATCACCACCAAAGAAAGCGTTTGCTCGGTGCGGGTCTGGCGAGGCAGGGGCAGTGCCTGTGCAGAGCGTGCCATCGAGGAGACGGATGAGCTCTCCACTGAAGGTAAGGGGGAAAGAAAGCACAAAGTCAAGGGGATCGGCTGATTAGAGGAAAGAAGGAATAGGAAAGGACCTTTCCTTTCTCTTCACCTTCCCAAAATCATGGATACAGGGACGGAACTCAAGTCACTGAGCAGACAAACAGTGCATCCAGGAGGAGCCTGTGAAGTCAAGGGATCGGCTTTTAAATTCCCAGAGCTGACGAGAAGCGAGGGAACGACTGTCGACACAGAGGAAATACAAGGCCTAGAGAGTATCAGGTTTGGGAGGTGGCAAATGAGTCTCTCCCCAAACCCCGGATACAGCCCAAAGCCAACGGTGTAAAACGAGGGAGCCAGGGACGAACAGTGAGCAGAAAGACCCAGACAGCACGCTTGGCTCCCGCAGTAGTGAAAGATGATGTCTTGAGCCTATTAACAGAGCAATAAATCCCCCAGAGTAATCTGCCACCCTGAAAGCACAGTGTATCCTTAGTCTTGAGAGTTTTTGCCCAAGGGGAGAAGATACTGGAGTTTCAGTGTCAGCTCACATCTCGGATTCTCTGCTAAAGGTATCTTTAAGTGGGTCACTCCATTTACTGGTAACCTGCAAGATTTGATACTGAAGTCGCAGAGCGTCTTCTCTGCAGAAGAATTAGATGATAAAATTTTAGAGACTGACGGACTGGGTTTCACTGTCACCACAGAGATAATCAGTGATAACGAAGAAAGCTTTTTTCCAAGCCATTTCTACAGGAGTTTATAAGCTTTGCTGCCGTTATTTGGAAATTGCCAGGCTTATTCAAAGCTTTTGCATCCTGTGCTTGTGGGGTCTCATTCTTCCCCTGACAACACTGCAAAATTTATGACAGTGCACCAGAGGAAAAACATTAATTAAAAAGGCTTCTGATCAATGGAAATAATGATGACAAATACTGGATTTGAAATAAATTTTTAGGGTAGATATAAGAAGAAGAAAAAAGTAACTTTCCAGTAACTAACTACTTAGAGAAAAGAAATGGTGCAAGTTAAGCTAACCAAAGACCAGAACGAATGAGAAGATTCAAGGTGGAAATGCCAGGAAACCATTGCTGGCTGTCATTCAAATATTCTGTTGTGTCAACCCGGGGGCTGTTCCACAAGGCAATAAGTGAATAATTCTTCTCATTTGATTTTTCCAACAAATACAACCACTGTTCTTTAGTCACAGATTAGCCTAGGTGTTGCTCAAAAATGACCTGCTACCATTTTCCAGTTATGATTTAGGTCTGAAAAGTACTCTAATAAAAATATACAGAATCAACAAACAGAAGAAAGTGAGATGAAATTTAGATAACAATAATGCCAAATTTATCACAGTAGGAATATGATTCACTCTCACCTGTACATCTACAAGAGGTTTTCATCCCCTCATTCCTGAATTACAGATATCACCTCATCTAAACCCATGTATTATTCATACTTCTCTATTATTGCAGTAATCTGAGAAAGCAGACTAAAAAAAACACCTAACAAACTTATCAGGCATGAAGTTGTATTTCAACATCACAGAGCAAATCTATGGCAAACACCTTTGGGATCACGGCATTACCCTTGCAGGGGTGGATCAGGCACTTCTGGAGCCTCAGGTTTTGGCCCAGCCAGCGTCCCCGAAGTCCTGACCACCTTTCCTGCTAACTGCACAGAGCTCATTAAACAACAGCAAGGAACTTCTCTCCTTATTACATCTTTTTGATGCTGTGAGCCTTTAGCACAGGTGGAAGCTGTTTGCTGCAGACTGAATTCAGATATGTCATCTGCTTAATCCTAACCTGTAGTCACAGCCATCAATTCGTATGTTATTCATTTTATTAATCTTGTATTTCTCTAATATTTCACTAGATTTGACAGCAAAAGCTCTCTCTGCGTACGACTGTATGAGCTCATAACATTCTTACTTCATAAATGCATTCTGAATTAATCTTTACATGCCCTATTTCCTATTTCCATTTCCCAAGGAACAGCTTCTTTTTCTTTTTATAGACTCTGTATGGTCCTAAGAAACAGATAAGTGAACACAATAACAGTTAAGTGCCCTCAACCTGCAGCCCGTATCTTTTGGCATCAGCAGGAACACTTAGAGCTGCAAGACTGGATTCAGTATCCCCTATAAGTAAAATTGCTGCTGAAAAGAAAGTAAGACAGACATCTCTGAAGACTGAAGTGTCCCCATCTAACCCCTGTGTTCAGCACCAGCATCTACAGGGTGGCTTTATCAAAAGCACTGATGTCCTATGAAAGCTGAAAAAAATTTGGATGTGAAAACCCAGAAGGTCGATGCTGCCTTCCCTTGTGGAAGGGTGCAGAGTGTCGCCCCACCTCTAGTGCACAGGCGAAACGGCAATCCCAGTGTCTGGCAAGAGCGACTGGCTAAAGTTTGTTCAATTAGCAATACTGGCAGCTTAGGGCAGGTAAAACTGCCTGCAGATACTAGCGCTGGCATATCCCTTGCCACCACACGGTGGTGTGTCCTACAGCAGCACAAGCCTTCACCCTATCTTTTATTTAGACTATATTTGTATTTGGGCTGACCATGTTCTTTGCCTCCTTGTGCCTTCTCCCAGGCAAGTAGTCTCATGGTAGGCAAAAGGTACTTCAGAGAGCCTGCATGTGATGTACTCACAGTCTGGAAATAAAGGATCGGGAATATCAGGTAAGTGTTCGAACTAAATACAACAAGATTTAGAACATGCTTTTAGGTTTAAGGAAAAACATAGTCTTTAAATTACTGCTCTGGAATTTACTAGCTTAAAATGAAAGACCTTATGGCACCCCATCAAAGAGTTCTATAACTCAAAAGGGTTTGCTTTGCTCAGTGTTGCCTGTGCAAGATATATTTAGGTAATAAAACACCCTTCTGATGCTAACCCTCCTATACAGGCTCTATGATGACAGATTTTAGTTCTGAAAATACAGAGAGGTCTTTGTACAGGCTAGCATTCCTCTTCCATTTTCCTTACCAAGGCTTTTGCTGGTTGTTTTCTATTGCTTATTTGTTCGTTTGAACTGAAAGGCTTTGGATACCAACTTCACTCATGATGTGCATCCTACGGTCCCAGGTTTGGCATCCAGCACAAACCAGGCCAGATTCCAGCCTAGCGTAGCACATCAACTGAAACAGCCTTTCATTTCAGTCTCCCTGCAATTTAAATTGGTTACTTATGATCTGTAAATGTCTTCAAGCTTCACACTGTAGCTTACAGCACTTAGTCCCCCTGGGTGGCAGGTGCCTCCCTGACATATCTCTCTTGAGAACGTTGAACACCGAGACTTTCAAATTTGAATTTCTAGCAAGTAGCTTTCATTTTTGTGAAAGGCAAGATATTCCTGAAATAACTTGAAAATCTCAAGTTAAGAGGGAAAAAGTCCATTAACAAGTTGAAGCCTTGATCTGCAGGAGGCTTTTAGCACTTTATCTAATTTAATTTGTATTTAATACGACAGGTTTTTTTTCAAACAGTGCATCCACAATCCCTGGTAAGAACCCCTGTGAATGAAATTAATTATTTTGGACTTTCTGCAGAGTTCAGTTTTAAATCTTTAGATATTCTGCTTGACATTTATAGATAGTCCTGGTGTTGCTTTTGCCTTGTAAAGATGTCATTTCCACAGATAATTAATCCCATTGATTAACTCTATTTGTTACTCAGAGAGGCAGCTATGAGAAGAGGTAACGACTTACGCCATTTCCATTCCTGATCTTCCATTTACAACTCTCTTGTAGTTAGGACAAAATAAAAAAGTTGCCCACCAAACCAAGAACAGGCTGTTGATTATGACCTGGGTCAAGAAGTCTTGCAAGTTGTTATTCATGCACTGAATCTTCACCAAGGGTTGGAGGCAAGTCATACCCAAACATGACTGAAGGTTTGAGGATGCCATTGCTTTGACAGGCAAAAGACATGATTATACACCCACCCACTTTAGGTTTAAAATATCTGGGCACACAGACAGTTTTCACATTTCCTTTTAATATCTTACTTATTTCACTGGAGGTTCATGTCACTCCCACGTGGTGTCGCTGGCTATAAATACGTAAAGATCACCTCCATCCTCAGATTTACCCTCACCTTTTATCGCAACTACACCCCAATGGCAGCAAAAGCCAAAATAATGTCACACAGCTGCAGCACCAGATGTTACGAGTCTATTCCTACCCATTGGGGGAGCATGTAGCAGCCACGTGAGGGGTTGTGCTGAGCATCTTTGCCTGCTAAGTACTGGTGAAGGCAATGGAGCAAAAATAACAGAAATTGGAATGATGAGAGCCAGGCTTTCACACCCACAAGGGAATGAACCCTACCATCACCTTTGTCTCATCACCATTGTCTCTTTTTGGTTTTAAATTTGATAGCCAGTACTGTGCGTTTCCAGACACACACCCTTGCCAATGCCTTCATTCGAGAACAGTTTTCCTTTCCACTGTCTCTGAAAACATCATCAGTTCTGCTCTTACCTTAGGTCAATATTAAAACCGAAGCATTACAGTAAGTTTCTGCTTGGCAGGGTTGAGGTAGTGCCGCCTTGTTGATAACCTGAGTTTCAAATTTAGGGGCAGGACTAATTCCAGCCTCAAGACGTGTTAGGAAGGCAAAGGGGGAAGATGAAAAGCACCTCAATGACTACAAATTAGCTTTGGTAATAGTCTTACCCTGTGCAGCAATATTGGAAATGCTCTCTACCTTTTGTCTTTTGTTCACCCGTGCCAAACATTTATATTACATTGTCTTACTTAGAAGCTGAGATTGCAAAGGAGAATCTTTTATTTGTTGTTTATTCTCAGTCTTGTGAAAGTAGGAAAAGTTTCAGACCAACAGAATTCCTGATGCTATAACAACACTTTGAACTAATCAAGTTTGCTCAACTCATGTGGCCAAAAAGCAACCACACAGAAATCTAACGCCAACTAAATTTCCACCGCATCCCAGTGAAGTGGGCAAGATTACAGGTGTTGTGGACTCCAACTGTAAGACACAGTGTCCACAGACATCTTTACATGTCATGGGCCCTGCCTGCATGCCAACTGCCTGACTGAGGACAGGCTGGGGCGTAAAGGCACCCTGCTCCTCCCGGGACACGCGCCATGCCAAGCACGAGTACTGTAGTATGTAATAAGCACAACTGTTACACAGACCTGGCCTTCATTTGAGCCAAGACTAGCACTTTATGCAAGTCTCGAGTTTACCCAGCAGCCTGCCTCCCAGCAAAGCACTTGGTGTCTGCATCTGCTCAAGTTCAAGGTGCCGAGCATTCCCCCCAGCCTCCAAAGGGAGCTGCGCTGCGACGGGAGAGCATCCCGCACGCCAACAGGGTGCTGCTTCAAAGAGGTTGGTTTTTTGGGAGCTGCTGTTGGAAATCCAACTATGGACTTCAAGTCTTCAAATCTATTTTCTACTTTAAGCATGATGGAGGAAGAGAGCTGCTTCAGAGCATTTACAGCATTTACAGAAAGCAGGTTTTACAGACACTACGCTGTGTCATCCTAAGCCAGGGAGGTGTGAGAACGCCGTGGAAGAGATGCACTTTACCACATGTGAGAGAAGGACACAGCTCCTGCCTAACTAGAAAAGGCCAGGTTTCATCTCTCCACTTAGCTGGACTAATCTAACACTTCGGTTCGCGCCTACCTGGAACTAGAAACAGCTCAAATACAATACAGAAAATAAAAACCAGATTCACCTGAAGCCAAAACAGTACATGTGGCAGCCAAAATGCATTACATCATGTGATCGCATGTCTGTAAGAAAAGAAACCCTATGTCTCAACACAAATAGTAAGACTGCAGGCCAATTTTAATACACCGTGTGGCGCCCGGCTGCGGGCAGACATGCAGGAATAGGACACAAATATCCCCCTGCTGACTGAGCCCCACCAGCGGGTCCAGCTCACCACCCCAGAGCTCTGGCAGGGGGGTGCATCCTGCAGAAGACACAACCCAACGGAGAGGGTCCGCAGGACGCTGCCTTGGACTGCCCCAGGGCACGAGATCTATTTGCAGAGGTCCTGCAGGCTGAGCTCCGCAAGGCTGAGCAGAACCCTGGATTAGAATTGCACCCTACAAGGTTTTCCTGTCTTCTCTATCCTACACATGAACTGGAAGAGACAGCTCGAGTAACAGCGCCATCTCCCCTCCAAAAGCCCTCTGCTTTTCTGGTAATAATTTCTTTTGGTTTTGAATTGACTCTCATCAGGAGATGCAGATGAACACAGTGCTATGGGCTATGCCGCTGGCTGAAGCAAGCCAGCCCCAGCCCCACTCAACTGCTGAAGTTTTTAAAGGCTCCTGTCTGTGCTACCTGAGGAAACTTTTCTTTAAAAGACATTTTGGCACACTCTCCCCCTCATATCACTCATTTAAAAAAAAAAAAAAGCCTTTTTTGACCTGACAACGCAGGTTACTAAGTCTTTTGAGATGTCTGCTCTATCAATCTGCAGAAATTCATACTGAGATCTCACAACCAGCATTACTGAAATCTAAACTAGGAAAGTTCCCCTTCTCCTTTATTTCCCTGCCTTTTCATCAAGATCCCCTGCAAGAAAAAGTGAGCCCAGCCGGCTTGCCCTAAACCGACCCACTTCACGTTCTTTTCTTGATTTGAACAGGTAACAACAAAAGACAAAACTTGCATTAACAAGAAAATATCCTCCACTGCCATAGACATGGAATAAAATATATACCATCTTCTTCTGGGGAAAAAGGGTATATTTGCAGCAGAAGCTACTTTTACTAGGATTACATTACAACATTACAGCAAACTAGAAAAATGTTGTATTTCAGCAGAAGCTACTTTTACTAGGATTACATTACAGCAAACTAGAAAAATGTTGTATTCTTGACTGTGATCCTGTCTCCCTACGTATTTATTTCTATATGTAACACATTACAATGGGTAAAAGAAAAGTATACACCGTTGGAGAACAGTCTGAAGCACAGGGAAACCAAAATTAATAGGTATAACTACATGGATTTTAAACCCTCTCCTCTGCTTTCCTCTCTTTATAATGACAATACCAGAGGTGAGGGGAACGCAACGAGCTGAGCTCTCCATTTCTGTTTTGTGTGGTATTACCTCTGGGAAGAAAACCCCCAGTGAATCAAAGACCACCACTCGTATCATCTCATTGCCAGTGTCTGGGCACAGGCCCAGTACGTGGAAGTTGTTCTGCAAACAGTGAAACAAAGTCCAATTTTTCTATGAATTAACGTCCCCTGCATCTTAACATCCCCACTATAATATTCTCAGCATTCTTCTTTCTCCTTCCCACAGACTCTGTCCCAAGACCATCAGTTCTAAACCACCTTCTACACCTTCTGCAGCCGATCACTGCAACGCTCCCAGGTCCTCTCCACAACCCAAGCTCCCTCCTGCCATTTCCTTTGGTTGGATGGAATAAAGACCTTAATGCAGAGTACCTGGAGGTATAGGGAGGGGGAAATGGAGAAGAAGATATGAACAGCCCTCAAAGGGAATGACAAAGTCATCTAGAAATGACCCCAAATCCTTATAATACCATTGAAAAGTAATCTGGCTGACTCCATGTTTTGAAGATTTGGAGGACTCTGTCCCACCTCCACCACTTCACCTTCACTTCCCACCTCCTATCATTCTACCTGCAGCAGCTATCACAATACCTCCTCAGTATTGTGTCTATAATATCAATGCAATTTCTTTCTAACACCAACTAAACACATTTGATATGATGCAATTACTTCGCGCATGACTTTAAAACCCAATTTAGCTGTGCATCTTCACTGCACAGATTTTTTTCAAGTATGAGAAATGTGCTTGCTTGTGCACTTCATGCCACACTGACAACTCATTGAGTAATGTCAACCCCAAGATGCGTTTTCTAGTCCAATTATACTATAGGGGCACATTTGAGCATGATGCATAATATAAAGAAGATACACACATAAATCCCATTACTGTTAATGGAAACTATGTGCATTGCACCTCCCACACACTGTTCAAAAACTATGCCCCACAGAATAATTTTAAATAACTCATATTCTACACAGTATGAACCTGTTATCTAAAACCTATTCCTTTGCCTGCTGTATTATAAAGGGACAAGAGACAGTTTACAAAGAACAAGCCTTAGGCTTCAGTCCCTTTGAGTTTCCAGCCTTTTCTTTTGAATACTAAAAATGGAGAGCAGTCTGTATCATTCAAATAATCTAATTTTCCAATCCACCTTCATTAACATTGCTGGCTGAAGCCAATTACAAATGCCTTAAGGCTTATACCCTCATAAGCCTAGTGCGACAGGTCAAATTTTATTGTTTGCTCCATCCATCATTACTGACACAGTAATTCAAAGTACACAATGCACCGTCTACCCACCGCTTCCTCTTTCTCCCTGTGCACCTGCTGTAATTTTAATGTAGACGCTTATTTATAAAGTACATTATCTTCTGTCATTCAGTGCCGGCTTCTTCCACACACGTGAAAAGAAAAAGCCTCAAGTTACACTGCTCTTCTAGCAGCATCTAACGTTCTCTCCTTTGGGGTACGGTGCCCAAGCAAGTCATCGCTGGTGATGCGCTTCATCAACAAATACTTTTTATAAATGTAACGCAATGTGGTAATGAGAATTAAAAAAAGAAAAGAAAAAAAAGAATTCAGTCTCAGAACAACCAACACCAGGAGAGGGGGAAAAAAAAAAAACCACCCAACCAACTTTTGGAGTGATCTAGAGAGCTAACCAAGATGTTCACTATGTAAAACATGGCTGATAGGCCTACATCTTCCAGCCTAAAGACAAGCACGTAACTTCATTTTTCAAGACACTAATGAGATGCAGTCTCATTTAATTCAGTAAGACTTCAGCACATATATTTGAAAACACTCCCTAGAAAAAGGTTGGTTTTCTGAGTTTCTGGAATACTGAGAAGCCAACAGTAGGAGCGTTGCATATTCAGGCTTCTGATTATTGGCTGCAGTTACCTGGGTGCCTAAATAAAAACACTGCCTTTGATACCGCAGAAGTTTGTAAATGAGAAGGAGAAAAAAAATCAGTGACATTCCAAACATTATTTCATCCCTCTCAAAAAAGCATATGTGGGTAAATCAGAAAGGCATCAGGAGCAAACATTTCCTGCTTTGATTTCCCTTCTCCAGCATTGGTCTTTGCTATGTAAAGGAACTCTGCTTCCCCTTCCCCCTCCCCCCCCAAAAAAAAACAACCCACAAAACACCAAAACCAGAAAGAAACAAGAATCTAGGTTAAATTATTTTACCACGCTACAAACTGCTGTAACGAACCCCCAAAATATTTGTTGTTGTTTGACAATGCCTTGGCAAAGAGTATTTCAGAGGCGTCTGACTCCCCTCCACCCCTCCTCATTGGGGTTTTGGGGGTAATCTGGTAACAAGTGCCATGTAAACATGAGGAGCTGCGGTATTATACGGCACGTCTAATTAGTAAGAATTCTAGAGACATGAACTGAATATATCCAATATAAACAAGATCCATCTAAGGGAATCCTATCAATTGAATTCTCGTCAATTTAAATGAATGCAATAACAAAAACCCCATAAAACCCCCACAACAGAGTACTTCTTTTATTTGACTTAGAGTTTATTATCTTGTGGGAGCACTGGTGAAATTCAAGACAACCACCACAGACCCCCCCCCACTTCTGCAGCACCAAAAAGATGAGCTCTTTCTGTTGCTTCACGGAGCTGCGCGAGGATTAACAGAGCCATTTGGGACCGCCGGCTTGTAAAGAAGTTACTGGAGTTGGATGCAAGAGAAGGAACCTTTTGCTGCCTGAAACTTCATCCCTTCCCATCGCTCCGTGATGGTGCACGCTTTTTGGAAATCTGAAGGTTATTTTGTTCTGCACAGGTTTCTTACACTGCATTTCCCAGCATGGAATTCATCCACAACTACTGCAGCTACATATTGAGAAGGGGTTTTTAGGGCATTCAGTGCAGTGTTTTCTATACACTCAAGTTACCCAAATGATATGAAGAACGAATTACCACTTGCAGCAGCACGCCTAACAGATATTTTATTGCAAATTCCCCCAGATTCTGTGGGCTTCACTTGGTAATTAAAACATTCAACTTTGACAAGCCTTAACTACGGTAAAATAACAGATTCAGGCATTAAAGAAAAAAAATACGGATTTAGAAACTGCCAAAATACGTTAATCGCAAAGAACCCAGTCTGTGCAAAGCCAAATTGGTTTGGACGGAGCAACATTAGAATAGGGAGAAACAAACTAAAAATATCCTTTCCCTGCAAGGCAAGGTTACAGAAAGGAGACAAACATTGCCATCCCCCAATTAGACCAACCTGCTTAACCCATAGTCGTTAAAACTTGGAGGAGGTACACGTTTGGGTAAGTTTTGCTTTCGGTCTGGGCCTTTTGCTCACTGGCCCCAGTAGAAATCAAAGCGGTAGGAATTGTAACTGATCTCTCTTAAAGGAAAGGATACAAAGGAAGAACAAAACCAGGCTGTGAGCTATCCACCTGTCCCCAAAACGCCTCCAGCTCCTGCCTTCATGCAGGACACGAGAGCGCGTCAGCCTCCAGCGGAACCAAAGCAGCCCCCTTCTCCCTTCCCAACCACACCCAAAGCAGCCCCCCTTCTCCCTTCCCAACCACACCCAAAGCAGCCCCCCTTCTCCCTTCCCAACCACACCCAAAGCAGCCCCCCCCCTTCTCCCTTCCCAACCACACCCAAAGCAGCCCCCCTTCTCCCTTCCCAACGCTGACCAGAGCCTCTAACAGAGTTTCAAGCAGCCGGCTTCCCGCAGAAACAGTCAGTATCCTCTGCGTAGGAGGATTCTTCATGGGATCATAAAGATCACCTGGTTTGTTGGTTTTTTTTTTTGCCAACCTGTGTTTGCAGAACTGTGTTAACAAAGGCTCCTTCTCCAAAAACTGAAGGGATAGCCACAAGCAGGCTCGGAAAGGACATCATGTCTTGGGCCGCAGCAATTTCTCATTAATTCATAGAATCTCAAACCTGGCAATGTGCCAAAGCAGCCGTTACCACCTAAAAACTGCCCAGAGCTCTTCATTTTTTCCTCTATCTGTTGATTCACTGCAGAAGCCTCTATTCTAGCTGTTCTCACAATCCATGCTACGCCAGGTAAAAAAACCTTGCAAGCATGTGTATATTCCTGGGGTTTTTTTTCCTGGGGTTTAGCTGGGAAGCTGTCGCAGAAGCGGCCACAATGCACAGATTAGTGGTTACGCAAGCCTAGTTTTTCCCAGTTAGGATATAAAACGGGTAGAGGATTGTTTGGGATTTTGAATTTACTATTTGACAACACTGAAAAGCAAAAGCTTCTCCACTTCAACATAAAACTAAATGGGATTTGAAAGGAAGCTCAAGAATTTGCCAAATTGCACGGTTATTTGAACAGAGTTTGAAAGTTACAGTTCCCAGCTCCCTCGGGGCTTAACAGAGGTCACCCTGACCAGGGGAAAGTACAGATCTCTTGTTCTGGACTGTTTATTTGTGGCCAAAACACCCCTGAGAGGCAGCACTGGAGAGAACATAGGAGGCAGAAAGACATTTTTGCGAGTACGTTATTGACCAAAAGATAAATGTCGTTCTTTGAGCATATGCAAAATATCTTAAGATATTGGCACAGATTACAAGGTACGCAAGGATTGAGATCTACCTTATTCCCGATTCCCTGCTCGTTCCTTGAGGCCATGCCGAAACAGAACCGCAGAAACACCAGGGTGTCTTTAGGATAAACAGCACTTCATCAAATAACGTTGCTCACCCCATGCCTCAAGCTAAACAAACTGTGCCGCTGCGGCAGGCAAGGTGTGGAGCTCTAGGTGCTTTGCTGCCTGAGAGACAAGGTTTGTCATTTAGGACTTGATTGTGCACTAACAGCTTCCCCCGGCTTTTGGATGGCTCGAGTCCCACCGGCCCAGGCTACAGGCTGAGGAACACCCCCCCTTGCCGGGAGCACAGGGGCCAGATGCACCCGAGTCAAGCGAGCGCTCTACAAAGGTCCCCAGCATCAGGCGGATTCTAGTCCTCCCGCAGTCCTCTGGTGCTTCCCTTTTGTTATTTGTGAGAATAAAGTCATTAATGCCGAGAGCCTTGTGCCAGACACATTGTTACTGCTAGGAAACCCCCTGCAACAAAATGAATCAAATAATGAAATAAGAACGAATGTTGAAAACCTACTCCTGCAGTAAGGAAGCAGCAACAACTCTGTACAATATTTTTCTTTAGAAGACTCCATCGGAACAGTCACATCCCATGAAACCTGTTGATTTCCACAAGAAGATATTTGAACCCTCCCTTAAAAACCCTGACCAGCTCCATCAGAAAACTCCAGGCAACTCAGCAATGGTGCTGTCACGCCTTCTGCAGGCACATTTGATTGCTGGCGTGATTTCCCTTGCACATCCCTTAATATCAAATTTGTTACCATAACAGGAGGTGATTTTTCCATTTTCAAACAAAAAGAGACATGATCACAGACTTAATTAGTTTGCAATGATTTAATTAAAGTTTGCAGAACAACAATGTACCTAATTAGAAGCATAATAATTATACCAATGTACCTTTCTATCTTTGAAGGGACCATTAGTCATTGAAGTGGTATGTTTTGAAAATAAGGATGATCTTAAATTACATTTTCTGATTAGTTAAGTGCAGTCATTGTCATGTTCAGGTAATTGGTGTATTAACTAGCTTAATTAAACCTCCTGTAAAACTGACAGCTACAGAGTTATTCTTCTTAATGTGTTGCTAACAAAAACATTAACTAATTACATAGCGCTCTTTACAGGGCCTACTTACCTCACAGGCTTAATTCTTTAGTACTTCAAAGAGCTTTGAAAACTCTGGCTGCGATGCACTCTGGAAGTGCTTGGTATTGTCAGGGTATTAGATAGAGCTGGGACACCCAGGAAACACCCATTTCTCTTTACAAAGTTCTATAAAAAGGGAGTGAGCAGGTGCATTTTAAAACATCCACATTTCAAGTGGTAACTAGAGACTCAGTGAAATTTTTGACAAACCTAAAGCCCACTGAGTTCAAAGTTACCAGGAAAGGGCGATAGAGAGTTTCTAAAGTTTCCAGAATTATAGCAAAATTATGCAAGTCCAAAAACCTGCTAGGAATGACTGCTGGACACAGGGTAGGTACAGGCCATGTTCTACATTTGTGTTCAAATTTCATAGGGCATGGGCCCTGATTTATTGGGGCAACTAAAGAATCCCTGTACCCAGGAGGACTAGCTCATCACCTAGGAAATAAAACAGGAACAAAAATCCCACCACACACCACAACCAAGCATTTTCATTCCCTTCAATTTGAGCGCTTCCATGAAGCAGATGAAGTAACCCAGAGCAACAACCGAGACATTTTGAAGACGCTTCAGAAAAAGAAGCAGAAAGGTTTAATGCCTGAAGGGTGGCAGGATATTCAAGCAGTACAACTCCTACATATGAAGCTAAATCAACTTAAGAGCCACTACAGCACTCTGCACCCGTGTCTCCTGTTGTGGTCATTTGGGCGACATTTTGAAAACCCTTGTAGCACAAGATCTGGACATGGACTTCTCATCGTTTTCAATACTTGCCCATTCAGTTTTGTGTTGGAAACCAACACCTTTGAGTATTTTCCAATGGAAGATGAAAAAGATAAGTTTCTTTTGACTAGCCCTCAAATTAATTGAGATGCTGAAGGTTTCTATGTATTTGATGGAACTGAGACAGCAAGTTACAAACCCTGATAGCCTCTATCTAAATCAACCAGTACACTTAAACATGGTGGTTTATAGTTTGGGGTTGGTTTTTTTTTTTTTTTTCCTGTGAGCCTTGTATTATTGAGTGCTTTGGGTTGGATCCCTCTCCCCAGTTCTATCAAGAAGTTCTTGCCTCTAGACCTACAAGGTCTTTTTCCATGAAGAAAATTTTACTTCTTAAAAAATAAAGTCGGTTTTGATGAAAAGCCATTCCGTTAGCAAACCTCAAGAAAATCTGCTGCACTGACTTCCCAAGGATGCTCGGACCCGCCATTAAGCCAACACGTTAACCTGAGCAAGGATCCGCAATTCTGTTTCCCTCTTCTTTTACCCCCAGTATCAGTTATTGAGCATCTCTAGAGATATCCAGGCAGAATACCACACCACAGCAATGGTCCCCAAGAATACGCCACCCAGCCCACATTTCTGCTGGGCCAGTAACCTTTCCTCTGCCACTCTGCAAACGGCTGCCTTCAGAGAATCCTAATCCCTTAGAATCGAGGTGGATGGGCACAGTCAGTCTCCAGAATCACCAGCACTATAATTAACATAAGCAAAATGCTTTCTTTCAGAATGCAATCTCTGCAGAAAGCACCAGAACAAAGAGTGGAGCAGTCTGAGGATTATCAAGCAGCACAAACCAGCAAAATGCTAACGCTTTTGCTGTTTTGCCATACAGCCTTTATGAACAGGAGATTTTTATTATTCAGTCAGGAGTAACTAAGACATCATTTAAAAGAACAACAATTAAAAATGCATTCTATGTCACTTCCCTGGAGTTGAATCCTTACAGATTTCTTGAAATTTTCATGAAAAGAGAACAAATCAAAGTCCTCCATATCCCACAAGCTCTACTGAGCATCATTCCAGATCAAGTTCTGCAGTCTGAATTTTGCCTTAAGGTCTGAAACTAAGCTTTGAACAGGTAGAAACGAAAAATGCCAAGCAATGACACAAGTAATGCTCAGGACCTGCTTAAAAAGAAATTTCAACCTGAGTCAAAGTTGAAATGGAAAAGGAATATGCTCCTTTCTTAAAGACTCCGTTCCCAGCTTGCCTTATCTAAAGATACGGATGGCTCCGTTTCTCCACGAGAACCCAAGAACCACATTAGTTCAGCCCTGTGATCCCTCAGCCTAGCACCCTGCCAAGCTGCGGACCCTTACAAGTAACAAAACTACAAAGGAGTAAAAGACAGTCATCCCAGCTTTTGGTAATCACTGGCTTAGGGACCCCGTGTGATAGAGGTTTCCCAGCCTGCAGTGGATCCATTCTCCATGGATTTATAGAAATCCCATTTATAGCTTTGGCCTGCACAATACTGCGCTGCAGTGGATTTCACCATTTTATTTTGAGTTGAAAAAAATCAAAATACTTTGTTTTGAAACTACCGATGTGTGATTTCATTAGATCTTGTTTTCTGAAGCACAACATTCCTTTTCCAATATTAGTCATGATTTCATATAAAAATCACACCGAAGCGTTCTGGTTAATTCTGTGCTTCCTTGCAGGTTCCACGTCTCTGGCAGCCATTACTGCCCTTCCCTGAGCACCTCCTAGTGCTACCACGTCAGCTTTGAGATGAAGTGACGGTAACCGAAGGCAGCGAGAAGTCCAGGCATTTACAGAGAAACATAAGCACCTTTTGTGCTTGCTCTCAATTCCTTTTTTAACACTTCATTTGCACTTTTGCCTGGCAGTGACCATTATAATGTCTTCCAAGAAACAGCCAGAATTATTCTAAGATCAAGTGCCTAAATGAGAGCCTGCGATACGTACATTCGGTTATTTTCCCTTCATGTGAGTTACCATGCATCTATTGACACCCAAGTTCCATCTGCATCTAACCAGTCACACTGCTACGGCATCACCACCTTCTTATTTGTTTTCACCTCAGCTAACAGGTCAAGGGACGGACAGAGCAACCCCTGGTACAAACATCCCTGACAGTGCTGAGTGGTCATCCAGTCATCCGCGCGATGCTTTGACGCCGCCCTGCCAGGCCATGAGGTGTAAGCCCAGCCCCTGCCTCCTGCCGAACCCCCGCTGGGCTGGCAGGAAAAGGCAAAAATCAAACTGAGGCAGGATGGATCAAAACGCTGGTGCGTACGCGTGCACCGCCTGCCTATGCGAGTAGATGGCCAACATACCATTTCAGAAGACTTTTTTCCCTGGAAATGTAGTGGCTACTCTCCATCTTTTGTTTACAAGCTTAGCGAGAACCCTTTCATTTGCCCAGGAGATCATTACGCGTTCACAAAGCAGCTGATGCCCAGCCAGATATGCATACATACATACAGATGCAAAGCAGCGTGGTATTTACCCACACTCAAACGTTCACCTTTTTGCATTTTCACAGTCAATACTGGAACATGCCAGCACTGCGCTGCCAGAAAAAAATACGTTTCCACAGCACTGCATATGAAAGAAAATCACCAAAGTAAAGCTTTGATTTTAGCAACTCAAGGGGAAGAAAGAGGGATCACGTTATCTGGTGAAAACTGATGGTGAGTTTGAGGGAAGCAGTTGTATTCTATTCATAAAAGATGTCAGAAACCCATCATCATTACTGACCATAAAAACGTTATTTGTTGGGACATTACAACATACCATTTAGTTTCAATGCTCCGCCTCAACTATTTTCACCTCATTTACCAAAACTGGTCTTTTGAGGGGGGAAAAAAAAATGTCACGAAGCAGAGCTTTTAGAAGAAATTGTAGCGGAGCCATGATGTTCTACAGGTTACTGCAATAATACACTCACAGATTTACAATGCACTGTATGCAGCAAAGAATAACAGCACTGCTATAAGCATCTCCTTGATATTGCATACAGGTCAAGCAGATGCATGTCCTCCCACTGGGACAGGATGGTGCAGAAGGATTACCAGTCAGCATGACACTGGAGGAGTCGTCAATCAACAACAACAAAAAAACGTAGCAAAAGCAACTACAAATATGTGACGTGACAAGCACTCGCTCCTGTGGAACAGTACTGGGACCGCAGTGAGACCCTCCCTTCCCCAGGCATCGGTGGAGAACGTGGGCAAAATTGGTGGAAGTTTGCTGCACTTAAGAAAGCATCAAGATGCCATAATTGTCAATGGCTGGGAGAGGAGCAGCTGACTGGTAAACACATCATAAACAAAGATGAGACAAAGTTGCCTTTAAAAAAAAAAAAAAAATCCAGCTGAAGCAGAGGCAACTTCTGGGAGGTGTGTCTACCACAGTCAGGCACACCAGCAACAGGAACCGTTTGATGTTTTCGTTATGGCCATCAGGTTTACAACACAGTCACAGCCGTTTGGCAAATTTATGGCATTAGCAGAATTTCTGATGCAAATCGTTTGGATCTTACTGTGAGAAATATAGAAGGTCAGAAAAGACGCAGAGCTAACAGGGATGCAGGTAAGATGCACGGGAATTACTAAACATGCAAGGAAAGCTATTTACTGCAGAATGTCTTATTTACTCTCGAGAGTTCAGACAGAAAAAATTGGTTTTGAAATAAGCCCAATTTTAATCCTAATTACCAATGCAGAATTACTGTATCACATACTCCTAGAGAGTATTAAGGAGACCAGCTTGTTTAACAGGCAGCTTGGAACGCTTTTTCTGAAGTTTGTGTGCACAAGGATGAGTTTCTGCTGGTTTTCTCCTCTGGCCATGCAAATCCTTCAGCTGGAATAGAAGAGAGGCTTCAGCGAAGTGGCCATGGCAGCATTTTAACGTTTGTGTCCATTAATGGATGAAGAAGTCAAGCTGCCCAGCTGAGAAGGGGACACAGCTACAATAGCATCACCGCTGTTACGCCACAGCAGAGAACGTTTTCCCCCATCACTTTTTGTTTTCCTGGATTTTTGGATTTTACACAGTAGTTTTCCTGGCTGTCAAACCTTACCTCGCGTGCAGGAAGAAAAGAAAACCTTAGGGGTATTCCCTAAACGTGACTTCCAGTGCCTGACGTGCTGTCTGTGGAACACGCATGCGAGACATGGAAGGCTTTCTTTGCTAATGGGAGACCGGGACTGTTGAATGGCTGCAAAGCCGATTTCTTTTATTGCCTCAAGCCCTAAGGTGATCGTGTTTTCAGTATAACAATGAGCCAATTTATCCCTGCTGGGTTATGGGAATTTTTTTTTACGGCACCATATATGCTGCATCTGGCACACAAGCCTATTAAAACTGTAGTTTAAATGAACTGTAATATGTTACCCATGCAGCCTGGATTAAAAAAAATAATTAGAAAAAATAAAATATCTGTCACAGAGCAATGGTACTGCCAAGTTATTTTACCATTGGAAACCAAATCTTAAAACCAAGAACTACCTCAAAATCCTCTTGGCCGAACAAGCCAATCTGATCAAATGAATTTTTTCTGTTGCATCATCAATATTGAAATTGTTCTGCTTCATTAGCAAGAATGAGCTATTTAGAGAAACACGAATCATGAAAGCCGTAAGGTTCCAATTTGTCATTCCGATTTGCTGTTTGTCAAGAATGTAACAGCCTACATTGATCACCACTTCTGACACAGAACCACACCAAGAACTAAAGCAGACTCTGATTTAACACTGCCTGTTAGCAAAAGCCATTTCAGCTTCACACTGCAGCCTGGATGGCCACGACCGACAGGATTTCAGCTCGCAAGCAGAACTGACCTTGGTGGTGTACGTGTGTCCATCGGACCCACAGACGGCGCTGGCACGCGTCACGGGGCAGGGCTTGCACTTCGCGATGTTGGCTGGTCCAGTCCAGTGCTTCTGGGCCACGTTTCCTTTCTTTTGTCGAAGGCTGTAAAAGAAGAGACATCGGGTTGTTTTGAACAGGCTTGTATAAAGCAGAAGAGCGAAAGCTTGTCTGACTAAAGCAAAGCTGGATTTTCATCACAGTATTAATTTAAAGCAAGTAAATTAAATGTAGCTCCCAACAACGCTCTATGATATGGCACAGATCAGCAGACAATCCGAAAGCCATAAGTTAGTAGGCTGTCCTAGAATTACAATGCTTGGCGGCTTCATTTTGATTTATAACTCCGAATGACTTCACTTAACAACGCAGCATTTTGTTCCACTGCACAGCGGTTCTGGTGGAGCAGGCAAGTAACGTTGCATCAGGTTGTACTTACAGACATTTTCGCCAGGCCTCCTCCGAGCTGCCAAGTGACTGGTAAAATAGCAACAATTTGAAAAGAAAACCCTTTGAAAAACATCGCAATTTACGTTATGCTTATACCGCCGTATAAAATCATGGAACAACTTTGCCACTGAACGTGCAGCAGTGCTCTCTGCGCGCCAGCTCCTGCACAGCGGGTGGGCTCGGATCAATCCCAGTCCCCCCAGGAACGTGTGGAGTGACAGAGAGCGTCTCCAAACCCACAAATGCATTGGTACCCTGGGAGCGACTACAGTCGTCCTCAAGTCATGGACTAGTCAATTATTGCATTAAAAATGTCTGTGAGGAGACATCTGCTCCAAAAGCTTATTGCAAAACATGTGCAATTGATTCCGATTAATAGCTCATTTTCCAGTGATAACGAACTACTCGACTGATAGGGCATCCCGTAATTATCACCAGCACACTGTTGTCAGCTGATGAAAAGTTTGCTTTAGAAACCACAAGCCAGTGTTACAATGCAGATTCATTTTGGCCATGTGCACTTTTCTTTCCCCTGAAAACCCTTCCGGGGAAGGCAAGGCATCGCATCAGCTTTGCTGGAGACTGTGGAGAAAAATCACTGCCACCTGTCCCCATACCACAGTAAGAGAGATGTAACAGTTCAGCCAGAAATACATTTCAATGCGCTGTTGAATGACTTTATCACAGTTTTAGAAAAATATATACAGATATATTTTAAAGCAATTTCACTACAGCTTGCAATTTGCCACACAATACCAACTCTGATGTAATGACACACTCAGCTGCTAAAATAATAAAAACTCTATTCTTTCATCTCAGTTCTAGTTTTCTTCAAGTCCAACGTTTGTCACAGTGACTAACAGTATTATTAAGACGTTTGTGTCCACAGAAGGAATCCAATCACAGCATTGGGAAAACTTTGATATGGTTGCCATCGTGGTGGGATGACTCACGCAACCAGAGTGCTGCAATGGATGGCTACGAAATCCTCGGAAGGGACCAGTATGAGGCTCAACAAGACTCAGTGACCAGGTCCTGCCCTGGGGTCACAACAACCCCACACAGCGCTACAGGCGTGGGGCAGAGTGGCTGGAAAGCTGCCCAGCGGAAAAGGCCCTGGGGATGTTGGTCGAGAGGGGGCTGGATATGAGCCAGCAGGGTGCCCAGGTGGCCAAGAGGGCCAGT
>NW_009260173.1:1191949-1194537 GCF_000687185.1 Egretta garzetta | reverse complement strand
TGCCTGAGACGAGGGGGGAGCCGGGGGGGTCGGGCTCTGCTCCCAGGGAAGGGGCGATGGGACGAGGGGCACCAGCCTCAAGTTGTGCCAGGGCAGGGTGAGGTTGGCCATGGGGAACAATTCCTTCCCCTTGGGGCTGTCAGGCACTGGAAGGGGCTGCCCAAGGAAGGGGTCGAGTCCCCACCCCTGGGGGGATTTAGAAAACACGTAGATGTGGTGCTTAGGGCCATGGTTTAGTGCTGCACTTTAGTGCTAGCTTAATGGTTGGACTTGCTGATCTTAAATGCCTTTTCCAACCTAAACGATTCTATTAACGATGAAAATATAGGCCTAGCATTAAAGACTAAATTCCCTTGTTATTCTGAAGAAATTTTTGTAATGCAGAGAGCAGCTTTCCCTCTCTCAGATGCATTCTGCCTTGCAGAGCTACCATTAAAGCAGGTGCTAAATGCTGCAGGCGGGGGGTTGCTTGGCTCTGAACCCCCAAATACAACTCTGCAGACAAGCTCTCTTATGCTGGGGCCGTGCAAACCATTTATTTAATTCTTCCAGAGTAACTTTGACTTTCCTGCAGCCCCCTTGCCTCCAACGATGTAATGATTATCTTACTTGCTGGATCTGTTTTGATTACAGGCAGTTCTTTTGTCTTTTAATCTTGAAAAGAAAATTTCCTCGTTCACTTTACTTGCAGCCCTGCACTTCTAGAAACACACAAACCGAGAGTCAGAAATACGTTTGGATGCGGTATGGTAGATACCGATGAGCAGAGACTGGAGATGGGTGTGAAGGGGCTGCGCGGAAGGATGGACCATGGTACAAACCAGGCTTTTAACCTTTTCACAGACTTTGATTTCCACAAGCTCTGAAAACAGACCCTTGTCTAGATGCAAAATTGTTAAGAAAGTTTCAGGATTAGTTCTAGCAAAGCAGCTAAGAAATTATAAACTTGAAGTGTATGATTTAGTGCCATCATCATCAAAGCCATTAGCCACAAAGCACGCCGGATGGAGATGAGCGACTGAACTAATGAGCACCTCATCAAAATTAAATGTAGACAAGTTCTCACCTAGACTGATGCCTAGCAAATCACAGGGGCTCGAGGCTCTGAGTGGCAAGCATAGAATACATCATACAGCATTTGTGTACCAAATTACAGTCAGGCATTTTACACTATAACCTTAAAATAAAAGTCCACTCCGGACACGGCTGCTTGTCCCTCTCTGCATAGCCTTGCACCCCCCCACTCTTAATGTCTTTAATCCTGCCTTGGTCCCTTCAAGATTCATATTGCAAAGCTCACTTCTATTCTAAGATTCTTCTGGAGCTAATAATGTTTTCCACTCTCCCATCCACATTTGAGGAAAAAAAAAAAAAAAAAAAGTAATTTAATTTATTCATTTCAAGTCATTTGAGCAGCTCATCAAGCCTGGTGACCCTTTCCATCCCTTTACTGAGGGTCAAAGGCCCATGCGCAGCCTTAGGCCTAAGCTCTGCTCTTGCTGCAGCTACATGGAAGCCAACAACAACCCACGTGCTTAAGAGCAGAGCCTCCCCCTTGGTTAGGGACTGCAACGGTTACACCTGAACTTGATTTGCAGAGTCACACGTACAGGTGCTGAAGGCAACGTTCTTCTCTCCCCCCTCCTTCATCATCAGGGTATTCTTTTGTAATAAAAGGAAGTTTATTCTCTCAAAGACAGTGATATTTAATAACAAGATGGTTTCACAGTTGAGTACATCTTGAAGCATTTCATTCTTTTAAGAAGTTGGGCATCTTCGTAGCACATCATAGAACGTGCATAACAAGGCAGGGGCTGGCTGCAAGAAACCCGCAGCGACCCCGAGTCCTGCAGGCAGCACAGAACAGCAGCCACCTCGGCTGCAAGAGACAATTTGGGTTTCAAAAGCGATCTGTTCTTTCAGTTTTTTCAGGAACAACAGCACAAAATGCCACTGTATTTGAAGCAAGTAAAAACTATGTGGTGTCAGCTTGGCCAAGTGAGCGATGGCTGAAAGCTTGAACTGAATACCCCAATCCCACACCCTCACCCAAAATAAAGGTAAGCACCTACTTCCTAGAATGAACAGCTGTTTATCCAAAAGTAAATATGTATTTTTCTGGAGTGATGTTCTGAGAGGCTGGATAAGACTTTTGGAAGCCTTTCAATCCTATAACCCCTAACAACACATCAAACATCCAAACAAACAAATTAAAACCCAGACAAGAACATTGGCTGCCACAAGCAGCCAGCCTGCAAATCCCTTCTCAATGGACGCGCGCATTCCCCGGCTCTGGGAACACGTTTTGCTATGCTAATCATCTTGGTTTAGAATAAATGTCAGGAGCAAGGCAGGCCAAAGCAAATTAGGCTGCTTTTTTTTTTTTTTTCTGACAACTTAACCAACTTTAATCCTGCTTTAAGACTCCGAGTTGAAAGGATCTACCACAAATCATTAGAAAATAGCAACTGTGCAGAGAGAACAAACAGAAACTCCCCACTGGGGTACCAGCCCGCCACATTTTCAATATTCCGGAAGGAACAGACATGAACATCTTGCTTATGTACCAGCACTTCCAGGCAAACCCT
>NW_009260173.1:1191704-1191918 GCF_000687185.1 Egretta garzetta | reverse complement strand
CCGATGCAGTGCAAGGTGCAAGATTTAAGCTTTACAGAACTCAGCCGCTTCACATTTTAACACATACGGAAATTTTAGCGGTTTAAAACATTCACACTTCAACACAGGGGGAACGCACACGGACTCAGCTTCATTCCCCATCACACAGAGATGCTACTTACCACGCACCGTGAAAACCCAGGCAGGGCACCACCGCTCCGCCCGCACCGGAGCG
>NW_009260173.1:1181097-1191345 GCF_000687185.1 Egretta garzetta | reverse complement strand
AAGATTGGGGCCCCAGGGCTGCTCTTGGTGGGGAGCCCTGACCAAGACTGGGGGGCCCCAGGGCTGCTCCTGGTGGGGAGCCCTGACCGAGATTGGGGACCCCGGAGCTGCTCCTGGTGGGGAGCCCCGGCCACAGGGTCTGAACCTGGCTGGTGCCTCAGCTGAGGTTTATCCAAACCTGTGCCTCAAACAAAACTTTTCACACAGAGTCCTACTTTTTTTCTGAAAAAATCCCCGACCTCGGCTCCTGACCAAGGCTCCGAGCGCCTGACCTGCGCCGTGCTGTTCAGGGATCTCCGCGTCTTTGCTTACAACAGCTCTCTCCAGGGTGGCTCAGAAGAGCGTACATGGCAATAGCCTCTGGCAAAGCCAGAGGCCAAAACAAAGGCCCTTGCACAAAAATGATGGGCTTTTTAAATTTCCAATTTGTTATATTTAGGTTTGAAGTTTACACAGGCTCTAGGACTATCAGTAATTTCATTTTTATTTGCCTTGAAGTACTCTTGGAAAAATCAAAAATTTAAAAATATTTTAAGGTAGACTTTTTAAAAGGGAATAATTTATCTTTTAGGGTGAAACCTGGAGGGGATCATCAAATAGCAGCATGACCATGGTGCAGAAAGGGGATGTGAAGTGGATAAGCTTAGCTTCACCCAATGCTTCCTTCCAAACTACTCCACAGAGGTCATTTTCTTACCATTTACTGAACTAATCGATATATTTTAATTAATTCACGTACTGAGAAGACAATGATCTCTCAGCCCCTGTTCTGCACCTGATTCCTCCTGTTGATGGCGTCTCTAGGTGAAACCGTGGTGAATAAAGTACGATATGGTGGTCGATAAAGACATGAAATAAAAAAATGGGACCTTGTAAATTTGATACAGAATGTGTAAACTGAGAATATCAGTGGTTAATTTTGAGACAACAGCCTGTCAGAAAACATGAGCATATTTTATTTTAATAAGCTGTATAATTTTGCTACCTAAGATAATGACTATAACGCAGAAAAACAATTGGGAAATGATAATATAATTTTAAATGGCAAATTATCTCAACTTTTTTTTGTTTCAGTTAATATTTGTCTTATCGCTGCCAGCAAGAAACAGCCCAAATATCAACAGATTATATAAGCAAGACCAATTCTGTGCTTTTATGCAGTTACATATGATCATCCAAGTGCAAAGCCAATTGAAGCTGTAAATGAACTTTAATATTAATAACGACATAAAATGCACCAGAATTCAGACATTTACAACATTAAGAGTGTGTTGCTCCTCTTCACGACTGGTTATTCCCAAATGCACATACAGTAAATTAGCAGATGAAGCATTGATAGCTGTAGTTCAATTATAAATCAGGCTCCTTTGAATCCATGCTGGCAGGCTATTATTTGGAAAGTCCTGCCAAAATTTTGGGAGGAAGGAGACAGAAGTTCCTCCTTAGAACTTTAGCATGTATTTAGTAATGTTATTGAACAAGAAAAAAGACCCTTCTTTACCCAAAGGAGTTTTTGTTCAAGGAATTTTCAAAGATCTGCTGCAAATAACAGCAGAAAGTTGCTCCAAAGAACCCCAACAAACAAGATACACAATTTGTTCTAACAGAAAGTGTCAGGGAAACAACACAGAGATTGGTACTGTCTCTTCTTGTTGCTGAAGTCGCTGTGCCAGTGATGTTACACAAGCACAGAATTTGGCTCAATACATATTGCAAATTACTCGCAACGCTCACCTCTCCGTGCTTCTGCTGCCTACAGTAACACAGCTTCTTGCTTCAGGTCCTATCCGAATCCTAGGGAGCGGGTCAGGAATTTTTTGATAAAACAGGCCTTAACTACAAGATACTAACTTGACAGAACCAAGTTATTTCATAGAGATAAACTGGTGTTACTGAGCTTTTAATGACACTGCCACTGGAGGTCTGGATGGTGGTGTGCCAGTTTATCGCAGGCTGCAGTGACTTTGAGGTCCCAAGGTTGGGGCTTTGTAGCTGCCTTGACTTGTAAAGTGCTACAGGGACAAAAGCTCTTGTTCCTATTTCCTCTGCTCTAAAGCCAGCAGTCTGAAAGCCCTCAGAGCTCTGGTCCCAGTTGGGCTGACTGCATGGAAGACCATTTCTTCCCGATGGTCTCTTCCAGAGACCTCTTCCGTGCAGCAGAGGCAATCTCACCATCCCCAGGGTTTGCAGGTTCCCTGGAAGGCAGGTTGGAGTTAGGCACCCACACGTGGGTCCAGCTACTGCAAGGATTCTCTGTTGGACCTTGTCTTCAGGTGACTGTGAGTTGTGTACATTAATTTTCAATTACAGCTCCCATGGAGACGTTCCTCAAGATTTGGATTAACTTCATCCCTCATTCTTTCTTTCTAGACCTTATATAAAACCAAAAAACCTTATGCCACATACAACTACTTATCAATCAAGCCCTACTGAAATAAAAATAAAAAGATCAGTGCACCAAAGCAGGTACCGAGTATTTGTGCTTGCTGGGAAGCTGGAAGGAGCTCTGACAGAGCAAACTCAAATGGTTTCCTGAAGCTGGAACAATTCACTGTGGAAAGAGTTTAAAATGTACTGCCTGTACCTTCTCTATGCCCCATGCACAGTTTGTTCTTGTGTCCCTGAAGGAAGCTTATCCCACGAAAGATAAACCCAGCCGTACCTGGCTGCTTCTATCTTCCCTTTGCATAAGCTGTTTCTCTTGTTCTTGAGGAAAAGAATGCCAGAGCTGAAATTTGCCGGTAGAAATGGCGATGCTCTCTTCTCTCTTTGTACCATTTCTGTATTCTGTTTGTCAGAGCTAAGGGTTTGGCCTTGTTTCCACGGCCTTTCCTATTTTTCACAAGAAGCTGTATATACCTTGAGCCACTACCAAGTCAAGCTGTGTGAAGAAAACAGTCTACACATATTACCTTGGGAAAAAAAAAGGATACTAAGCTTTTGAATTGGACACGGACTCCTTATTTAATACAAACACTGTAAAATGAGAACAGACATACCATTAGAGTAATTTTTCTACCTGGAATTTACACCTTCACATAGAAAGAACAATAACGTGGCAGAGCTGCCTTGCATTTCCTTGCATGGGCTTGGATACTGGCACGTTCTTTGATTTCATTGTTCAAAGAAATAATTTCAACTATCTGATTGTACTAAGGCTGGTGATTACTTTCTCTTGCTGCCTTCATATCTGCTCCCCGACAGATCTGGCTTAAAAGAGCCATAAGAAATAAAAGGCTTCTACTCACTGCACTTTCGATGTGCAAAGATTCTTAATGGGGCATGGTGGTGACTGGGGACCTTTCTGGCAGAATGAGGCTTGTTCAAGACTTTCTCCCACGGTAAATGGATACTCTACTTGCTTGTTGTTATTTCAAACAATGCCAGCGATGAGATTACATTGGGAATTAAATTTGTCCGTTGCTGGAGAGCCCCAGTAGCCGCGGGACTATTCTCAGAAAGCAGTCTGTACTCAGAAGATAAGAGTTAGAGATGAAAAATTTATGGAAGAGTGAAAAGGAAAATCTCAACTGCTGAGGTGAAAGTGTATCAGGTGTCATTCCAATGAAATGAAAAACAGGTATTTCCAAGGGAGGAGGAAGAGTCAAGGAAGAGTGAAGCCTCTTACCAACAGTAAGACGTCAGTATAACAATAAGCATGGGGGAAAGAATGTACCAGGAGGAACTTGTCAGCCAGATATAGGGAAGGCTGAGAAGTCTGGTGTAGCAATGTGTTTTGCAAGAAAAAATCCTGGCACATCTCTGAGGGAAAATGCCCTGAAGACCCTTGCATGGCTCCTACTAGGTCCAGCTAGCAGCAAACTCTCAAAAGAGAGTAAAGGGTCTTGGGGCCCAGGGTGCTCAAGCATTGGCTCAGCAAGATGAAGGATTTTTTTTTTATTATTATTTACTTAGGGGCTTTAAAGAAACAGAGGATTTAGAAAAGCTGACATAGATTCTGGAGACCTAGAGGACCAGAAAAACTGTAGTCTCTCAGACTGACTGATTCAACACAGCTACTGCAGGTAATTCCTGAGATTCAGCAACACTGAGTCAGGAAACACCCAAATGCATCTTCTCGAGCAAGGCCGCTCAACCAGCAGCAAGGTCTGTGTCTAAACAGCTATGATACGGCATTCAAATATGGATATTGTTAAAATGCCAAGACAACTAGTTCTGTGTAATATCGGCACCTCTCAGTACAAGCATCCTTCTGAGATGTTAGTACCTGGCCTTACTTATTCCTGGACTAAAAAGGGCAAGATTCTTTTTTAAGGTCATTAGAGAAGCACATGGATTTCTGCCTTTGGGCACTTTAATACATAAACCCAGTGTTTGAAAGGTCCCCTTATATTCTGAGCTAACAGATTATCGTGCTTACAGGCTTTGTTTTGGTTTTTTTTAATCTAAATACTTAATGATTTGCAACTTTTAGACCTAGTGCATACATTCCACAGCTAAACAGGTATGAAAACTGAGGAGGTACACAAAGGAAAAGAACCAAATAAAAAACCCCACACAAACATACAATCCCGATGTTTTTAAAAGTCATTATGCTCTCCTGAATAATCACAGAATCATAGAAGTTTAGGCTGGTAAAGACATTTAAGATCATCCAGCCCAACCATTCCCCTAACCCTGCCATCCCACCCCCAAACCCTGGCCCTCAGCACCTCGTCTGCCCGGCTTTTAAATCCCCCCAGGGATGGGGACTCGACCCCTTCCCTGGGCAGCCCCTTCCAGTGCCTGACAGCCCTTTGGGGAAGAAATTTTTCTTAACATCCAATCTAAACCTGCCCTGGCACAACTTGAGGCCATTTTCTTTTGTCCTATCACCTATTATGTAGGAGCAGAGACCGCGACCCCCCTGGCTCCCCCCTCCTGAGCACTTCCACCCACTCCCTCAGTACCCTCGGGTGGATTTCATCCAGCCCCACAGACTGGTCTGTGTCCAGGTGGTGTAGCAGGTTGCTCACCATTTCCACTTGGGTTATGGGGGCTTCATTCGGCTCCCGTCCCTGTCTTCCAGCTCACGGGGCTGGGTACCCTGAGAACAACTGGTCCTATTAAAGACTGAGGCAAAGAAGGCATTAAGTACCTCAGCCTTTTCCTCAGCCTTTGTCACTTTGTTTCCCCCCGGATCCAATAAAGGATGGAGATCCTCCTTAGCCCTCCTTTTGTTCCTAATGTATGTATAGAAACATTTCTGTTGTCTTTTATGGTAGTAGCCAGATTAAGTTCTAGTTGGGCTTTGGCCCTTCTAATTTTCTCCCCGCATAACCTCACAACATCCCTGTAGTCCTCCTGAGTTGCCTGCCCCTTCTTCCAAAGGGCATAAACTTTCCTTTTTTTTTCCTGAGCTCCAGCCAAAGCTCTCTGTTCGGCCAGGCTGGTCATCTTTTGGCCAGCTCACCTTTTGGCACATGGGGATGCCCTGCTCCTGCACCTTTCAGATTTCCTTCCCAAAGGGTGCCCAGCCTTCCTGGGCTCCCCTGCCCTTCAGGACGGCCTCCCGAGGGACTCTGTCACCCAGGCTCCTAAAGAAGCCAAAGTCTGCCCAAGGGAACAGTTCTGCTGAGCCCCCTCCTTACTTCTCCAAGAATCCAAAACTCTATCATTTCATGATCGCTGCGCCCAAGACGGCCTCCAACCATCCCATCACCCACCAGTCCTCGGTTTGCAAACAACAGGGCCAGCAGGAGCGCAGTCACATGCAACGTATTCCTTACTCCTACACTCCAAAATAACACCACTTCTCAACTCTGCCCATTCTCATGAATTTTCATAAGAGAATTATTTTCCTTTTCATCGTTATTTTTATACGAACATAAAAAGGAATCTCAAGACGCCAAACTATGGAAAAAATAAAATGAAGTGCCTTGAAATTCAAAGGAGGAGGGGAGATAGCAGGAAGTTCATAATTAAAGCCAAAATCTTCTCTACCAGTCCTCAGTTTGCAGTAATCTTCGGCAGCCACTTCTGAGCCCCAGATTTTGCATGCTGTGTGAGATGCTGGAACTTGGCACGGAGCGCTTGAAGGTGAAGTGTGCAGCAAATTGAATATATCTGTTGGCACTGGCTTGCTTGCCTTCCTTCTGTGACAGCCTACCTGCTTCTTCCCCATTACCAGCAGAGAATACTTTTTATGGGGAGGAAGGTACCTTTTCTCTACCCAGGATCTGATTATTTTGATATTGGAATATTGTATTGATCAGGTCTGCCTCCTCTTGCTGGCGGGGCTTGCCAAAATCTGCACAGAAGCTGAATTGCTGCTGGCCCGTGAGGTTAATCTGAGCTGTCATGTTTGTTTGGGAAGGAAAGCTGACGCTCGGTCACTATGCCCCGTTTCATGCAATTAGACAGCTTCAAAATTGTTCCCACCAGATCTGCAGAGCAGTCATTTTCCACTATTTGGGAACTGCTGGGCTGAACTAGTGGGCTGCAATAGGTGGCAGACCCACGGGGGGATTATCAGCCCTGGATCCTTCAGGATGGCGTATTACCCGGCCTTATTCCAGCAACAGCAGTAGTTCAGTCACCTGCCACACATCCCTTACTTCCACACTGCAAAAAGCCCTCCTGCCCCAAAAGCGTGAGGTTTTGTTTTGCTTTTTTTAAGCACGAAGGTTCAGAAATCTTATTGTCACTTTGCAACTGCAGGGGAAAATCAACCCCCGCCCCCCCCCAGCATCCTTTGCTCAGCTGCGTTCTGCTTCATTATGGTGATTTTGCTTTTCCTAAGGCGAGTAACATGCAATCCTCATAAAAATTGACATACTGCTGGTAGGGATGAGCAAGTAAATGCATTTAAAAAAAAATAGTAATAATTTTTGCCCTTAAGGCACTAACCCACATGTTTCTTTTTAAAAATGCCTGCACAGTACTTCTGTTGCGTGAATACTTGCTACCGCGGTACAAACAATCAGCTACAAGCTGTGCTAGCAAAATATTTGCCCCTTCTGACACATTTTATTATGAGAGAGGCTTATTAAATTCTCCAAGAAGGCTACAGCAGATTAAGCTGTTGAGGATTTTTACAATTAGCATCCATTACCTAAGAATTCGTCTAAGATTTCTGAACAGAATTGGCTTGTCAAACCACAGACAATTAAAAAAAATCAATCCCAAAGCCACCTCCAGAGCGTAGTCAAAATCCACTGTTCAAGGGTGGTTTGGAAAAATAATCGGAGTGCAGTTTCCTAGGTGAGAGTAAAATGAACGTTAGTGAAATGCATGCTAACCAAACCAGTTATAAATATTATAAGGAGCTGGGTAATTTTAAAACCCCATCCTTTTTAGCATCTAAATAAGCTAATGCTCCTGTTGCTTATTCAGCACTGCTGCTTTACAGAGCTCAGTGCTCTGAATCTCTAAACGTTCTGCTGAATTTCTCCGCATATTCAGTGCTGTCTGTCTGGTTATTTGATACAAGAGATGAAGCTCCTAGTATCTCTACCATTCCCTGCTTCTCAAATGAGGCCATCAAGAGCATTACCCACCTTATATCAGGCTATGTCTTAATGAAAGGTGACTAGAGCTCCAGGAAGGTCCCAAACCGATAGACAGAATTTACATAATCATATTAATTTATGATACTAACTGAATGCACATGATCTAGTCCAGAGACAGCACGTGGTGAAACACACCTTTAGGTAGGATGTGAAGATGAATGCAGTCCACACACTTGCGGAAACTGCAAGATACACATTTCAGGAGTTACTTCCACCGAGTGATTAAAATTTCACTTTGCTGTGACCTTGAATCATGAAGCCTAGCAACCAGGCATCACCAACCATCCGTTCTTCCCATGTTCTTCACATATGCAGCTCCCGAGGCTCTCCTGCCCGTGCAGGCTCCGGGTGCCATTAAGATGCAGCGTAGCATTTACACTTTTGAAAGTTTCAGCATTTTACAGCGGCTTCCTCAAAAGCATATTTTACCATGTGAAAAAGTGAGGCTCAAGCAGTGACATATTTAGATATATAGCATAGCAGTACCTGGGACTTCAACAGGTTTTGGACAAAACCAGATTTAAATACTTTGCTGCTAAATTATTAAACAGGAATGAGTTCAGTGCAGGTAATGCTGCTGGCTGAGTGTGTGCCACCTTACTCTCAATCTCTCCTTCCCACCGGTATTTCACTTCAGCACGCGCCTCCCTTCGTGTCCCTGGCTGTGATCCCCTACACGCCCGTGTCCTCACCACCCGCTTTCATCCCCATTCATCCTCTGCGACTTAGCTTATGAGACACTAACGGGGCGAACGAGGGTCAACATTCCTTCATCTTCCATCATTTGGTCTAATCCTGATCCAACCATCTCACGCACAAGGAATGGCCGCTCTTCTGACCACATTTTTCTTGCATACTGAGCTCTAGTCCTGTGAACGCCCAGATGCCTTGCTCAGCAGTTTCTGCTTCAATCTCCCTCTGTCCTTCTCCTACTCGGTACTGACTCCTTGTACCCTGTTCTTGTTCTTATTTCTTTCTGATATTTTCTCTGCTGCTCTGGTGGAAATCTAGGGACTGCACTTCCCCCCCAACAAATCTGTGCTATTCTTTCTTTTATTGTTGCATTTCTTCATAAAACACTTTTCTCCCTCTCAAAACCTGTCTGTGGTCTACCTTCTGCCTGACTGGCATCTCTGACTCTCTCCTCCAGCCCTATATTCTCAAGATCTGGTTGGCTTGTTTAAGGAGAATTTTATAAAATTGAGAAAAAACCACGGTGCCCTTTCTTACTCCCTGCTGTATTTAACCGTTTCAATTCCAGTCCTTCAGTCTGATGGCTCCGCTCCGGTCTCCTCCCAGCTGATCTCCTTTGCCCCTCACTTTTCCCTTCTCTACCTCTGAAACTTCTGCTTCATTCAGCCTCAGAAATGAGGCCCCTTGGAGAAGCAGTTATTTCTTCACCTATCCTTTGCTATTCTTCCACCTCTGCTAGGAAGTACCATATTATTTTATTCTCCCTAGATGGTCTCTCAGTGTCATTCTGGTGCTTTACCTGTAATAGCCTAGTCTTCTTATCTTCCCAGACTTGAGTCCTTCGAAGTCTGAGAAACTTTTTAGGTGTTCTCTCTGGTTTATTCTTCTGGCTCTTTGTCCTCTTATTGTGATTTCTTCTCAGGAACACCTTGCCCACATTAGAAGCTTACTATGTCAAAACCAAGCATACAATATTTCTTCTCACATCACCTTCTCTGTTTTCCAGTCACTGTTTCCCTATCATCACATTTATCATCTGGACTTATTCTTTAACTATATTCCCCCTTTCCCAGATGCAAGGCAGAGCACATTATCTTTCTGCTTTCCACTATGTCCAAGAGGAAAATATTAGGAATTTAGCTATGTCCTATTTCTTCCTCAAATCCTTTTAGATCGCCTGAACAATCACGCTCACATTTTGCTTGTTCACAGTCTATTCTTCTCTTATTTTCAGTCTGTATACTGTTTAGGATACAAAATGTACTTTTGCCTTTAGACCTATCAGAGTTCTGGGTCATTAGTCAGGAATACTTCTGGCGAGGGAAGGAGGTATTTGCAAAGGTAAAATGCACAACAGGAGTTTGTTTCTTCCCAGTGCTGGAAAGTCATTTAATGCTCTGAGATACCTTCTGCATGAGGCCAAAGGAAGCCAAAGCCTGGTTAAATCTGACTCGGAGGGTTGAAGCATAGCAGCTGTAGAGCCACTTTATTTATCAACTGTTTCGGATTCACGCTCTAATGATCCACAGTTCTTTCCTGTCTTTTTAAATTTAGCAGAGCGCCCTATAAACAGGTGAACTGGAGTAATCAGACCACTGGACATCAGGAACATTGAAACTTCAGCTTTCTTCTCTGATCACCAGTCTAGAGACAATTTATCTCATCTTGATCACGCTCCTAAGGCGTCAGTGACGGAGCTCTCCTCTGCTCGGCTGGGAAGAGGGCAGGGTTCACATCCCAGCACTCCCCACATTGCTGGTGTGCTGTCACGGGCTGGGTGAAACTCATTATGAAATGAAGAGCTCTCATTGTGCTTCATCAAAAACTGGAATAAGAGTTTCTGAAAGGTCCATGAACCTCAGTTACACAGACAGTTGGTTCAAAATGAAGCAAAAATTTCTGAACTAACAAAGGAACTAATTAAAAAACCCCTCAGACTTCTGAGCTCTTCCTATGCTAAGCTAAAATATTGTTGCAAATGAAAAATTTATACACAGATAAAACATAGGAGCTCAAGAAATTAACTATGGATGAGGTGCTAAGC
>NW_009260173.1:1151046-1180664 GCF_000687185.1 Egretta garzetta | reverse complement strand
CAGGAATGACCACAGTGTAATTCAATTTGGCAGTCTTGGGCTTCAGGTAAACTGAATTAGCTAAGACCAGAAAAATCTGTCAAAGGACTTGAAAGAGATTTAAAGCCAGATGACCGACCCGAATAATGGCACACAGCATTACCATGTACAGCGACGAAGGATGGACAGAGTAATTTATACAACGAAACTACAAAACGTCCTTTCTGTTCAACACGGACCATCAATTTAAATGCCAATAAGGTACAAAGAAAGAATTTCTAAAGAAGAGGAAAGAAAAAGCAGAGGCCATAGACGTTCCCTGTACTTCTATCTGTTGAGTCGTCTTCTGACTGGGTACTAGGTAAGAGGAGCAGGTTTAGTTCTTAGTATTTTCAACTCTTAACTAACCCTGCTCTCTTGACTTCTTAACTCATTAAACAAATGAACAAACCATTTACATTATGCTTCACTGCTAAGGTTAATGAGTCTTCCACAGTTGATGATGGCGGATTGTAACAACCAACTAATGAGAATGGTTGGTTTTGTTTCCTAAAAGAAGATGGGTTGTGTGGTGACCAAAGCTAGAGGCTAGGTGAATCAGCAAAGCAAAATTCCCAACTGTCCCTCCCCATATATATTAAATGACATTTTTCTACGTATTACCATAATAAAGCCGTGACAGTTAGACTAACAAAGCCGGCATGAGCAGACCATGGTGGTCCTTACTAAACTTTGTATGGCATGAGTGTGGATGGTACAAAGACAATTCTCTTTAGTAGCTGCATAAACACAGATAAATACAAGAAATAAAACCATAAGCCGTAACGCAGCGCGCATTAACAGGATATTGGTGGGGGCCAGGTAGGCTGGGAGAGGTAAGGCAGGCAGCCAAGAACCTCAGCAAGAGCCTTCTAGCAGAGTACGAAAGCTCGGTATCCTACTGCCAAGTAATCACTTGTTTGAAGGAGCTTTTCCCCCACTTTTTTAGCAAATTCCACCAAACTTCAGCAATGTTGGGTTTGGATCGTTGAAAGGCTAAGCTGTTACAAATACCTCTCTCTCGGCTATTTTTACCTCATTTTCTAGAATCATCATTTCCAACCTACTCCTTTATTTCCTGCGTATCAGAACGAGTAGCTGGTGCCTCGGTGGCCTGTGCCATGAAACTGAGAATATGGAAAGTACAGAAACATACTGACAATTTCTTTCTCAAAGAAGCAAATGCTGACTAGTTGAAACCAAAATCATCCATGGGAAAATGGATTTTCATATCTGTAAAAACGCTGAAGGAAAAAAGAGCTAATGATGTAAAAACGTTTTCCTTACCCAAATTCAGAGTTATAGGCTGGTTTCTATTAAAAGCCTTACAAACCTTACACCAGAAGTTTTTAAGAAAGAAAGATCAAAATCAAACTGAAATATTTCAAGATTAGATGAACAAACACTTGCAGTAGTTCAACTGAACCTTATTGTCTATCTGGACATGATTTTTTTCACAGTCTTGGTTTTTTGTTAAGATGGAAAAATACTAAGACCTCCAAATTTGTGCAGAGACAAGAAAACAGCTTCTCACCAATTCCACCAAAGACTACTGAGAGACTGATTTAATGAGAGCCATTAGATCACATTTAGCCTCTGTATGTTATGTAGCCTCTTGAGTTTAATACCGTTGGAAGGCTCGATATTCCTGCCAGCGAAAGGAGAAAGAAAAGGGGAAACAGAAGAAAAACTGACAAGACTGCAACATGATCTGAAGTCCTAAAGGCTGCAGTCTCCATCAGCGGCTCTTTAAAGGTTACTTCAGAACCAAACTTCAGGTTTGTGTCTTTAAGGCATATTGTAAACAAGATACTAAACTTGAGTGTGAACAAGGTCGTTAATAAAAAGTTTTCAAAGATTTCTTTGCAAAAGTGAAATAACTTAGATAGTTCACATATCTTCTCCAAAACTTTTACAGAACGATTCCTTTCTGGCAGAGCGTGCTACGCAAACAATTTACAGATGCTTGATTCAAGCCGGGTCCCAACTGGGACTGCAGCAGAAAGCTCCTCCAGTCCCAATCATAGCTGTCAGGACAGTCCTGTTCCACCAAAGCACAGTGCTGAAAGAATGATGAGAAGAACCTAAAGATGAGAATATAGTTTAGGCCAGAGGACAAATAAAAATACATAAAAGTAAACAGGAGATAAAATATATCACTGAAAATAATTGGGATTCCAATGAATGGCACAGTATGCTTCAGCCCTCGGGTATATTTTCTTTCTTTGAAAAGTAACATAATTTTGAAATTTTACAGGGTTGTAAAAGAGCCTCAAGGTACAAAAATTGTTCTTTATTATGCAACTGTGTTATGTTGTATCGGAGCCTGTTTATTCAGATGTGTGAGATAACATAAGCCCTCATTAAGGGACAAAACCATTTCCTTTTCACAGTGCACATCTTCTAGGCAGGAGAAAAGTACAGAGGCTGTCAGAGAATATTTATTTCATGACAAGTTTTGCTGCTAGAGTTAAAATGCAATATAAGCACACCACTGCAGTAGTTAGAGTGATCACATCACTAAGCGTTCACAAGATTTGTGAGGTTCTTTTTCCCCCTGAATCCTGCAGGTCTGGTGGCAACTCTTTGAACACAGAAGCATTTGCTGCTTCTGGAAAAGTATGAAGAGAGGCAATGATAGAAATTGCCTGTTCTTCAGTATGCAAAGAGAATTCTAAGAAAAAAGGCTAGTTGAGGGCTATTGGGAAAGTCATCTTCACAATATGCGCTTATTAAAGATACTGACCCAGAAAATGGAAAAGAAAGGAGACTGGGAATTTTTTTTAATAGTTGGCATTTGTCAGAAACCAGTGAAGACCCAGGAAAAGGATTTCATCTTTCAGAAATCATAATCCAATATGTTTCATCTCTACCATTGTAAAAATAAAATATGAAAGCAGCAATGCTAGATCACTTCCAAGTAATGACAAGAGGAAAGGAAATGTCTCTGGACACTTTTCCAGCAGCAAAGCCATACTCTGTCTCCTGAGATAATAACGAAAGAAAATAATGTCTTATTTTCTCTCTGTACGAATGATAATTGAATACTCAAGTCATTTGGGAGTGACTATATGCTACGGACTCTCTTCGCAACCTTAACGTAAAATAAATTTGTCATACCATCAAGCCAGGTGGTGGTGATTATGAGTCTGATTTTACTGACGTCTCAAAGGTGGTGCACTGGGAAGTCATGGGACTGGGCTTTATCTGCCCTTCCATTAACAACAGCAGTACCGACTCAGTAGAGCCTGGGTCCCAGCTGAATGCCATAACCCTCGTGCTACTGAGTGAATTTTGCATAATTAATGAAATATTCATCATGTCAGACATGGACAGATACCGATTTGACAGCCCAGTGACTGGGCCACTCACCCAGGCTGATGAGGGCAAGTCCCTTCTCCAACTGACCCTGAGGAAAAGGAATAAAAACTACAGATATTGAGGGAAAGACATAAAGTAAAGCCAATACCCCCATATCAGGAGATCCAGAAGATGATCCTACCAGTGTCAGAAGGCTGGAACCTCTCTTTTACATTCGACATTGAAGGTCTCTTCCCCAACTACTCGCATTGCTGAGGTGAGAGACTTCTTTGTCAAGAACTGTTCTTTACAGTCCTGAGAATGTTTTGTTGAATTGACAGGAAAACCATTTTGTCAGAAAACTCCAGAACATGTCTGCTCAGTCTCAAAGCTGGAAGCTTGTTTTCATTTTAAGCTCTTTTCTGCTTCTACTTTCTCAGAATGTGCCAATGTGAAAAAAAAAACCTCAGCAGGGAGCTCAGCTGTGCACACTGAGATTGCAGAGACTACACAGATAATTCTACAAAGTTAAGAGCTAATCCAAGAACATTAAACCCCCCCCAGTTTTAAGCACTGTGCCTAATTGCAATATTTGATTTCATAGAGGTGGCATTTCTACACTGGCTGAAATACAAGTTTTCTTTTTTTGTTTTTGTTTTAATATACTAATTACAGTAGGAAGTAAACACTGTGAAATCCACTCGAAGTTTTGACTTTTTAAATTGCAATCACTGCACATTCTATATTTACTTGTAATGAATCTTCTCGGATTTCACTGTTAAAGTAGAGAGCATAAATCAAATAATTGATAGCAACATGAAGGCCTGATAATTCCTACTTAACTAATTTGGAAACTTGTTCATCTTCCTGCCTCTGCTATTCCTCAAAGATATAACAGCGCAGATCTGTAGAAATGTTTCCTGGTAATTACACTTCATTAATGTAACAGAATCTATTGCGAAATACTTGCTATTTATTTATTTATTTATTTTAGACAGCTCTACACTGTAGCCTGTTAAGTGGCTTAGAATGAATAGACAGTCCTTGATAAAATACAGACGAGAAAGGTCAGTATGGATCCTCCAAACATAAAATAGGCTTCCAACTCTGCAGGCATGTAAGTGTAAGATGGGCTTTAATGATTCAATATTTTCCTGTTGAGGAAAGTGAATGTTGGAGTTCAACATCTTCTCATGGACTGCCTGCTCGCAGCCTCCAGACCATCAAATCCACCAGGCCCAATCCTGAGAGCTGTGTGGTTCTGAAACAATAATTCTTTCCAGTTTTAGGAAGCCACGAAGGGTCTTGGTAGAAGATAAAATTTGATCTTTTGACTACTGGCACTGAGAATTCAGCACCGACTTTCCCAGCAGATCTCCTTCTCTCAGGGAGAAAGAAAGAAGGAAGAGCTCAAAGCATGGAAGAGAACTGCCTCATTTTCCTTTTTCGCTTTTGAAGTCCAAACATCCGACCACCTTTTCCAATTATTAGAGAGTTTTGCACTGGTGATACAGACTGGAAGTACAGTGCACACTGGCGTGGTGTTTCCTTCCATTGGCTCCCTTAAAAAATTGGCTGAACACGACGAAGTGTAAATTATTACGCAGCAATAGCAAGATTTTTTCCTTCCCTTTTTTTAAGATACAGAAGATGCTTACGGGAATGAAATTATATATTATAAGAATGGTTTAAATCTAGAGATAGTGAAACCCTGGCAGGGGTTGCCCAGAGAGGGGGTGGAGGCCCCATCCCTGGGAACATTCCAGGCCAGGTTGGACGGGGCTGTGAGCAACCTGATGTGGTTCAAGGTGTCCCTGCTCCTGCAGGGAGTTGGGCTGGGTGACCTCTGGGGGTCCCTTCCCACCCAAACCATTCTGTGATTCTATGATAGAAGCAATGTATCTTTCACAAGTGTGCTGAGGTATGACTCTTTTTGCCTAAAAAGTTAACGGCACAGCCTTGCCTTTCTATAGTTAATTTGTAAGTGGCACAGTGATACCTGAACAGACATAGTTAAAGAAGCAAAATATTTGGGGTTGATTCCTAAGCATCACTGGTACTCCCTATGTACAGAGCGTCAAACAGACTGTACTTTGGTGGCTCATGTCCATAAATAATGTCCTTTGTGGTTCATTGGTTGAATTAATCTGATATAAAATGGCTAAATTGAAAATCTGTAGGTTGAGCTCTTGAAGAGTTCTGGCAGAGCACTAAGCAGGCAATCGTAAGCTTATTAATGATAGAAATTGAAATATTAAAGAAGTGGGAAGTAGTAGATTAAAAGTTAATTTTGATAACATAACTTGCACCAAATAAGAAAACAAATGATGCAAGAAGCTCCTTTTATTGTTTTCATAAGCTACTTCTTTCAAAAGAGTGCCATTAGCTGGACCTGCACGGCTGTGAAAGGATGCAAGCCCCAAGACTACCTTTTCCAGCTTTGCATACCAGCTGCCGTTCAGGCCTGTGTTGCTGATCTAGTTTGGAGCTGGCAAGCCTACGTGGAAAAGGGCTTCACAGTGTAAGTTTTTTGCAACCTTTAACTCAAAAATGAAAGCCAAGGCACTTGCTGATGAATTCCTCAGGGTGGTTGTGGATATGGCTTCGCCATTTCTCCTAGTGAAGTTTTGTGCCTGCAGAGATGAAGGATGTTGAACAAGATACAAAATTCAGCAGAACTCTGCAGAAAACCACTTCCACCTTTGGAGGAGCCCAAGTTTCCCACTCAACAGAGCCACACACAGAGGGCAGAAAGCTGCGAGCTACGCAAGGCAAGAGGTGTAAAGGGTCTGGCCCAGCTCATTGGAATTTAATCTCTTGTTATCAACGTCTTTCACTGCTACTGAAAGGCTTTAGAAGCAGTAACTGGAAAACCTCTGAAGTGTAATGGTAAAATACACAGCTGCTTTACGAACAATAAAGATCAGTCTTTGGTAGATTTAAAAGTCACACATGTTGGGTGTGCATCATAGTGAAGAGATATGATTGCAAAAAGGAGCAAACTGGCTAGCGCCAAATGAAATGCAATATTTTTAAGGCCTAATTTGCAAATTTTATTCAAAATATATTGTTTGCAATATTCACTGCAATTGGAATATATAATGCCATTTATCAACAGGCAGATTTTAAAATGCTGCGCATTTGATACTTTTTCCAATATAAGGGGGTGTTGGAAATTGAAGAAAAGCTTTAATAAAATCCCTTTGCTGTAAATATCAGCCCCAATCTTAGGAAGGCATGCCTTTTATTAGCACTAAAAAGACTTTTCCATTGAACACATTCATGTCCTGGGGCTTCTACAGCAAAAACCAGCAATAAATTTAGAATCTCCAGTAAACAGATTATTGTATAAATACAGAATATTTTTGAGAGCACTGGAGGTCATTTGTAAACATTAAATAATAATTTCTGACTGACTGGGTTGCTCAACAGATTTAAGATAAGGATAAACAGCAAAAATACAGGCGTGTATTAAATAGGATTACAAATTTTGTATTAAATATTATCACAAATTTGTTTCCAGCCATTCTATGGTTAAGATTTTTAGCATCTAGAAAATGCAAAGAGCGCGATTCAGGAAATAGATCCTTAATCTACTGGGCTGTGGCAATCCCAGGAAGATGGCAGATTCCGGGTTCTGCGAGGACTAATGCAGTCATAGAGAAACCTGCCAACAGCTCAAGGCAACAACGCGTGCACGCAACCTGCAAGGCCAACGGTCACATGTGGTGCTGCTGCCAGGTGTATGGGCAGCCTGTGGAATGCTCCTCTTGGGCTCCACATCTTAAGATACCCGTTTGCGTTTTAATAATAGTGATAATGACAACGTGTAAAGGCGGTTTGAAAAAGCACTGAAAGTCCAAGAATTACCAAGCTACTCCATATGCAAAGCTTAACGTCTTCTTAGAGGACAAGGATACAGGCAGTGAGCCCCATCAAACTTTATTCATTTGTTTATTATTCAGTCGTTGGCAAATCTCTTGACATTTGCCAAGCAGATGACATTTACACCAATTACTGTTTTCATTTCTCGTTCACTTTAGTGTGAGCAAGAGGAGCTTTCCAAGCAACACAAAAGCCAACATCCCTTCTGCTGTAAACAGCTCACAGCCCAAGCCAGGAACAGAGAAATGCCATGGAGGAAGTGACTGAGCTTTTAACTCAGCCTTCTTCCAGATATCTGAAGGGAAACAGAAGCTTTTGGATGCTAACGTAGCTTTGGAGGCTAGCTCTTGAGGAGTCAATAAGGGTTATATCAAGAGGTTTATATATGACCAATTCTGCAGTCAACAAAAGAACCCACTGAGATATTGAAAGTCTTGAAGAACAAACATTGTGCTGCCCTTACTTTATCTTTCATATATTTAAGTTTTCCTGCTGGCTCATGTTCCCTGTGAATCAGCTGCACACACTTACGTTCACACATTAACCTTCAGACATGCATTTTTCACCATTATACATTTAAGTTTCATATTAGTCAGATCTCAGAGCTCTAAATTAATTTTATATGGTTTCTATGTAATGCTCAGCTACTTATGGCTTGCATTTATTTCAAACTCCCTCCTCCCCCTCCTCTTCTTACCATGTTAATAAAAACTGTTTTGTTCAGAGAAAAGCAATTTTAGCTGTTGCATGTTTCTAGTGAGGACGAAACAAATGTCAAATGCTACATACGAATCCCTGGAACAGCAAACTGCACGTATATCTGCCCAATTCTGGGCCGTGTGTCAATCCAGAGATACCCAGCACACTAAAGCCAGAGCTGTTCTCCAGAGCCCTCCTGGAATACAGATGTCCGACCTGCAGCCGCTCTGCTGGGCTCAGGGGGGGACAGCCAGAGGTTTAAAGCAGGCATGGATAGAACAGGTACTTAAAGGAGGGGATTAATTTAAGAAATACAGATTAAAATCTTAATAAGCAATGACTCAGAGGGAATATAATACCTAAAGATGTGTGAAGAGTTTAAACAGCAAGAAGACAAAGTGATCATTTCCGGTTTAATTTCTTGGCTGATCTCAGCAGCCAAGCCCAAGAAGCTCTGCCGAAAGGAAAACTGAGACAGTCCAGAGGATTGCTGTAAGAGCTACGAGAAAAGAGCCACAGCATCTGCTAAGTCCAGCAAACCCACAAAAGGTCATTACTTCCAAATAAACACCGTGGAACCATTCAGGAAAACTCCAGATGTTTTAGTTGGATTTTACTAATTTTAGGCTGGATATTAGCAGGTTTCTAACCGAAGGACTAAGATGCTGAGGATTCTTCCAAACTGAGTAGAGGGGGCAATAAACCTGATTATCTTTAAGACAGGACTTGGTAGGCTAATGGAAAAGTTCGTATGAAACT
Organism: Egretta garzetta; assembly: GCF_000687185.1. NCBI lineage: Eukaryota > Metazoa > Chordata > Aves > Pelecaniformes > Ardeidae > Egretta > Egretta garzetta. Next base: position 1,172,003 of record NW_009260173.1, on the reverse strand, counting down.
GTTGCAGAGGTTTTGGACTTAATGAGCCAAGAAGTCACTTCTGGTCTGGTTTTATACGTTACAAAGCGGTGCTCAACCCATGCAGTAACACTGCCTTTGAATGCACAACCTGACCTATTTATGAATGTTAACTAAAGTGCAGACGATAAGAGGTTACCTTCTTATTCTATTCAATACAAAAACTTCAGATGATAGCAGAGGTACCCAGAGATACTGAGGTGTTTTTCGGCGAGTGCCCTGATCCTGGGCTAGAAGGAGCTACGCGGCCGGAGGTGTCTCAATAACCCCTGTAGCTCCTTTTGGGCTTGCAGCACCCTCACAGTAGAGCAGAGCACGGCGAGATGGGAGCTGCAGAGTAAAAGACGATGACCTTGGCAGTCAGATGGTCACCCCGGCAGCAGGGGCTTGGTGACTGTGAATAAAATACACTAAATCCCCTGTTGGGAACAAGAACAAGCTCATCTATTGCTATGCCAAAGCAGATGGAGATGAGGACTACACACGCTAAAATCCATTATAAAGGAGCTGTGCACTATCATATATTTTGAAAATTACTCATGTCCAACAGGAGACAGTCACCTTGCACCACTCTAATGAGCTCTGAAGCTGATGGAGCGTGACTAGCAATGAGTTACTGGGGAGTTCTGGGGAGGGAAGTGCAGGGTGCCTAATTGGCCCGGGGATGCAGAAAGCTTCACATCTCAGCTGGTGGTGGCAGTCCCCCTGTCAGCCGCCACGCCGCTGCCACGGGAGGTACCTGTGCCCTGCCTGACCGTCCTTCAGCGTGTCTACATTTTTCTGTGAAAGTCTGAAAACGCATGGAAATGCCAAAACACATAGTGCAAAACTTGGGTGCTTTTTGCTTTGAGTCAGGAACCGCGTTTGAATTCAGCTGTAAAGATGACTGCAGTAAAGTCAAGGGAGGTGGACCTGCCCTTCTACACGTTGGCTCATGTCCAGGGGCCTCCTACCTTTGAGTTTTGAAACAAACCGAAGACAGCAGTGTATCCAGAGCTCGGGAAAGCCAGCAAACGGCCTAAAAGGTATGTGAAGCCTTGCCTATTGAGGGGAGATACCACAGCCAGCTTCCTCCAGAAAATAACAAACGGGAGGATTTGGGGGCAGAAACTCCTGGCAGCAGGCAGGTCACTGCTGGCTGAGAACAGAACCAGCTCGTGTCCTCCTGCCTGATGGGAGCTCCTCCCTCTGCAGGCTCGCCCCGTGGTCTCTTTAGTTAAAAGCCATTTACCTCAGGCAGAGCTGAAGCTGGGAAATGGACCGCTTGGAGAATGGGACCTATGGTTTACAGCTTATCCTGTTCAGTAGAGAAATATCTGCTTTTAAAACCAGTAAGTGCTGCTCCAAAATGCAAGCATCCTTGGACCGAATCCTGGGCTCTTAAAGATGGAGACTGTCCTGGAGGAAAAGCTATTGACCTTTGGGAGTTCATGCTCAGATCATAATTTTCATAATCAAAATTTTAAAAATAACTGTAACGGGGAATAAGGGATAGAGCCAGACTCTTACGCTGTTCTCCCTTACTACTCAGTGTTCCCCCTGAGCACTTGCAGATTGATGGCACGTCACGCCACGTGCTCCCTCTCTTATTCAAAACCAACTTAGCCCACATAAGAAGAACAAACACGCCCGATTCCCACGTGTCTGTCACCGCTCTGCTGCAAACTCCAGGGCTTTTGCACGGTAGCAGAGGCACGCCTTCGTGGCCAGGCAGTCCAGAGGCGAAATACTTTGAAAAGTACTGGAGCCCTGCGTCCAGCTCTGGAGCCCTCAGCACCAGAAGGGCATGGACCTGTTGGAGCGGGGCCAGAGGAGGGCTACTAAAATGATCCGAGGGCTGGAGCCCCTCTGCTCTGAGGCCAGGCTGGGAGAGTTGGGGGTGTTCAGCCTGGAGAAGAGAAGGCTGCGGGCAGAGCTGAGTGCGGCCGGTCAGGGCTTAAAGGGGGCCCAGAGGAAAGGGGGGGACAATCTTTTTAGCAGGGCCAGCTGGGACAGGACAAGGGGGGATGGCTTTAAACTGAAGCAGGGTAGGTTTAGACTGGATCTAAGGCAGAAATTCTTTACAGTGAGGGTGGTGAAACACTGGAACAGGTTGCTCAGAGATGGGGTGGAGCCCCCATCCCTGGGAATATTCCAGGCCAGGTTGGCTGGGGCTGTGAGCAACCTGATGTGGTTCAAGGTGTCCCTGCTCCTGCAGGAGGGTTGGGCTGGGTGACCTCTAGGGGTCCCTTCCAACCCCAAACCTTCTATGATTCTATGAAAAGCTTTCAAGTTTTCCCCGGGGACTCGCAGACATCACTTGCGCACCACTTGCACACAGCATTACGTGATTTACTCGGCCCTGACCTCAAAGGCCCCTCTCTCCCTTTGATTTTCCTGGATTCTCATCTATTTTTCTGGACAAACAGCATGAGCTGCAATTAAACTGGGTGATGTACCACAAGTGATAGATATTAGAAAGAATAACAGCCTTTACAGAGCAATGCACCAGAGTTCACAAATGACACAAAAAGCACCATTTAATCCATCCTGTCCATGTCTAGAACTTTCATTCACAGAGGATTACAAATGACACAAAAAGCACCATTTAATCCATCCAAAAGTCTAGAACTTTCATTCACAGAGGATGAAAATAATTCCCCAAGATTCTGTCAGAGGTACCCTTGGGAATAATAAGCCTAAATTTTGGCAATTTCCCCAGTACAATATATTTGTTTGAAAAAACTCCTAACGCAATCTGTTGTTTTTTGTGAGTGTGTGTTTAATCAAGTATTTCAATGCTCTTTCTTCTCAAGCAAAAATCTCTGCCAGTAGATTATGAGAAATCAATGCTCAGCATTAGAGGTGGATAAAATGTTTTGCACAAAAACATTCTCTTTTTTAGGGAAAATCAGATTTAGTGACTCCAAAACAGATTGCAGAGAGATGTAAATATTGTTGTACTGTCACTTGGAAACAAAAATCCAAAAAATTTGAGACGGCTTTATAATTTTTCTAAAACAATGGTCAAAAGATTTTATTTTTGCTCTGAACTGGGCAGTTTTCTTCCTGTAATTCTGAAAATTTTAATTGACAAAAGAATTCATCTGGTGCTCATAAACAAATCCGCAGTAAAAATTAACTCGTAACTGTGAATTCATCCCAGAACTTCCCAAAAACCCTGCAGATGTGAAAAATAATTTTGATATTTATGTTTTCTGCACCCAGTGCATACATTAACAATTTAATCTTCTTGATTATTTTATTACCAAGCTGTATTATCCTAAGTCATTATCCTAAATTATCCTAAATTATTGAGCGGAGTGTCCATCAGAGCATCTCACCACCAGAGTTATGGAGCCCGGTTACTCTGGGAAGGGCTCAGTGTCCCAGAACGCACTTTTTGGCACCTACCCAAGATTGATGAACAAACGGGGCTCTCCCGCAGCACCATGGAAAAGGACGGCTTCAGCTAAGATTAAATAATAACTGAAACAACAGTATGATTACAGCAAATTTTCCAAATTTTCTGCATAATTCTGCCTCTCTTGCATCTGCCACCTTACCAAAAAGCATCAAGACTTCAGTGAAATGGGGGAGAATTCACCCTGTTGGGGAGTCACAGAATCACAGAAGGGTTTAGGTTGGCAAAGCCCTTTAAGCTCCCCCAGCCCAACCGCCCCCCTACCCCTGCCCCCCCCCGGGGGGGGGGACCCGCCCCCTCCCCTGGCCAGCCCCTTCCAGTGCCTGACAGCCCCAAGGGGAAGGAATTTTTCCTGATGTCTAAGGAGTCCTAGGAGTTTTCCTAATGTCTAGAGTTGCAGCCCTTCCCTCTTCATTTTTAGTACAAACTGAAAGAAAAACAGGGATTTGCAGGGAAGTTAGAAGTAGCGACGCTTTGCTTTGGAAAGGTTCAGAAGTAATAAAAGCTTGTGAGAAGAACCAGTTGGAGAGTCTCCATGGAGAGAGAGAAAAATGAACAAACTGCAGCGTGGCCCTGCCTGTGGCTGCCCGGGTTCTCCCATCCTGCTGCACGTGGGAGCCCGTTTAAGAAAATAACCACGGACAGTTAACACGGATAACTACACCAGCAGGAGGCTGAACAGTGTTATTTTGTAAAGTCCCCTTTAGGATATGCTTTTTTTTCCTGAATCGTACTTAATATACAAATGAACAATTATTTTCTGGATCCGCGTGAAAATGAACAAGAGACTAGAAAAAAAGCTATGAGCACAGCAAGGCTAATTGGGGACAAACTGGCGCTATTAGTAGATGCAAAGATAATTAATCATCTCCCAGGTCTGGTTCTGTCGCAGCACCTCATACAGATTGCTCACGTATGCAGGCTTTGACGAACAGTACTGCATAAATCACGCAGAATTAAAGGTCATAAAGGCTTAGGAGCAAGCCCCCCCTCCCATCGGTCAGGCCACTGAAAATGTGGGCGAGGGGCTGCCAGCCCGGGGAGGCATCGCCCCACGCAGTCCTTGGGGGGTGCCAGCCCTCGGTGGCACGCAGCAGCGAAGCAAGGGACAACGCAGATGTGCACGAGTCAGAGGGCAGCGCGGAACAGCAGGGTCCGGGTTTATAGGCCCCACATCCAGTGCATTTTAAAAGGTCACTGGTGAGCTAAGACACAGACATCGAGGAGCAGCGCTGTTTAAAATCCTTGCTTATGTGCACAGCTTCCTAAAATCCCTAAAAGTGCATTTGCCATGGTCAAAGATTTTTATGTAATGCTCCCAAGCAGTTCTTGAAAGCAGGCGGGTCGCTGACCTTCTTGCAATTATAATTTCCTTCCCTGGTGACTTCCTTTTTAGATACAACTCAAAGCGCATGCGTAGCACCCAGCATAGCCGGCAGATGGAAATGCTCCGTTTCACACATGGGGGCGTTTTAGTGGACTTGTTTTCAACAGGGTCCTTCCTAACCGATGGATCAGCTGCCGGATTTGTAAAGAAAGAGAGGGAGCTTGGTCTGCTCATTGTGGGTAAGCGTCGGTGCCAACACTGCAATGTCGGTTGGACCAAGCTTTTGATGCGTAATTTAGAAGAACAGATGTTTTATCTGGGAACTTGTCCAGATCTTAAAAAGGGAGTCGTGAGGAGCTCAGTAGCGGCCTCTTGTCGGCAGCAGTAGCCTCAGAAGCGCTGGAGAAGAACTGAGTTCAGGGCTGGATTCCTAGGGCGCAGCGGAGAAGCAGGCATTGCTCGATTGCCTTCGCGAGTGGCGTGTGCCGCGGTGATGAGCGAATTGGCGATCGCCGGTTAAATGGACCAAGCAAAGCTGGACATGTTAATATGGCCGTTATTTTTTCATCAATCTCCTTTTCTCATTCTGTTCTCAAGAAAAAAACCACCCCAAAAAGCCCAAGAGTGACATCTTTCCTTCCCGCCAGCTGCACTAGCAGCAGCAGAGACAAACGGCATGAAGTTTTCCAGGAATGCAAATGTATGAGGCGTCTTTGCGAGATGCTAACTACTGCATTTCATGCAAAACTGAACTAATAAAGACTCTTCCTCATAGATCATGTCCAAATTGAAAGGGGTTTTAATCCACACAAAAGATTTCATAAGGCTCTATCATTAGTCCAAGCACTATTAAGCATGTAAGAAGGTGCCTGCAAATTTATCTTTTACACACTCTTCAATCACTGCTCACTCTTGCCTTTTCTCTTAATGCCCTGGCCAATTTGTACTGTAAACGCCTTAGCGGCTGGGCTGACAAAACGCGATTATCTGCCTGAAACGCCTCTCGGCCATCTTCTCCCTTATCTCCAAGAGCCAGGGCTGCTCACCAGGTGGCTGGGGAGGGAGGAGGAAGAGGGATGGAGGCGGCTGCGTGGGAGAGGCTCCCTGGCACCCTGGGGGAGTCCCATCCCAGGGGCATCCCCTGGGCAGGATCAAAGCCACAGCCCCCTGTGAAATACCCGGCAGCCGAGGAGTCCTCTACCGGCGCCAGGCTTGCTCTGCCTGAAGCCGTACCGGGTGGGGGAGCCATCAGGGTGCTGAGTAAATGTAAAATAACCAGTTCCCACTGAACTCCGTTTTATGCACCGTTACTGTATTCCCGCAGTGGGTTACAAAGCCTGCATTCCAGCACAAAAGAAACGAGATGCCAAGGGCGTTGCTCCGCCACTGGTGATTTCAAAGCGAGCTGCACTACGCCTTGAAAATCACGCTTTCCTTCTGCCGCAGCCCTTCCGCAGGCCGGATAACCGGGGATGCAGATCGCCGTCGCCCGGCCTGGAAGCCTCAGCAATAACGCAAGATGTGGCTCTCCTGAGTCCTTCTTGCTGAGCCTGCATGGGTTGTGGAGCCATGCTGATAACGGTGCTCGAGGTGGGGAATCCTGAGCACACCCAGAAGCACCGCGGACGGGCAAAGCGATGGCGGTGGGGCTGTGTTATTGGATGGTTCCCACTACACATGTGCCCACACGAATGTATTCAGGCTTTCACTGGTTTTAAATACGTGCAACTCCACCCCTTGTAATGCATTTGCTCCTGATTAACACAGCCTTAATTACGGCTGGAGTCAGATGTGGAGCAGTATTCAGGTCAGGCACAGAAAAAAGAACAGAATGGTGTGGGACTAAAGATGAAAATCCTCAGCAGTGTCACTCCGCTGACTCAGATCAGCAGAGAACTTGGCCCAGATACTCTCCTCATTGACATGTCTGCCCTCTGAGGCCAGGGTAGCTGGTTATTTTGAGAATAAAACCACTTTGGGGACATGCGTGCCACTATCACACATCAGCAGTAGTTCTTTCAGCATTACAAAACTTGCTGGAAATTGTTTGGAGAATTTTCAAAGCAAGTTTTCAACACTTTTCTATTAATCTCCACAGGCATGCTGCTACTCAAAGGTTACCTGGAATAGCTGCAGGCAGCGGAGGAATCACAGAGCGATCACATGAAACAGCCTGGTTGCTGGAAAAAGGGGATATGCAGCTCCTCCTCTGTACCATTCTGACCACTTTTGGCACATTAAATACTGGAAGTGGCTCAGAAAGCCCTTGGCTCAACACCTATGCCTGTTCACCATAAGGACTACTATAGAATGCAAGCACTTTGGAGCCTTCCTAACCAGAGAATGTAGGGTACCTATCGCCAAAAATGTCACTAGAATGTAAGGACTGCACACAGCCGCGCTCCCAACACCCTCCCAGGGTTCATTCCATATTGAAAACCAAAGATTAACCGTACCACCTCACGCACATTACACCTCTAGCCCTATATTATTCAAAGGCAATATTTTATTTTATTTTTTTATTACTGGATTAGCTTCCTCGGCCAGGTAGCAGCGAGGTAGGATGAGCTGTAGCACTGGCACATGGCGATTACATCATCCCGAATTTAGCCTGGCTTAAACAGTTGTGGAACTACAACCTCAGCTGACAACGACATTTAGGGACCTGAGATGTTACCGGCAAATTTTTGCTTCCCTACTACATAAGGAAAGAAACGGGAGACCAGTCCCCAGATTTGTCACTCAAATGTAATGAAAGCAACACAACGTATTTTGCTTAAAGTACAGCGCAACTGCTCAGCAGAGGTTCTATTCGCCATCTGTTGGCAAGCGGAGCGGGTTATTTCTTCAGTTTTATTCTGGGTCTTGACTTGGAGAGACTCAAGACCAATTTCCTTACTGATTCTACTCATTCTACTTCTGAAATAGGGCAATGTTAGTTTGTTTTCTCTAAATTTGTTTATCATTTTCTTCATTCTCCATTGTTCATAGCATATTTCAACCTCTGCTCAGCAGGCTTTTCTTGGTTCATCCCTATCTTCTCCCTGTGAAGCTCTGTGGTCTGATCTGCACATCTTGGCCAGAGCCACTAACGTCTGAGCTGTTTCATGCGCTCTCAATTCGGCCGTTCAGCAGTCACAGCTGGAGCTTTCTGTAATGACGTGACTGCCCGCAGAGATGCTTTACAAAGTTCCACCAACATTTTTCAGTTCTTTACCAAATTTAAGCATAGGTTTAATACATATTTTTTAAAAAAATCTTTCTTAATCTCTTTTTAAATGCTTCTAATTAAGTTACTAGAACTGTAGGTGTCTCTGACATGATGTTTTCATTTCGTATTACAGATTTTCAGGTTTTAAAATGTGAGTAGTTATGGCTCGCTGGGAGGAGAAAACCTCTCCCAAAAGGGGGGAGCATCCTGCACTCCACGCCACATGGGGCACCACCTTCCAGTTCAACTTCTTGGGGTAGCTTGGGTTATAAAACATAAGACTTCCATTCGGTTTGGGTGAAAAATGCAAATTAAACTTTAAAGGAATGTTTTTAAAATATGGCTTTTAAAGTTCGTCTTGGAGCTTTCTCATTTTACCTCTTCTCATCGAGCTAGTTGTCCCTGAAGTCACAAACCCTCAAACGACACCGAGTTGCCTTACCTGTGCACCAGCTGCTTGCGGCTCACACAAATTGCAGTCTCATAGTCATGAGTGACGCACACTTTATGTGGGCTGCACTTCACCTTCAAACATGGATCTTTGGATGGATCAAGGGCTATAAAAAACCAAACATATTAAAAAAGAAAGTGAGAAATGCATATAAAGTTATCTCTTGGCTGACAGATGACAACTGGCTAGAATGAACGCCCCCCAGCTGAGCGAATAAACGCTTTGCCGTCGTTTTCAGACTGCACATTAAATGGAGATGTTGAAGTAGAAAGAGAGCTGGAGACCTTAAAGACCCTGGTTATCCAATACTGACTTGAGTCTAACGTGGCATTCCCATTAATATTAGACATGATACTTTGGGATGAAATTCTGGTATAATAAACTACATCGTGCTACTGTAAACCAGGCGTGTTATTTCTGATTTTTACAGATAAGCATCTCCTGTACTTAAAATGCTTGAGTAGAAGAGCAGTAATAACAATAAAATAATCCTGGGCTTTTATACAAACCCTTACACCATCAGCAGTGCTGTCGGAGGTGGGATTACAGAGCGTGGTGACTTGCTCGCTCAGAGCAAACGTGCCCAAGCTGTTGTCCCTGCTGATGCCCCCCGAGGCAAGCTCCTCCTCTGAAGCCCGTCCTTGAGCTCTTCACCCCCCTTCTGACACTGCCCAACGTTCGCCCTTGTGGTGGGAGCATCCCTGCTCTGGGCTGAGGCTCCGGTTCCCTGAGGAGCGATCGCTGCTGCTTTGTCCTTTTCTCCAGCAGCCTAACGGGACCTGGGGACGCAGAGGGACACACGCCCAGCAATGGCCAGCCCCAGGATGAGGAACACGGCAGGCAATGTTTATGTCAACAGTTCTTAAGTTGCTGGAGAAAAGGAGACGGTGGCAGTACAGGGAGTTTCTCTCCCTCCAAGGTGATGGATGAGTTGCGGTGCCGCAGCTGGTCGGGAGCCTGGAAAACATGCAAAAGGGACACGCGACCCTACACTGGAAGGCGCGAGGTGCCAGGGTTTGCCCTTGGGTACCCGCTTTCCAGTCCTGACTAGGGAAGATCCCACGAACCTTCCTCCTGAACACGTCCATTTACCGATCCTCTGGCTAAGTCCTGCCTCTCTGTAACAGCACACTGCAGGGCAGCGCAACGGGGGACTTGAAGGCGCCAATAATGCCGAACCCTAATGACGATGCAAAGGGGCTCAAGGCCTGCAGGCAGAACATAATGACCCAAACTGGCATTTAGCCAGGGCACGAGGATTCACACACACGCGTGCACACCCACCCTGCTTATCTGAAAAGGGTCCTTGGAGGCTGAAATGGCACAGCAGCACGCTGCCAATAGTCTGAGGGCAGGATCCCACAAAGATCCCCATTTACCTTGTGGTGAACCATTTTCCTCAGAAGCTGGGGGTCTGAGGAGCCCTTTCATTTTTTTCCCTAGGCATAAAAATGTCTCCTAACACTAAATGAAGAAATTAGCACATGGCACGTTACGCTAGGTTTTACTAGAACTGCAGGAACCTTCCCCCCCTCCTCAAATAAATGGCGACATTAAGCGTGTATCAGAGTCTTGATGTGGTAAAATTAGAATTTGGTTTGGGATCATCCTGTTTAGCACCCAAAGGGAGCAAGAGGGTCTGAACTTAGAGGCACGAGCTGCTCCTTCACAGAGGCAAGAAGGTGCTGGTGCCTTAGGGATGGGAGCGGCCGCCGGGGCAGCCTCCTGGGCCCTGCAGAAGCTCAGCGGAGGCAGAAGGTATTTGCTGTCCCGATGGTGCATGAACCTGCCCGCTCCCACCGAGTTCCTAGAGACTGCTTCCTCACATGAGCAGTGATTTGGTAATCTTTGAAATAAAAAAAAAAAAAAAAAAAAAAAAGAGGAGCAATACCATGCTGCGCTGGATATTGCTCCAATTAGAGCCCTGATCCCACCTGGGAAAATCTCTTATAACTACTTCTCTGCAATCAAGTCCCATTCGAGAGGCTGTCTATCTGAATTCATTCTCTCACAAAAGGATGCTTCCAAAGATCAGCAATAAGAGGCATCTGCCAGGAGAAATTAGAAATATTCAAAAAATGGTTATGTGAATACTTTGAAAGGAGCGGTGTCACAGTTGTACAGAGAAATTTCACCTTTGTTTCAGAAATGATTTTCAGATAAGCTTTTTTGGGACATTATTTTGCCATGGATTTGACTTTCTGTTCCTCCTCAGCGTGTTCTCAAATCCCATTTCCCCTCTCCCTTCCCTCCCCACACCATGGCCACTCTTGGAAATGAGCAACTCCTAGTTTCATTTTCAGGATGAGCTCTTCTTGCACGTTCTGATAACTGAGCTTCCCACTTTTACTGAATGATCAGAGAAACTTTGGAAGGCTGCGAGTTGAAGTACAAGAAGTTTCAGGCTTCTACCTGCCAAGTTTCTTCACGTGACAGCAAATGCTCTTCCAAGGAGCAGAGGCTGCTGCTGTTTTCCTGCAGGGCTGAAGTGCTGCAGCCGCCTGCGGTGGGTTAAACAGCCGCAGCTCCGACCTCCTACCACATTAACACCCATTCCTCGTTTGTGATGGGCAATTGAGCTTCACTAGTGCATATGTATCTAGTGGAATGCCTTTGGTGCAAGACAGGGGGAAACCATAAAATCAAAACAAGTGTTAAAAGCTTTTCTTTTAAAGCCATTAAAATGGATAGAAAAGGTGAAGTGAGCAAGGAAGGAGAAAAGACCATCTGTTTTCTACAAGGCATCAACATCCAACGTGTTGCCATTAGGAAAATATATAGGCAGTGTTTGAGGGGCCCGGGTCTGTCCCACTGTGAGGACCAAAGGCTGAAAAGGCTCTCCAGGGTGCTTTGCTGTCGCCTCTTGGGGTCTTTTGAGAAGCAGCCCATCCCCTGCTCTTCACCTTCCCAGAACGCAGAGGGTGAGATGTACGGCAGGTGAGATACACGTTCTTCATGATCTCACTTTGCTCTCGCTGGAGACCAAGTTAAAGACTGAGGCAGGTATTTGACAGGGATCCAAATGGCAAGCCACAATTTCCTTACCTGTGTGTCTACCTAGATCTTCTTAAACCTCAAAGCAGAGTGAGATACCCTCCTCCCACACAGCTGTTAATACGCAAGCGCCATTTGGAGTCTGAAGGGCCAGCAGGTCACAGGTTCAGTGGGCTGATACAACTCAAAGGTCACATCCACACAAAAAAATGTAATGACCAGAACTTCTGCTGGCTTGCAGCTGGCCTTGCTCTTTCACCGGAGCACATGCACATTGTCTGCTTCTGCTGGTGACGCATCCTTCATGCAAAATGCCGCATCAACGGATACCATTGTGCAAGTTGGCTAGGGGCCCAGGGCTAATAGCTGCCAACGTTGCTGGGCTGCGGGGGAGCGCTCCCTGCCCTTGTGCTCATGGTTTTCTATCAGCCAGAACCAGCGTAGGTGGGGACGTGGGTTTAGCCTTGAAAGTCAATACCGGTTTGGCATGAATAAGAGAAGCAAGGTTTCGGCCCACCTGGTCTACGTGACATCATGCACGGTTACAATACTTCGCATTTTTTCACAGCAGAATTTACCCTAATTAAAGAATTATTTCTACTTCAAGAACTCTTTAGGTCTTTTAAGGCAATAAACATTTCTGAAGTACGTACATTCTAAAATGGCATCACACAATACGTGATTGTTAAAAGAAACACAACCTTGAAGTATTTTGCAGTTAAAAAACTGTCTATCAAAAAAGAAAAATATTGTTGGGTGGCCATCAGTTTGAAGGCCAGGAGTAGGAAAAGACATGGTTGGAAATCCCGGTCACTATTTCCTTTTAAATCACACATCAACTCCTCTCCACCTCAGTGTCTTGCTTCTAAAATCTGAAAAGAATAATAATTCTGGCAATAATAATAAATAAAGCTTTTCCCCATCTGCGTGTTGGAGGAATTATATTATGCATGGTGGAAAAGCTCATGAAGATCCTTAAATGGAACACATTATAGAAGCATAATTTCTTATTCATTACAACAGCCCTTACGTACGGCTGAGCACAGTAGAAGGAAGTTTATTAAATAGAAGCAAAAGTGTGGGCTTTGTCAGAAAACATCACAAACCCCCACGATCTGGGGTGTATTGAGTTATTTTTCCACTCATGCAGAATGCATGATCCATATGAACATAAAAGGTCAAAACAGGGATTTATACGTCTGCAAAGTTCCTCAACATGTTAAATAAGTTTGGACGGTTGTTCTACTGCTAAGCAACACAAGCCCTAAGGAGAGCTCGTAATAAGAAACAATTTCTGAAATATGCTAATCAAAGATCAGGCTTTGTTAATCAGATCCCTACATGACTAGGAGCAGCTGCTCATCATCTGCAGAAGAAAAGACCCTTGGGAATAAGATGAAACATAACAACCATATTTGTCATCACAGTTCTTTTTGTCCTAAAGCAGCGAGTACGAAATCTTTGAAATTGAAGAGCCAAAAGTACAAATAAATAAATGAAAGTGGGAAGAGGAGGGAGAAAAAAAATGGATTTTTTTTATTATAAAGATGTTATTTTATCAGCTTGAAAGGAAAACTACAGCCATCCCTTTTCTACTGCATGTAGTTACCCAGGCGAGCAAAAATACCTTACGCCTGGCTGCAATATGTGAACGTTTGTCTGGTTTTTCTTTAGACTGAGACTGCAGGTGAAGTCGGGATGGTTGTGCTGACCTGACAGCGGCTGAGGACTGGTCCAAAATTTTTGGAGGGGATATGTGTGCAGTCAGTATTGGAATTAAAGATTTCGCATGAACACACATCCTTGGAGGAAAGCCCAGCTCAGTCACCCTGCCTATCTTTTGGGAGTCCAGGCTCCATAGCTCCCTGTCCTGAGCTTTTCCCATGGTGTTGAAATGCCTGCACACTGGTCTCCAAGGGAAGGGTCCATCCCAGGAGACTGAAATATAGACTGAATCACAGGGAAATACAGTATTGCACATCTCCCAGTATAAACATTTTCAGAAGTTTTTGATCCTGGCAAAATTTAGAATTTCTGGCATTTTATCTTGGCTCGAAAGTCCAACTCTTCCTGGCTTAACACCTGGAGGCTTCTGCTGCTGACATTTGTTTTCAGGCCAGCTATCCTGGAACCCCAAGCTCTGAAGTCTCTTCCCATCTGGCAGAGAACAAGTGACGAAGTGTTTAGACGGGCTAAAGTTTCTGCTTCGTTGGCCACAACATTTCTGTCGGAACACTGCGCTCTTGGCCTGCTGGCTCTGTGGGGCCGGCTGATGGCACCGCGCAGGGAAAGGCTTTCCCCCTGCACTCAGCCACCCCAAACCTGAGCCAGGCCCCTTCACACACAATGCAGGTGCAGGATGGGAATTCCCGTCATTAAGAGGCAAAGGACTTGCATTCCTTGGTTTTAGCCAAGCTTTTATTATGCACAGCAACCTACGTTCCCCATTAAAACTATAAATCTTCTGTGGTTACCTCACCGAGATACCAGAATAATTGGTAAACAACAAACACCAGGGATTGCCTCAGACCATTAACAGCCTCCTGAGGGTACGCTGGCATCTCTCTCCCATACCAAGAGGACTGCAAACACCAACTGCATCCCAAATCCCTTCCCTCCCAGCTCCCTGATGCAGACCAGCTTATGAATGATCGCTTATGAACTGCGCACGCTTCCCGCTCCCTCCCCGCACCACTCACCCACAGCGGGAAGCTTGCAAGATAAATCAGTGCTGGACAAAGACCTAAAAACGGTGTTTGAGGTACTTTTCCATTACGTTTCATGTTTTTATATATTACCATTATAAAAGAAGACTTATGACTTGGAGGGAACCCCTTTGCTCAGACACCACAGCGGGAAGCTTGCAAGATAAATCAGTGCTAGACAAAGACCTAAAAACGGTGTTTGAGATACTTTTCCATTACGTTTCATGTTTGTATATATATTACCATTATAAAAGAAGACGTATGACTTGGAGGGAACCCCTTTGCTCAGACGACAGCAGTACAGGGAGAACTTGCTCCACAGGCTGTAGCTCCATAGGCTGCAGCTGTGGGTCACCCTATTAATCACGACAGAGGGAATTTATTTTTCACACATTTGACTTTCAAAGGCTGATAACAAACAAATACTTTCAATGTCTTGCAGCAATGGATGTGTAATCCTGCAGAAACTGTACCACTAGTTCACAGCAAGATTTATGAGCTTGATTTTGTTTTTATGACCATTCATTTGGGGGAAGAGAGGAATTTCAAACTCATGGGTGTTTAGTGGAGCTGAAACAAACTACACACTCATAAAGAAATGGCATTATGTAAATATTGGGGGTTTTGTTTTCAAAATTGCCTGACAATAAGTACTATGATCACTCAATGACAAAAATACTTCTGCATAATGAAATGTCAAGAGCAGTTGATTTTACGCAATCCCTTTGGAACTGTTCTGACTGCACGAGAAAAGAAGAACATCTGTCGAGAAAGGTATGATGGACTGGAAAATGGGACCTGCTGTCTTCGAGGCAGAGATCCTAGTGCCTATTTTAAGACAAGAAAGGTTGATAATAAAACAAAGCCTCTCAGTTAAACGATGCATTACATTATAGGTGTGCATTGCAATATTACCGTGTATTACTCGATTCCAGCGATACCGCACAAGCAAGCGCCAGCAGGGAAGCTCGGCCCTGGCCGTACGAGGCAGCAGGCAGGGCGCGGGCGCGCGGGCGCTGCGAACGCAAGCTGGCCTGGGGGGGAAGGCCGACTCCTCACCCGCCTTCCTCCCCACCCAGCGCTAAGCTCAACTGGCAGCTAACATCAGATCTGAGAGGCAACGTTTCACATCAGCATCTTGTCTCCTCTTACAGCACGGTGACAGCCAAAGAGAAAGCGTGATCAAAGCGGCTAAGCAGTGGCTCGGAGGGATTTTACTACATACGTCCACGAACACCATCGTAGAGCAAACATGCAAGAAGCCATGCAGCCGGCTTAAACATGGATTATTAAAAATCTCTGCAAACTATGCCCTTGATTTTTGCTAGGAAAAAGCCACGCTTGCAACACAGGATAGCTAAAACCAGTTTTGGTTTTAACATTTCGTTTGTTCAAAGTAAACCATAGGCCTCCCCCCAGAATTAGAGCTTCTGCCCAGCGTTGAAGCAGATGATGAATTTATGCTTTCTTTTCTTAAGGTGCACACAGCCACACGTATTAACTTAAAGAGCGCTCAGGTGAATATTGCTCTGCTGCTCTGTGAAAACGATAGCTTTCAATGCTCCAGTGGTAAACCCCAAACAGTCCACGTGCTGAGGTGTGACTGTCGGTGGAGCTTAATCCACGTGCAGTGGGACTACCCCATCGCCCTTGTGTGAACAAGACTCCCAAGTGAGCCCATGGCAGACTTCCAGGCTTTTGTAGACATGCAGAACATTTCTGCCTATACCCTTTCCCCAGATTTTCTTATTTTACAGCTTGGTAAGTGGCCACATTGAGTGGCTACGACTATGTTGTTTACTATTTATTATCATATTTGAGAAGTCGCAGCAGTCCAGTGAAGTTCCCACTGACTGGAAAAGGGGAAACATAACCTCCATTTTCAGAAAGCGATAAAAGGAAGCCCCAAGGAACGACAGGCCAGTCAGTCCCACCTCTGAGCCTGGCAAGATCCTCCTGGAAACCATGCTAAGGCACATGGAAAATAAGGACGTGATTGGTGACAGCCAATGGGGCTTCACTAAGGGCAAATCGTGTCTGACAAATTTGGTGGCCTTCTATGATGGCGTTACAGCATTTGTGGATAAGGAAAGAACAACTGACATCATCTACCTGGACTTGTGCAAAGCGTTTGACACTGTCCCACGTGACATCCTTGCAAATCATGTCTGACAAATTTGGTGGCCTTCTGTGATGGTGTTGCAGCATTTGTGGATAAGGAAAGAACAACTGACATCATCTACCTGGACTTGTGCAAAGCGTTTGACACTGTCCCACGTGACATCCTTGTCTCTAAATTGGAGAGACGTGGATTTGATGGATGGAGTGCTTGGTGGATAAGGAATGGACTGGACGGTCACACTTGGAGTTGCGGTCAGTAGCTCGATGTCCCAGTGGAGACCAGTGATAAGCGGTGTTCCTTAGGGGTTGATACTGGGACCAGTGCTGTTTAACATCTTTGTCGGTGACATGGGCAGGGGGATTGAGCGACACCAAGCTGTGTGGTGTGGTCGACACGCTGGAGGGAGGGGATGGCATCCAGAGGGACCTTGACAGGCTTGAGAGGTGGGCCCCTGAAAAGCTCAGGAAGTTCAACAAGACCAAGTGCAAGGTCCTGCACATGGGTTGGGGCAATCCCAAGCACAAATACAGGCTGGGCAGAGAATGGATTGAGATCAGCCCTGAGGGGAAGGATTTGGGATGTTGGTTGCTGAGAAGCTCCATGTGACTCGACAATGTGCTCTTGCAGCCCACAAAGCCAACCATACCCTGGGCTGCATCAAAAGCAGCGTGGCCAGCAGGGCGAGGGAAGGGATTCTCCCCCTCTACTCTGCTGGTGAGACCCCACCTATGGCCCTGCGTCCAGCTCTGGGGCCCCCAGCACGCAAGAAGGACATGGACCTGTTGGAGTGAGTCCAGAGGAGGCCAGCAAGACGATCTGAGGGCTGGAGCCCCTCTCCTATGAAGATGGGCTGAGAGAGTTGGGGTTGCTCAGCCTGGAGAAGAGAAGGCTCCAGGGAGACTTTAGAGCAGCCTTCCAGTGCCTGAAGGGGCCTAAGAGAGGGACTTTGTACAAGGGCCTGCAGTGATGGGACAAGGGGCAATGGCTTTGAACTGGAAGAGGGTTGATTTAGATTAGACAGAAGGAAGAAATTCTTCACTCTGAGGACGGTGAGGCACTGGCACAGGTTGCCCAGAGAAGTTGTGGATGGCCCATCCCTGGCAGTGCTCAAGGCCAGGTTGGACGGGGCTTTGAGCAACCTGATCAGGTGGGAGGTGTCCCTGCCTGTGGCAGGGGGATTGGAACCAGGTGATCTTTAAGGTCCCTTCAAACCCAAACCATTCTACCATTCTATGATTCTATGAGGGTAACATTTCTTCTCAGAGCTGGTATTGCTAATAACTCTGGTGTTAAAAAGCGTTATTTAAGAACAGATTACACACGCACCACGCCCTCACCACACCACCCCCCCACCCCAATATAAACCGCAAAAGCTTACCAATGGTTTTTATTCTGGTTCTGCAAGTCTTGGCATCAATCACCCTGCTTCATTAGGGAGAAAATCGGTGTTAGCCCTCCCCCAAGTCTAGGGGAGAACATGTCTTCGATCAACAAGCTCAGATATTTAAGCCTCTCTTTCTCTCTCACATGCTCTCCCTCTGCATAATTACTCAGAGCAATTTGCATACAGAAATCAATTCAGCTGAAAATTAATTACCGTAGGCCCGAATGTTTCAAACATGTATGTGAATTATTTTCAGCAAATGGAATTTCTCAAGGCGGTTAAACAGTAACATCTCAAACTGTCAGCATTTGTTCCATCACTGCGCAGTATTTCTGCAGAGTTTTGTTTTGGAGCACTCGAACATTGGAGTGGCTGAAGACGTTGGTGCAATGCACAGAAACATCTATTTTAATTTTTACAGGCACTTTCAAAAGTCATTTCTTATAACTGACATATAATTGCTTTTGACATTGCTGAGGGCCATCCAAGGCAAAAGATGCTTCAAAGGACTCTACAGATTTCCTTTCCAAAGCAAAGGATAAGAACCCGAGTATTTAAATGAATTTCCTTGACAAATATGCAGAAATCCGATGCAGTGAAAGCAAGTGAAGGAAAGAAAGAAAAGATAGGCCTGAGGGTTAGGAAATGTGCTTCCAGAGGGGGATGTGATAGTCCGTCACGGCCATCGGCGTAGGTATTTGGCTAGCAACCAGTAGAGAGACATGTGCAGGACTGGAGTTGATTTGCTAGGGAGTCACAAAAGAGAAGCTCCTGGTTTGATTTCTGACAACGAATCGTTATGATTTGTATCTCCGTACACTGCAAATGTGTCTCAAATACCTCCCTACGCTGGGGCGGGGTTTAAATATTTCACATACGTAGGTGCGCTTAGCCAATACCTTTCTCTTTTTCTTTTGAATCTGAAAAAATCCACTGGAAAAAAAAGAATCCGTCATATACAGCTACATCCTCGCTTTGTTTTTCAGCCAGCACCGGGCGCCCTTTTCACAAACAGCTCTCCTGCCTGCAAGGGACGGGTGCAACCACCACGCACGTACCGAGAACTCGCACCAGTTCCCTAAAGTATGAGCTGGCATCGGTGCCGTAATGCTTCCCTACATTCCACGCGCTTCCCCTAGGTGATGATTTGTGCTTGGATGTGTCATACCCGGGGGGTGTTTCGGCATACCCTGCTAAGCTGAAGGCAGAACAGACCTAAAAACCCCACAGACAGAAGGACATCGGTCAGATGTTCCATTCAATTATTAATTCCAGGAGGTGGTGAGGGTACAAAAATAACCCTGTTTGCAGGGACTCACAGCACTTTGGCAGATGTTTAATGACAGCAGCTCGCCAGTTTTTGTTGTGGAGCCCCAAAAACCCCCGGGGGGATCCAGCTGCAAGCTTCCTGGAGTGGGAGGAGGGAGCTTCAAAAGATTGCTCTGATCTGTAGTTGGTGGAACACGAGAGAATGAAGAAACCTCTGCTTCTACCTTGCAGGGAGGACACAGCGTCTGCCTTAGCAGATCCTCAGCACAGGAGCAGAGCGAAAGCCATGACGGTTTCCTCCGGTCAGCCTCGGCTCTCTGCTTGCTTTTCAACGGCGCCCTGAAAGAAGGCACCCAAGCGCCTCCAACCCCGGGCATCGGCGGCTCACTCTGGCACATCTCACCCTGCCAACATCTGGGGACCCTACCAGCGCCTGGGGACCCTACCGGTGCCTGGGGACCCTGCCAGCATGGGCATGTCTCTTGCTGCAGGGGGGCTGTTGCTGATCCCAGCCCGCGGTGCCTCTGCGCCCGGCCCCTCCTCAGCCCTGACCTTCAGGCTCAACCTTCTCACCCGTGAACGTGAAGAACAGAGAGGGAAAGCGCTGGGGTCTCTGGGCCCGTGGAAGTGGCTGGCTGGTAACATCCCCCACAAGGACTGCAAGTCAGATTTTAGTTTTGCAAGAAACTGAGGCTGCATTTTCCATCTCTCTGCCTCAACTTGGGTCCTGTGACACCGGCCCATTCCCTTACATCTTCAGATCCTAGCACCAGAGCAGAACTTTGGTTTTCTCTCTCTCAAAAAAAAATCTCCAGTAAGATTTTATTCTCATTGCTGCTGGGGAAATACTGAAAATATACCACAAAGATTTTAAAAAATCAAAGCCACGCAAAAGACTCCAAATCATCATACTAAAAAAAAAAACCTAAAAAGTATATTTAAGATAACTGAGATTTCTAGATGCTTGGACTTGAAAATCCTATGGCAGTTTTGAAATGACGAATGCAATTTTTCCCCGTGAACTGACCTAGCCTGTTCCGAATTTCTGTTACACTGGCGTGAATTATCATTTACTTAGTGGGATTGCATTTGATGCCAATTCTTTTACTCCAAAGTCAATGAAAACTAAACAGGTTACACCTTTGCCAGAAAATAATATTTTAAATTATTCGTGCATAATTAAAGATAGGCCTTCCTCATTTCAGCTGAATACAAACGTGTATTTTGATTTGCTTGGGGAGAAGTTGCGTTGTAAGTCATGGACACTTCTGTAATACTTCCGAGGCTGCTGTAATTTAACGGAAGCAACAGTAGAATGGGAAAAAATTTACTGCAATTTAATTCAGAGAGCGAGCTCGTGAGAAACCAAGCCCTTTTCCAGCTTTGATTAAGAGCTGTAATGTGGTGTAATACTGTGAGCCACGGGTAGAAAAAAATAAAAGTGAAACAAATGTAGGTGGATCTAGAACTCCTCTGTATTGTTCAGAGAAAAATTTCTTACCAATCAAATGTTATCAGTCTTCGTTAATTGTTTTATGTCATTAAATCTCATTTGAATGCCTGAAGAACGTATCTTTTAATGCTTTTGTTTTAGAAGTAATGCAGAAGCGCATTGCTGTTATTACTGATTCCATGGTGAAAAATGAGGACCGAACGGCTGGTTTTACGAATCGGTAGTTCAGCATGCGGAATTACGATTCTTCCCCCCCGCAGCGCTGCAGAGCCGGGCGGGCAGGAGGAATTCCACGTGTGAGTCCCCTGAAAGGCTGCAAGGTTGCTCTGTTTGTCGACAGACCGGCTGTCAGCGCTGTTAGGTTACAGCAGCTCCCAGCCAGGCGCCCCGCGGACCCGTACAAACTCCTATTTCAATGTTAAGCTAGAGAAGACATTCAGCCCTGCAAACGAGAAAACCTCTGCTTTTTCCATGAAGTTCCTTTGCTCATTTGCTAGAATAAGCGAAACAGAAGTTGGCCCCAGTCATTATTGGCTAATATAATATAATATATATGGGGGTTGGACTAGATGACCTCTAGGGGTGTCTTCCAACCCAAAACATTCTATGATTCTAAAACA